>NC_083341.1:23924252-24292286 GCF_019175385.1 Lycium barbarum
TATCTTTTGAGTGACCTGAAGTGTAAGATATTTCCTACACGATATATATTCAGTGTAAATTTTTTACTAGTAAAAAATGGTTATTAAGTTGGAGCTTTCAATATAAGGAAGTTCATATCAAGTACCTAAAGCAAAGTTGAAGATCAAGGTTATTTACAAAACCACAGTGAAGTGTAAAACTAGGTGCTTCTAGCCTTTTGGTCATATGAAGTGCGTACCATTTTGTTCTGGTTTCAGAATTTGCAGTTTTATGGGTTTTTATAATAATAACATACCCAATGAAATCCACAATGTGGGGTCTGGGGAGGGTAAAGTATATGGATAATTTTTAGTGTAAATAAATTTGTACATAGCAGTAATTCTTCATATAGTTTCAATTTTCAAAAAACAAGCTATTTTATGGCCGACAGTAAACCACATTTTGATCAAGGTAGCCGTCAGGGGCGAATTTAGGTAGAAAATTTGGGGCAGGTGAACCAATGATCTCTACGTAAAACTAGGTATTTTACGTGTATATGTTCTAAAATTGATATAATATTACCTGTTGGAATGCATGCTACAACAAGGCAATATGGTGCTCTTGGTTGAAGGTCGAGATATTTCCCTAGAAGACTTAGGATCAATTTCCACTTAACACGTTTTTTTTCTTCTTTTTTTTTTTAGCGGTGAACCCATATTTTTAAAATCCTAGATTCGCCTCTGGCAGCTGTTAATTGGGAAAAGTCAATTTAGGATAGCTGGAGTGGTTAGATGACTCATTTTAGTAAAGTGGTGAGTCGTTTTTTAGCCCAGCCTTGGAAGTGCGAATTCAAGTTATCATTTTTTTTTATTTTTTTTTGCCAACTCCTTAATGACACCTCTATTGTTTTGTAATATAACCTGTTTTAAACTAATTATAACATATTAATCCTTTATTGCCATAAGAGAAAAAGAAAGAGAATTCAAAGGTGGGTAAGGTATGCGTACATCCTACCCTCCTCAGACCCACTTGTGGAATTACACTGGGTTTTTTGTTGTTGTTGTTGTAGTAGTAAAAGAAAGACAATTCAAAGACATGATGTAAGTAATATTTTGCATTATCAAACCTTAACTGTTTTGTCATGCCTGTTTTAAGCTTTGTAACCTGTATCACATCCTTCAACAAAGTCTATGCAACTAGAAATCGCGAAATATTTTTTTGTTTCTTCTAAGATTTGAACCCCGATCTCTAAGAATTACACTCATTTCTTGTCCACGACGCCACAGCCTTGGTAACTGGTACGTCTTATTATAACTTCGTGTTAACTGAGATTTTTAATTAGTTATGCAAGGGGTAAGCCAGTTATGCGTGTATTAGTCTGCTTCTCATTCTCCTGATACAAGTAATTAAGTTAGAGAAGTTAGCAAATGAAAAGTTCTGTTTCTTCGAGTGGAGTTAGATTGAATTTGAAAAACTCGTACATTTGAGATCATTTAACATAATTGTCTTTCAACTTTACCCCTTGATAATAGATTATCTTTACCAAAAGATGCAACTCTATCTATCTGTACTGTTTGCCAGAATTTTAGAGGAAGACATCTTGATGAATGGAACTCACCAATCTAAACACTTCATTCGTTTTTATTTTCCTTTGGTATTCATTTACAGCATGGGGTAGAGTAAAACGGTTCATTAAACACATCCTGCGATCTATATAATTCTGTATATAGTCCTAATTTTGTATTTCATTTCACGAGGAATAGTGCGCATATTTTCTTCTTTATGACTCATTGGAAATTTAGAATGGACTGCCTAGTGAGCAGTGCAAATTCTGAAATTAAAAGAATCATAGAAGTTGGGAATATTTCATAATTTAAGTTAGGATTTTGCTAACAAATGTACCCATCTTTTATTTTCCTAAATTGCCCTTACTTTTTATTTCAGCACACTCAAATTAGAGACATTTTGGTCATTTCATCAAAAAGCCCCAACTTCCTTGGCTGCTTCTCTCGATCCCGATCCCGAGCCCGTTTGGATTGGCTTATAATTTGCTTATAAGCTGTTTTTAGTTTTTTTGAGTGTTTGACTGACCAACTTAAAGTCATTTTGTGCTTAAAATAAGCTCAAAAAAATAATTGGGCACATTTGATTTAGCTTATCTAAAGCAGCTTATAAGCTTAAACAGCTTATAAGCCAAAAAAAAAAAGTTAGACTACCCCAACTTATTTTTTTTAGCTTATAAGGCATAAGCCCATCCAAACAGGTTTGCATCTCCCAGTCCAAATAAGTTCTCCAATCTTTCCTTCCAAGATCTTTTTTCTCTTCATTTTGCCAATTTCCATGTACTTATTTCTTTCTCTTCTTCATCATTTGATTAGCAAGGTTTCCTGAGCAATAAATGATCTAAGAAATTCCTTCTCTTTTTGTTCTATGCTACTTTTTCTTCTTTATTCAAAGACATTAACACCATGCTCTAAAAATGGCGTGAAAAGAATGAAGCTTCAGATAAGCACTGCGATTACAGAGATTAGGATGACGACACTGGTTTATTATGACAGCTTTTTAGAATATGTTTGCACTCTATTGAAGAGAGGAATGAAAACCCAGCTATTTAATTTAACCTAATGAACCCAACTGTTTAATTAATATTATCACAAATAAATGATAGTTCGCTTAGGTTCTTGATTCTTCCATTGTTGACACTTTCGACAGGAATTTTGCCCTGTTTTTGAGGTGGGTTATGTGGAGGGGGCGAAGTTAGGTGGAGAAAGCTGAAAGGTAACTACCATACTATCTCTCCTCGCTGGAAGTCTTAACTGCATATTGATAACTTAAAGGGTTTTGCTAACATACTACATGAAAGAGGAGAGATATGCCTGATATCAGCAATGAAAGAATAGGATTAGCAACTCCAGTTCAAACAATGACATCAAAATAACCACCACATTGGATTGCTGATGAGGATACAAGAATAACTCAGTTCAATTCTGAACCCATAACAGCTGTGGACAGTCATATGTCATAAGATATTGATTTACCCTCATTGGTACACAAAGAGGAAACATTTGCTGCTTAGAAGCATCATGCAGCGAGCAAAACAAAATCATTTTCGCTAAAGCTACAATTGCAACATGCTTCCATTCATGATTTAAGAAACTAGAATTTGGCATGGTCCTATTCATTACACGTTGGAACAAAGATAGCACAAGAAACAGTCAACTCATAACTAGAAAACTTTTCTATAAACTTCATTGCATAGACAAACAAAAAGAAAATAAAGCTACAATTTCAGTCTTCCTTCAACGAAGAAAGCTGTTGCCCAACAAAAATTTCCCAAGTCAGCAATGAGATATCCGAATTTCTCTAGGCCTCTCTGCGGACAAAGTAAAGCTTACCCATGACATGAAGGATCGCGACAAAGGCTATGAAGCCAATACTCATCACAAGCACAACATTGGGGGATATCTTGAGTCCGGGGGAATCGTCAGTGTAAAATTGAAGCATGGTACCACCTGCTGCTCCTGCACTTCCGCCACCAGCAGTGGTCTTCCTTCGACGTAGGTTAGCAGCATTTGCTGCAGCAGTCCCCCTTTGCGGTCCGCCTCCACCCAAAGCCATTTCCAATCACTGTTTCAAAGTATTGAACAAAAGTTTAGTACGAAGTTCACATAAATCTTTCAACATACTAATATATTGCACGTCCTCAAACACAGTGAACGTATGAAAGACAGTAAACAGCTAATAATCAAATAATTGCAGGATTGATCGACTAATGGGAACATGGTAACTATTGCATCCAGGCATTGCAACAATACATTACGAGTATGGAGTTAATATATCCCTTCTGATATTTATCCATCACAACCTCTAAAGGAATTAAAAATACATCCAATATCAGTCAAAAGTTTAATCAACTCAACCATCAAAGTCAAATTAGGCCACACAGATGGGTATTAGTTAAGACATTAGTACAATTTTTGAATTATTCACTTGCTACTCGTGTCAGCAATTTCTTGTATATTTGGCCCTCCTACCGTCTAGATTATATACAAATGCTTTTAGGGTAATAATTTCTGTTTACGTACCAAACACAAGAAAATAATTAAGGAACCCACTCATTTTCCTTCATATCAAACACACCCTAACCCTAAGTTAAACTTACATGTACTCAATTTAGGTAAGGAACAGACTAATCTAATCACTCATTACCACCACAAATTTCAGATTTCACAGAATCAGTCACCAATTTCTAAATCATCAGCATAAATTCACATCGCCGTTTCGAAAAAATCAAAAAAACATTTTTTTTCTAATAACATGCTATCATCTAGACAAAACCCTACCCGAAAGATCAAATGTCAAAACCATCAGATCATAAAAATATCAACACAATTTCAAATTCTTAGATCCGATTTCAGATCTAAATTAACCATCAGCAATAATTAACAAATGCATGTATAAATCCTAATACATCTGCAGGTAACAACGCAAATTCATACAAAAAAAAGAAAAATAAAATTTAGAGAGGAGAAAAATACCTTAGAATGCTGAAAACTAAGGAAAAATTGAAAATTAAAATACCTTAGAATGCTAAGAATTAGAGGGGGGGGAATGGGTCTTTTCGATCTGGAAGAAAATAGGAAAATGGATGACAAATGTTTTTTAATTGGGTTTGTACGTTTTGGACTTTAAAGCTTTGATTTATTATACGTGGAGGAGGCCACATAGTTGTAGCGAATCAATTTATGACACGTAATCTAGCACACCGTTGGCAAAACGAGTATAAGCGAAATAATTCTTGTTGAGAAAATGGTATTATTGGAAAACCATTAAAATACTTTTCAATCAAGTTTTTAAATTCTCCTTTTGCAAAATGAATTTGAAATGGTAAAGCGTTTGCAAATAACATTTGGATATTTGCATAATAACTGTCCTATTGAAAAAAGAAATGAGAAATAATATTATTATCTCCTTCCCAATTTATGTGTCTTACTTTCATTTTTTGTTTGTTTTAAAAGAAGTGTCTCTTTCTATATTTAGTAAGTTTTTCAATTATGTCATTATATATGGCAAGTTTAAGATCACGAGATATAAAGAACTACACACATCTTTAATTTAACATCACGAGATTCAAAAATCTTTCTTTATTTCTTGAACTCCGTCCCGATCAAACTAAGACACTTAAATTGAGATGGAGAAAGTATTTCATTAGGTATTTTTTTGTTTTACATAAATTAAAATATGATATTTAGATAATGTTTTTAGCTAAGTTTTTGGTAAAAGATAATGTTTCTAGCTAGTGCATTTACTTTTAGGTAAAAGAAATAGGCAGAACGGCTTGGGGGGCCCTTTTCTTTGTCCCAATTTGTCATCTCGGTGTTTCTACTTCACGACATTTCACTCAGACCCCTGAACACGTTCAAAACATGTATTTTAAATCCTTTCACCGTGTGTGTCCCTCACTTGCTTTGACGTGGAGGACACACGTTCTCGCAACTGCAAATACATCAAGCAATTGATGGAAGGTCGAGTCCCATTTGATGTATTCTTGTGCTTTGTTAGGGTTTGCCATTAGAGAATGAAGAAAAGAGGGAAGAGAATGAAGGGATTACGCTGCCATATTGATGGTATTTTGCGTAAGATTCTTTCTTGTGATTATCTAAATCGTGTATGTGATCATCATCAATTAAATCCTCACATTCTACTGCCAGGTAATCAAAATAACAAAGAAATCATGGCACTGTTGCTTTTAAGATATATCTTTTGAAAATGACAATATATCTTTTGAAAAAAAAACGTGGATCCCATATTTTAAAAAATCAAGCAATATATTAAAAAAAAAAAACGTTGATCTCATATTAAAAAATCAAGCAATATCCATGTAATTCTCAAAGTATCCCCCATTAAGTCAATAATGGTGATTAATTTTTCAAAAGTAGTTCTGAATATATTATTATCAAGCTTTATTTTTTAAAAGTTACTATTACAACTGATTACGTTTTGTAGTTCCATGGGTGATATCTTACCTCACCAACTGTAATTCTATAATCAAATTAATTGAATATTGTTACAACTGATAAAATAAATTACTCGGATGTTTATTGCAGTACTGTTTAATATCTTAAAAAGAAACTAAGATGGGTATTACATTCTCAAAAGACATTTTCCAATGCCTTAAGTTTCTAATTATATACGGAGCATCATAATAGCCAATATAATTTATTAGTACATACTTATGATAGGTTAAGTAAAAAAAAAGGATAGAAATCTTATACCGCATCTATGCCCATGTTATATGACACAATCTACATAATCACCATATGTATAAAAAGTTTCACGTTTTAGCCTAGGGGAATGGTAGTTCAAATAACGTTTCCGTATTTAGAAGTAATTAAAAATTCAATAAGTTTTGAAATTCTGGTTCAAATTTGATTAACGTGTAGTTTGAAAAGTGTCTATTAGCATTTTTCTTAAATAAAGTCATATAAACTGAAACAAAGAAATAACATCATGGCACAGATTATTAAACCCGCACTCCCAAAATTTCTATCTTTACATACGTGACTTTCAAGAAATATTGTAGAATATATCAATTCTTTTTATAATTGCATAAAAATAAAATTATAAATATATTTTGAATAAAATTATAAATATATGTTGGGCCCGTGCTGGCACAGGTTCTGGTATCTAGTCTTTTGAAAAAGACTAAGCCTATGTTGTTTGAATTTGTACCAAATGGGCTAGAATGTTAGAATTTCATAATGGGTCCTTTTTTTTTTTTTTTAATTGTTGGAATTGGAGATTTCTCTGACTAAATTCAAGAAGAATAGAAGGGGCTTGGAAACTAAGAGACGAAGTGCAGGAAAACTGGGCAAGGATGAAGGCTTAGGAAATTGATGGAGACGACGAGGGTCATTTCGCCGAAAATTCTGAATGCAGCGGCACAGCGGCGGCTGGTTGAAGATGGAGAGGGAATACGACGAGGGTCCTTCTTTTATTTTTTATTTTTTATTTAGCTTTCTACTTTTAGTTCCTTTTTTTTTTTAAAAAAAACAAATTGTTATCTACGCTCTTATATGTGTATAGATGAAAATGCCCCAGTGCGGAGGTGCGAGAGGTTGACCAGTGACGGCTTCAGAAGAGGTAGAGGTAGGCCGAAGAAGTATTGGGGGGAAGTGATTAGACAGGACATGGCGCATTTCCTGCTTACGGAGGACATGACCTTAGATAGGAGGGTATGAAGGACTCATATTAGGGTAGAAGGATAGTAGGTAGTCGCGTTTATCCTCCCTTGAGAGTAGTTATATTGTTGTATAGTTTCTTGTCTCTTCATTTCTGCGAGTTTCTGCGAGTATCTGTTGGTTTATAATAGCTTATTTACCTTCATTGTTTTCATTTTCATAGTTATTTATAGCAGTTAATTCTCCTTTTACCATGACTTTCTTGCTTTGTTATTCCTTGCTTTCATATTGTTTTCGATACGCTTGATCATATCTAACATTTTGTCTTGTCTTGTCTTTCTTTCTCTCCTCTCTTGAGCCGAGGGTCTTTCGGAAACAGCCGCCCTACCTTTCAAGGTGGGGGTTAGGTCTGCGTACACTCTACCCTCCCCAGACCCCACATAGTGGGATTATACTGGGCTTGTTGTTGTTGTTGCTCTTATATGTGTATATCCCACGCGTTTTGTACATCTAACTCTTGTAAATGTCACATAAGCTTGGCCAACAGTTAGAGGGGTTTAAAATACATGTCTTGAACATGTTCAGGGATCTGGATGAAACTTTGTAAAGTATAAACATCAGGATGACAAATCGGGACAAGTAAAAGGGCCCCCAAGCCATTCCCAAAGAAAAATCGAAAGTAAAATTACTTTTGTATAGACACTTTACCTTTTGTATAGAAAAGTGAATAAAAAGAAGTAACGAACACTAACTTTAAAATTCGATTGTGTCTTTCTTATTGATCAATCCATTTACATATATACAAGTATATGAGCTATAACAAACAAAACAATATTCCTATACAGTTGTCATTATTAGGTAAAGAGTAACAAACATAACTTTACAAAATCTAAGAATGTATAGTGTAAATCCTTTGAAACAACTAACAAGTCTAATTCAATGTCAACTTGGTCTTAATAGTAAAAGAGTTATTGTGAATTAATTATTCTGAATGAGGAAAAATCTACTTAGTGTCTGAGTCCCAAAAGTTGTATTGCACAGCTTAGAATAAACCCGTCAACCGGTTCGGTTTTACCGGTTCAAACCGGTAACCGGACTGGTAAAACCGGAACCCGAACCAGTTGAACCGGTTAACCGTATATTTTGTACAGGTTCGGTTCCAATTTTTTTGAAATCGGAACCGGTTAAACCGGAACCTGTAAATCGGTGGAATTTAAAAAAAAAAATTAGTTTGTAGCCGTTGCGGATTGGGCCCAAATTGGACCGTTGGGCAACGGTCCATTTGCAAAAATGGCCATTGCCAAACGGTCCCCAACTCTTTCCTCCCCCCCCCCCCCCCCCCCCCCCCCAAACCCCCCAAACTTTTTTTTAACACTTTAACCCATCCCCCACACCTATATAAACCCCTCTCCATTTCCATTTTAATCCACACCAATTCACTTTTCTCTTTCTCTCAAATCTCAATCTCTCAATTATAGTTACTTTACAACAATTAGCCACTTTAAATTTCTCTCAAATAAATATTATAAAGTCTTATTATAGTTTCAATTATTAATTTTGCAATTATAATATTGTTGGTGGAGTTGGTAATTTCGCAACAATCCGAAGTAGCTTTGGTGGATTTGCAATTATAGCCGTCTTCACTTTGTTGGAAATTAGTCCGACAATTTGGTACCTTCGTTCCAACTCTATCTTTATTTTTCGCAATTTAATTTGTTGCAATTCATTTTCTTGTGATTTATTTGAGTGTGATTTAAATTAATTCTATTTAATAATGGCGAAGAGATTTAGACGTGATGCCGGTAGTAGTGGTATTGTTAGGCGTGGGCTTAATGAGGAAACATTTGTGGAAGAAACAACTAATTTAGGTATTGATATTGGTGGAAATAATTCACTTTTAGGTCATGAGGCAATGCAACAACATTATACTAATACTTTTCATGAAATTGATGATGATGATGATGATGAAACACAACCCTCCGAAAATCCCATAGGAGATACATGTCCTGCACAATCACATACACAAGACAAACCGCCTAGAACTCGTAAGTCAACCGCTAAAATTTGGAAATTTATGACTAAGGATAGAGAAAGCCAAACAGCTAAATGTACCTTATGTGGGCAAATATTTACTTTTAAGCAAGAAACTAGTAAGGATGGTGAAACGGGTACACTAAATGGTCATATGAGAAAGAAACATATGGATGATTGGGGAGAGCAAACGGGTTCAAATGTGGGGGGTATTCAAATGACGATAGACCCACGAACCGGTAAAATTTTTAAGTATGACAAGAAAAAAGAGCGTGTAGAAATAGCTAAAATGGTAGCTTATGATTGTTTACCATTTTCCTTTCCTTCGGATTTGGCGTTTGTTACTTACATTCAACGTTGTTATAATCCGTTATTTGAGGGTATTCCTAGAAGTACTTGTAGAGCGGATGTTATAGATTTGTATAAAAAAATATAGATTTTATTTGTGCCATGTATTTAATTCTTTAAATTGTAATGTTTCTCTTACCGCTGATTTGGGTCTTAGTCTTAACAAGTTAGATTTTTTTGCTATTACATGTCATTGGGTTGATGACAACTGGGTTATGTAAAAAAGAATTATAGCTTTTTTATATGATGAAGGAAAAGGTCGTCACGATGGAAATTTTTTAGCGGACTCAATGTCTACTATTATGAGATTTTTTAACATTTATAGAAAAACACTTTGTATTGCTTTAGATAATGCTTCTAATAATACAAAGGCGATTGGTCTTTTAAAAAGAGAACTAAACCCTCCGCTAAGAAATATTTTTCATGTAAGATGTAGTTGTCACATTTTAAACTTAATTGTTAAAGATGGTCTTATGCGTTTTGACGATTCTATTCAAAAAGTTAGAGACGCGGTTGCGTTTCTTTTTTGTAATGCTAATAGGGGAAGAATTAGAAATTTTAAGAATGCTTGTGTGGAAAATAACCTTAGACCTAGAAAAATTCAAGTAGAAATTGAGACTAGGTGGAACTACCACTTACATTATGCTACAACAAGCATATGAGTATAGGATTCGCATACAACAAGTTCACAACAAATATAATATTAATAGTGATGATTGGTTAAATTTTACGGATTGGGAAGATGTTAAGGAATGTGTTGAACTCTTAGAAAATTTTTATAATGAAACTTTTGCTTTTTCTAGACAATTCTATCCCACGGTAACCGGAATTTTAGCCTACTTAGCAGTAATAGCTAGAGTTTTACAAGAATATAAATATAAACCCGGTTATCAAGCGACTATTTTTGATATGACAACAAAATTTAAGAAGTATTTTTTCCCATCCCAACTTTATTTATATTGGGTTCTCTTTTAAATCCTTGTTGAAAAGTGTCTTATACTAAAGCATTGGTTGGTCAAATTTATACACTTTTAGAAATTGAAGAGGGAGTTCAACCATCTTTAGCTGAAGCCGAAACCGCTATTGATGATGAGTTTAGAAAATTTTTTACTCATTATTCTAGTTTGGAAGAACATGCTACACCCGTTGCTCCACGTCCTACTACTTCTCAAAGTAGTAAAAAAGGGCTTGTCGGGTTTAAAAATTTTACATTCACATCCAACTCCTTCTTGTAATGCAAACTTTGATGAATATCACTTTTATTTGATGCAGCCAAATGTGGATATCAAGGAACTAGATGAGCTGGACGTCTTAGCATGGTGGAAAAAATACAAGGCAAGTCATCCGATACTCTCAAGAATGACTCGAGATATCCTTACGGTTTAAGTATCAACCGTGGCTTCGGAGAGTGCATTTAGCCAGGGAAGACAACAAATTGGAGACCATAGACACTCATTATCCGGCTTTAGCTTGCAAGTACTAGTTTGCATTCGCGATTGGATTAGATCGGAGCGACACAACCAAAACTTAGGAGCGGAGGAAGGCGAAGAGGAAGAGATTGAAGATTTGATAGCAAGTGGACCGGACCAAATGGAAGACTTTGAAGATATCTCCATGGCTTAATATGATATGGGGGAAATTAACCAAATGATTGAGAATTGGTGATTTTATTATTCTACTATTTCTTTGCAACTCATGTATTATTTGCAAGTTAAATAAAACTACAACTTGCAAATAAATGTTATCCAAGAATGAATAAAAT
The DNA here is from genome assembly GCF_019175385.1 of Lycium barbarum. Lineage (NCBI taxonomy): Eukaryota > Viridiplantae > Streptophyta > Magnoliopsida > Solanales > Solanaceae > Lycium > Lycium barbarum. The sequence continues at coordinate 23,935,534 of NC_083341.1, forward strand.
ATATGGCTCATTGAGCTTTCTTCTATTTACTTGTGTTCATATTTTTACTTATATTAAGTTAGGAATATACCTAAAATATACTAAGAATATACTTATAATATACATGATACATCTACTTAAATTAAAAACTAGAAAGTTATATACTTGAAAAATAACTAAAATATACTTATAATATATATTATACATATAACTTAAACACACACACACACACACACACACACACATATATATATATATATATATATATATATATATATATATATATATATATACACACACGTATATGCTGTATTGCTGACTTGCTGTTAGCCTGTTAGTCAGTAAATATATAAACTTTACTTATAAACTTATATAACATATGTAAATATACCTACAAATACTAATATATATATATATATATACTATACAAAAAAAAAAAAAAAAAAGAGGTTTTGGACGTTTTGAACCGGACCTGTTCCGGTTTGGGGTTTCAAACCGGTAAACCGGAACCGGTGTCAGGTTTCGGTTTTTAGACCGGAAATCGGCCGGTTTTATAACCGGTTGCCGGTACGGTTCCGGTTCAAACCGGTTGACACCCTTAGCTTAGAATATATCGCTTTTATGCCTTGTGCTCCATTTCAAATGTTGGAGGGGAGATGTCTTCACCACTATCGATGTTGAAGCTGCAATATTGCCAACACCCCCTCAAGTTAGAGGGGAAAGAAGAAACCACCAACTTATAGAGAATAAAAAAGTAAGAAGGTCCCGATTCAAATTTGTTGAAAATGTCTGCTACCTGGGAAGAAGAAGAAGAAGAAGAAGAAGAAGAAACAAAGGTCAAGAAATCAAACCATTGTTGGCACATAAAGTGGCAAGCTCAACGTGATTTGTATGATCATGAAGACAGAATTACGAGCAATGTACAAAGTTGCATGGCTATTTGAATTAACGGAATTGTCAATGTCATGACCCCAATTCACGGGTTATGCGGGCACCTACCTTATCCCACCTGGCAGGTGAACCCTTACCCAACACTTCCTTCATAAAATCGTTTTACCAATTCATGCCAACAATATTGAAATATATAAGTAGATAAAATGCCTTCCTAGTAAAATTCACACCATACAATTTTAACAATACTATCTGGAAGGAGATACACAAAAGTTGTCGAAGGATATCTACCGCTACAACATAATGAAACATCCAAGCAATTACCTGAAAACACATCTACACCCCGAAAGGCATGTAGAAAGAGTAGTATCAGTACACCACACGTACTGGTAAGCATTATAGGACGGCTAAGATTAGTTCACTCAATATAATATAAAATTAAACAGCATAAACATATATGTTAATTAACGATTACACTTATTAATCATTCCCACTAAGTAATAATGTATCATGAAATTACTCGGAACCTCTCTATTACTATCACTTACATAATCACGTATAAAGGACTAACATAACCCAACAGCCTCGTCTACTTCGCAGACTCTTAGACATTCATAACTCGAAAATACGAAATCGAGACAGCTCTTCATACCGCTTCGTCCTATTGGAACTGACTAACATTCCCCGCTATTCCCCACAATATAGCGAACTTACTAATTAACGGGCAGACAAATGGTGTATCAACTCTAGACAATCCTCAACTGCTATCTACTTATTACTTATTCCTTACTACAAATATCAACAACCCATGAACAATAGAACGTCCAGTTTATGCATTCCATTCTTAGCCTTTCCTTACGTAAACATTAGATACATGTAAATCACACTACCTTACCACGAAAGGGTTCACTCTTGAAATATCGAAGAGAGAGAGGGTCATACCTTAATATAATGCCATAAGACTCGCGAACACCTCAACTAGAGTATATATCAACAAAGGAAATAATTACAGGAGTACAATAAAATAAATGTAATCTCGCACCAACCGTGTACATACATGCTAAATGGTAATGTTTTCCCCAAATATCCATGACCTGCAGGGGACCCATGGTGTCCATGTACCACCTGTTCCGGAACGAACCTCAGATCACGAGTTCACAACAAGGCCATATCGTCACTCCCTGTCAAATGTGCCTTACGTAGATGTATATGTTCCATCTTAAATTATTATCGCAATATCTATCACAATGTATTATCAGCAATTTCTATCACAAGATATTATCCATAATGTCTTAGTCGAGCATAATCAAATCATGAACACGAAGTGATGCTAGAATCAGTGATATACCAATCGAATTACCACATGTCATATTAGAACTCGATATTAATCATGCATACCCCCAATGGAATTTTACTATATTAAAGTATGTGCCACCAAACCCCTCATAATCCAACCTATATAAAGACCACTCTACAACCGCATCAAGCCCAACCCTTCTAGACCTTCCATGATTACACATGCAACACTAATATCCCTCTATTAACAATTAGCTAAGTTTCTCACGACTACAAGCCCTTTTTAATACTAACAATGTCAACCTATCGTATATCTGATCGAACTTCTTGTCCGAAGGCCTAATCATGCTTTCTCCCGTCAATTCTACGTCATATATACATTTCACTAATCAAAGTCTAACTCAAGTAAAAAATAACCTACCTCGATGACAAGAAGCTATCGCGAGCGTCGTGGAGTCTCCTCCTATCACAATTCATAATCAAAGCCTTGTTAGCGAATTCTAAGAATTTCACGAACCCGAGAACAAGAGTCAAAATCAAGCATGCATATTTAATCTAGACTCCATGGTGATTAATGTTTCTCCGTTTATGGACAATTCTTCTTTTATTACTCATAAGGGGAAAACTCGCTACAGGAGGGATAATCTTTATGAATTCTTAGTAATAAAGATGGTTTAGGGCTTATATTGATGAAGCCTCCGAATGTTCGATCAAATATCTCCAGGAGGCAGTCTAGAATAAGGTTTTGAGGAAAAGTGGGACAAACCCCCGAAATAGGGCTAAATATTTTTTTTCCTGATTTGGTTCTCTTCGTTGCAGCAAAGGTTTTCTCGCTGCAACGAGCCCGCTACAGCGGTCACGGGTTCGTTGTAGCGAACCTTTATAAACCTAGACCCGCAGAATTTTTAATCTACCTAGTTTTGATCACGATTCTGATTTCATGCAATAATTCTAAGCATTCCTAGGCTTTTAACATCCTAGGACTTGGTTTTAAACGTGACTAGCAGAAAGTTTTCATAACGACCAAGCGGGTCGTTATAGATAAAGTGAGAGGGGCAGATAAATCGTGAAAAAGACGATTCAACCAAGTTAATCTGTAACAAGTCTCAACATTGAACAATATTCACCCTCAGCAGAGAAAATGAACAATGGATCTTGTTCTTTAGATTTCCAGGAGATTGGGGATCCTCCTAAATTGATGAATTAGCCACTCAAAAATCTTTTGGAATCAACATATGAGGACCACTCAACATCACTAAAGGCAAGAATAGAGAAAGGGGGATCACTTTGCATTAACAAACTCTGTTCCGAAGCTTTGCAATGGTATCGAAGAACTCGAAGAACTGCTAATAATGAGGAACTCTGGACATTACATGAATTGAGAAAGGCGTCGTACTGCAAAAGAGAGGTCAAACCAAGTGTGTGTCAAATAATTGAGCTTCTCAACTAGTCGGCGATAGAAAAGGGTCAATGAAGCTTTGCAACAACAGCAGAAAGCTTATGAGCAGAGTCAAGGGGAGAGGAAACTTTCGAAAAATGCTCACAACTAAATTCATAGAGGATTGTTTCCAGTGAGAAGCATATCACTGTCACAGATAGTCACTATGAAAATAGATCTAGCTGAATTCTAAAATCATAATGAATAGTCATTTGGAGAAGAAGTATAGCCTTTAAAATTTAAAGTTGCTTGAAGCCCAACATACCACTATCTTGAGGCTTACCTCAAACCATAAAGTGACGTTTTAAGCTTGCAAACCAAATTAGACTAGAAAAGGCCATTCCAAGAAAAATTTCATATGGATTGCTTCTTATACACAAGGCATTGTTCACATTCAATTGAGAAATAGATCATCATTTCTTGACTATTACTAATAGTAGGCATCTGATGGTTGTCATCTTGACAACATGGGAGTAGGTTTAATTGAAATCTATTACGCCTCTTTGAATATCTCCTCTTACTACCTAGTTTTGTTTTTAGCCTTTTAATGATTACATCAGACTTGTGTTTGACTTTATAAACCAACATGTAAGGTAAGACCCTCTTACCAACTGGTAAATTAACTACCGATGTTGTTTGATTCAAACTCAAATTACATGACTTTCTACAATCTAGGGTACATAACAGCTTAAGAAAATATAAGTAGGTTCAGTTATAGTTAAGATAAGAGTTGAGAATTTGTTGATTAAAAATAAAGAGTGCAATTAAGTATAGGAAAACTGAGGGGGGGGGGGGGGGGGGGGGGAATGGTGAGCAAAAAATTCAATCAAAAATCCTACTATCAAAGCAGGAAAGAAACAGAAAAACAAAAAAGATCTTGACACTTAGATTGATTATCACTCTCTCAATGTTGAATCTACGCACAAAGTTGAGAGAAAATACAAAAGCAGAAAAGGAAGTGAAGTTCAGATTGAAGTAAACTCCCCTAATAGAATAACTGTACTCATCCCTGAAGATCAATTGCAGAAAGAACATCTAAACTTATGTGGAAATGATGGTTTCTCTCTAGTGATAAAAGGAAGAAAGGAACAAAAAGAATGCAAAGATGTAGAAAGAGAACAACAACCTTACTGATAAAGCAAGAGATATAAAGACGCCTTCCTTCTAGTTTCCATTTAGTGTTATCTGAATATTAGAGGAGTGAGATAAAAAAAAAGTCCTATCACATTTCTAAAGAAATTAATTAACATTTGTAAAGTGGAATTTGTTGTCATTTTTTAGCCTTTCATCATGTAAAAAATTAATAGTTATATGAGATATTTGGGATATCACCATAGTATGTCGAACTTTAATGAACAAATTTATCTTTGTTGGTCAGGGAAGCTGAATACTGCTGTGATCAACAACTCTGATCAGTAAGTTACCATTAAGATGCACCATGCTAGTATTACAAAAACAACAAATCCAGTGTAATTTCATAAGTGGAGTTTGAAGAGAGTAGAGCGTAAACAGGCCTTACTCCTACCTTGTGAAGGTAGAAGATTGTTTATGAAAGACACTCGGCTCTAGGGGTGAAGAAAAAGAAGCAGCAATTACAAACAGTAGTAGTAGCAATATAGTAAGATAAACGAAGTGAAAGAAAGAATCAGATAGTATAAAGATATAAGAATAGCATAAGCAACAAACAATCCAAAACTCTTGGTATGGAAAAGGAATACACCTGACAATCAACTAATTCTCTACCCTAATCTTCAACCTCCACACCCTTCTATCAAGGGTCATGTCCTCGATAAGCTGAAGTTGCGCCTGTCCTGCCTAATCACCTCGCCCTAATACTTCTTTGGCCTATCTCTCCCTCTCCTAGGCCCACTATGGTCAACCTCTCACACCTCCTCACCGGGACCAACACTCCGCTCCAAACAACATAGTCGATCTAATCACCACTCTATTGAATTTACCTTTAAGTCTTGATGGAATATTCTTAATACACAAAACACTGGATTTGAGCCTCCATTTCACCCCATCGTGCTAGTATTTGGAAAGATATTTACTTTACTATTGTCTATGCTAAATGTACCTCTTCTGAGAGGAAAGTCTTATGGAGGGATCAAGAATGATTTCACCAATTGATACAAGGCTCTTGGTTTATCGGTGGTGAAATTATTGTTATCCTAGATACTAATGAAAAGCTAGGAGGGAGACCCCATACAATGTCCAAAAGATTGATTTTGGTCAATGTATTAATGATTGTGAAGTATCTCACTTGGATTTTATGGGTCCTAAATATACTTGGTTCAATACTTTGACACCAAGGAAAATAATATGGAAAAGATTAGATACGATATTCATAGATGATGAGTGGGATCAATGCTATCAATCTAATGTTATCAAACACTTACCTAGATCATGTTCTAATCCCATGATCGTTTTTCTTAAATGTCATAAATATTCTCAAAAGGGAATCAAATACTTTAAATTTGTGGACTTCTGGGTTGATCAACCATCCTTCGGGCAAGTGGTCGAAGATATTTGGAATACTTACATCCTTGGTAATCCTATGTGGTGGTTGCAATAGAAACTCAAACTTCTTAGCAAGAAACTCAGTTAGTGGTCAAGAGAGGTGGTCGGCGATGTATTTCTCTTATAATGTCATTTTCAAGATCCTTTCCAAAAGGTTGAATCCTTCTTAGATAAATTGATTTTTCATAATCAAAGTGGTTTCCTGAATTTATTCTCCTTACTCAAGAAATTCCCAAGGCATTAAGCAATACAACAAAGGTGGTAACTTGATTATTAAGCTGGATATGGCTAAAGCTTAACACAGGACGTCTTGGGATTTTGTGATTGCCGTCATGAATTTTTTGGTATCTTTGAATAATGACTCAATATAATTATGAGGATTATTGCTAATGTGTGGTACTCTATTTTGATAAATGCCTAATGTGTGGTACTCTATTTTGATAAATGGAAACATAGTTGTTTTTTTCATATCTACTCAAGATCTTAAGCAAGGGGACTCTTTATTCCCATATTTGTTCATCATTGGCTATAAAATCCTGACCAAAATACTTAACAACCTTATCAAAGGGCAGCCCGGTGCATAAAGCATTCGTCGTTACACATCTTATCTGAATACAAGCATTAGTGGCTATTTACACGGCTCGAACTCGGGGCGTATAGATCAATAGAGACAATAATTTCTCTCATTTTAGCATGAACTCCAATGATCCTATCATTAATCATCTAGCTTATGTTCATGATGTAGTTATTTTCAGTAGAGGTAACAACAAATATACAAAGTTGATTTAGAAATAGATTAAAAGGTATAAGAAAGCTCCTGGACAAAAAGTCAACATGGATAAAAAAAAATTGTGAAAAAACATAATGACTGGCAAAGTAGAATGCTCTCGTATGGTGGCAGAATGGTTCTTAGTAAACATGTTTTTCAATCCATGCCCATTTCCATACATTCTACCATAAATCCTCTCAAAAGGACTTTAGAACTTATAGGAAAATATTTTGCAAACTTTCTTTAGGAATCCAGTGAAGGCAACATAAATATCACCAGATTGCTTGGGAAAAGCTTTGTTTTCCTAAAGATGAAAGGGGCAGAGGAGTCAGGAAAATGAAAGATATCTCAGACATCCTCACCCTAAAGAGATAGTGGAGATTCAGAACACATCATTCTCTTTGGGATTATTTCCTTCAAAATAAATATTGTAAAAGAGCTCACCCTGTTCGCAAAATTCCTACTCCTGTTGACTCTAATACTTGAAAAAGTTTGATGAAAATCAAGAAAAAGTTTGAATCTTACATACTTGGGAAGATTCAAGTAGACAACTCTAGTTTTTGGTGGGACAACTTGACATGTAAAGGGGGTCTTAGGTAATTTAGTTCAAGGCCCATGTAAGTCTATTAAAACTCTTGTTAGTCATTTCTCCTCTGATGATTCTTGAAATTTTAAAAACTTAGTAGTGTTGTTCCTAATAATATTATTCAAATGATCAGTACTATTTCTATAGGAAATCAGAATTTGTATGACTTCCCTATATGGAATCTATTTGAGAAGGGACATTTTTCTAATAGCCCCCCCCCCCCCCCCCCCCCCCCCCCCCCTCCCCCCTCATTTTTTTTAAGCAACAACAGTCCACCATGGTGGCTTATGGGGTTAAGGCATTGACCTCAACCTGTTTATTATATATATATATAAAAAAGTAAGTACATGGAAGAGGACATATACCATAGCCTCCAAAACAAGATGAAAGAAGTAGGATGCTATCCCAGTATACATTTTGAGCAAAAATATCCGCCCAGCTTTGGAAGGCATCTCCTTCTCAGTTGAAGTTTGAAAGAAAGACCAAAAGGATGCTATACACTTAGCATAATTAGCAAGTATTTACTAAGCATCATTAATAACAAAATGATTTTTCTTTGGCTTGAACTTAAAATTTGGTATGACTGACTTCTCCAGATTCTGCAAGGCTTTAGCAGAATCCAGGAGAAGGTTGACATTATCCATGATGGTATTGTGAAGGATAGATTCCCTATAGTTAGCCAGGAGATCGGCAATTTTATTACCTCTCTGTAACTATGATTACAAACAAAATTGGCTATGTTTGAGAATTGGATAATGTGATCAATAGTGTGATGAATCTTCCAAGGTGGCTTCATTTTGTTGTTAATCATGTCGATAATGACTTGGGAGTCAGTCTCAATCACTACATTAGGTAGTTTCATGTTGATGCAGATCTTGATGCCCTAAAGAATGGCTAGCCTCTGCTACATTGTTACTACAAGTCCTATAGTTTTCAGCAAAGGCCACAACAAAAGATCCCTCACTGTTTCTGATGATTCCTCCACCTCCTGCTCTGCCTGGATTGACTTTACTACTTCCATTTGTATTGAGTTTGAACCATCCATTGTCTGGTTTCTGCCACCTGATTAACTTACTGATAACAATTTGTTTGGCCATCTCAATATATTTACACAACTCAAACCAGGTAGTAGGAATATTAAAACCAGGAAAAAGAGAGTTAAGAAGCATTACCATTGTATTGCAAACCTGTCTAGTGATAGATCTGGGAGACATTTGAATATTCTCAAAAGTTGCTTTACATCTACTCTTCCATATTTCCCAGCAGATAATGGAAGGTAGACATTGAATAAATGAGGCATGAATTCTGTTCTCAGAATGAGATAGCCACCAGGACATGAAGAGTTTCCTAATGTCCCCAAGTCTGATGGTAATGCCACAACTTTGACTGTAGAAGGACCATATTTGTTTGGCAATATCACTTTGGGAAAAGAGATGAAAAGTGTTTTCTACCTTGTGGATAGAACTACAACAACATATAGAAGGATTGTTAACATTAAATCTTCTAACTGCAACATCAGTAAGGATTTTGTTCTCAATCAATCTAAGGGTAAAAACAAAAATCTTGAAAGAAAGCTTCTTATTCCAGATCATAGAGGCACTACATGAGTGAGCTCTTTAAATTCTTAGCTTATGCCAAGCAGTCTTACAAGAGAAAACACCCTTGGTATCACTTTGGTATCAATAGTCCAAATAGGCCAGTCATCATAATTATAATGGATCTCTACCTGTTTGACCTGATTAACAATATAGAAAGGAAGTTCCTCATTGAGAAGAGGGATGTTCCAACCCCTCTCATGAAAGAATTGCTTATCCATAATATTTCTTAGGGCATTGTGATAGCTAATGAGTTTAGCCAAGACACCTTTTCCAGATCAGTTATCCCACCAGAATGACATATTACCTTTGCTAATCTTTCATAGGATGATGTTTTCAACAACTTTTTCGATATCCATGAGCCTTTTCCAATAATGATGACCATAGGACCAATCTCTGAGGACTGAGTGTTTCCTTTTACAATAATTAGCTTGGAAGAATTCCCTCAACAAACTATGATTAGTCCTAAAATTCCACTAAGCCTTGGAGAGAAAGTGATACAAAAGTCTTTTAAAGATCTAAATCCAATACCACCCTCTAGGATGGGGAAACAAAGATTTTCCCAAGCTTTCCAGTGCTGCTTGTTTTTACTGTCTTCTTGACCCTAGAAGAAATTAGCAATAATGGATTCAATTTGAGAAAACACCTTCATAGGGGGATAGGAGACAGATAACAAGTGTAGAGGGAGAGAGTAAAGAATATATTTGATAAGGTTAGCTTTACCTCCAAAGGCTAGTAACTTACCTTGCCACCCTTGCAATCTGTTGGAGACCTTAGCAACCATGTTGTTGTAGTATACAATCTTGTTTGTGCCTCTGTAAATAGGACAACCAAGGTATTGCATGGGGAATTGTAGTTGAGAGAATCCAGTAATGTTCTCAACATCATTTATGCATTCAGCTGGAAAGTTTGCTAACATTAAGAATCCAGATTTCCTTCTATTGATTATTTGGCCAGAGATCTTTTCATAAGCATCCAGTTTTGACATCATTGTATTAAGGGAAGGAAGATCACCTGAGGAAAACAAGATAGTGTCATCAGCATAACATAAATGATTAATTATTGGCCCCTTCTTATCACAAGAGTAGGGTATGAATCCTTCATTAGGAAGGTTAGTTAAAATTCTAGATAAAATTTCAACACTAATAACAAAAGAGAGGGGGATAAGGGGTCTCCCTATTTTAGTCCTCTGCTGGAGTTGAAGAAGCCATGCCTAGTACCATTCAAGTCGATGGAGTACCAGACATTAGAAATGAGTCGCCAGATTCTGTCAATCCAGAGATTAGAAAATCCCATTCTTTTCATGATCAAACACAGAAAATCCCAATCCACTCTGTCATAGGCTTTTGCCATAGCTAATTTTAGAATAACATTTCCATGCTAAGGAGACTGATTAATGTCATGTACCATTTCTTGAGTCAAGATGATGTTCTCTGAAATGGACCTCCCTTTAATGAAACTTGTTTGATAGGGAGAGATAATCTTCTGCATAAGGGGTGTCAATCTCTGGTTCATTAGCTTAGAGATAATTTTGTTAGAGAAATTGCTAAGAATAATTAGCCTGAGGTCAGAGAAGTGCTGAGGAGAATAAATTTTACGAATCATGATGAGGCAGGTATGAGTAACGGGCCTAGGTAAAGGGGTGCCATCAAACAAAGCCAGAACCATGAGCAGAAGATCCTCATTTATAACATCCCAGCAAGTATGATAGAATTTACAAAAACGCCATATGGTCCGGGGGCACTATGAGTGCTCATAGAGAAAATGATCTTTCAATTCATCCATGGAAGGTGGATCTAGTAACATGGTGTTTTCCTCCTCACTAATGATCTTTGGTATATGGTTCATGACATTGTCATCCATCAAAGTATCTTCCTTAGTGAATTGATTCTCAAAGAATTGCATAGCTTGCTGAGCAATATTATCATCACCACTGATCCAGTTGCCATGATCATCTTGGATACTAGTAAGATTAAGCCTCATTTTCCTCCCTTTCTCAATAGAATGGAAGAACTTAGAGTTAACTTCTCCTTCCACAAACCATTTAATACCAAACTTTTGTTTCCAGTAGGATTCTTCTTTTTTGTAAGCCCTGATTAATTCAACATTGGCTTGATGAAAGGTTGTCCTGTTAATCTCAGAGTTGTCTCTAATAGAGAGATTTTCCAGATCAGTAACTTTTTCTTCGAGGACTTTTATATTGGTGAAGATATTACCAATAGTATTCCTAGACCAGGCAGAAAGCATTTTGGAGGTGTTTTTGAGTTTGAGATGAAATTTCCATAGTGGAGAGCCATCCACATCTATACTCCAAGCTTGCTCAACAATATTCAAGAAATTAGGCTCCTCAATCCAGAAGTCGAGGAACTTAAAACATTTGATGGGATTTCTATGTGAAGAGTTAGCAATAATGAGTAAAGGGGAGTGATCATAGCCAGTCTTGATCAAATGATAAACATTAGTAGTATCAAAAGTGTTCACCCAAAGATAATTAGTAAGAGCTCTATCAAGCCTTTGCCAAACTCTCCTGTCAGATAACCAACCATTACACCAAGTAAAAGGAGAACCAGTATAGCATGCATCAAGAAGTTCACAATCCATGATACACTGAATGAATTCCATACATTTAGACATCCTGTGGAGAGAACAACCTTTCTTTTCAACTGGATCAATAATGCAATTAAAGTCTCCAGTGATTAGCCATGGTAAGTTGTAGTTATCACTAATACTTCTGAGTTTATTCCGAAGGTCAACTCTAAGTTGAGCATCACATTTGGCATAAATATATGTAATCAAAAAGGGAGTGCCATTAATGGTAATTGTACAAGTAACTTGTTGATCATCCTCATCACTGATGGTGCAGTCAGTGTTAGAATCCCAAAAAATCCATATCTGACTATTGTAATTGGAATGGGCATAATGGTAGCCAAGGATCCTTTTGTATTTGTCCAACTTATTGTCTTTATGAAAAGGTTCAGCAAGGGCAATAATAGGAAGTTTTTCAGCTTTGATAAGTTGTTTAAGTCTCTCTAGAGCACCATTAGTCTTGATGCTCCTAATATTCCAGTATAAGGACTTAAACATGATCAAAATTTTGTAAGGAATTGCTCTTTTGGATCCTTTCAGATCTTTGATTTTGTTGGAGGTTAACTCTGCCCCTGTATGTTGTGCTACCTTTGTTGGAACCCCTTCCTCTTCCTCTACCTCTACCTCTTCCTCTAGGAGAAAAGTGACCAGAATCTAAGATGTTCTCAAAAGTGGAGCCGACAGTAACATCAACCAAAGCTTGAGGACTAGATTTTTCTATCAGAGTTTCAATAAGATCATCACTATAAGCTTCTTCACTTTCAAGACCTAGCAGATTCACCACTAGCATCAGTGCTCTCTTCTTGTTCCATATAGTCACTATTATCTAAGCTGTCATCATCATCATCTGTCAGTGTCGTGTTTGTGATTCTTATTTTGGGGATGGACATCGTTGTTCTCATTTGAGATAGTAACTAGCTCAGTGTCACCCTGACTATCAATATGAATCTGTTCTCCTTGAGACATAGTATTATCATTGTTAGTAACCATAGCGGTGTTTGAAGGGGATTCATTTGATTGGTATTCTCATCTGGAGGGGAGCTTAAGGTATTCAAAATTTGAGTAGAACTTTGGCCCTTTTCTTGTTGCTTCTTATCAAAATCTTGCACTTGATTTCCAGTGTTTATTTGATTTTGCTCTGTAGAGTTTGTATCATTGGACATTTGGGATTTGCTCAGAGTCACGTTCTGAGAGGCCTTCTGGTTTTTTCCATTTCTTTACACTTTCTTTTTCCTCTTGTTACCATGATCAAAAGTGTTGGTCTGATTATAGGTATCAACACCCTTTCCTTTGCCCGGAACTTCAACAAGGATAGGAAGCTTGTTGTTCTCCATAGGTTCATTTATTGTGATGCCTTTGTTCTGTTTTGGATTTTGGGGGACATTCTCCGTTTGAGCAGCCTTGGTTTGAGCCACTTTTTCTTGCTAGACAGGGGTTCTTTTGTTATTGAAACCTCTCTTTCTATTGACAGTCCGAAAGCCATCTGAATCAACTCTTTCTTTCTCAATTTTGGCTTCCATCTCCTTTTTGTATTGTTCCTCTTTTTGCATTTTGATCCTCTCATCTCTAGCCTTGTTCCTGCATTGAGATTCGAGGTGACCTTGTATTTTGCAGTAGAGGCAGTAGCTTGGAACTTTTCCATAGTCTATATCGAGCCATTTGCCATCTTCAGATCCATCAAATCTCTTGAAACCAAGCCAAATCTGATCTAATTTTGGTTTGAGAAGATCTATTTCCACCTTGACTTTGGCAACATTTCCCCTACTCTTGGAGGAAGTAGCTTGGTCAGGTGCAATAGCTACACCTACTTCTCTGATAAGCTTAGAGATGATATTCCACTTAAATAGATGCCATGGAAGTTGATGTATAAGAATCCAAACAGGCACTATTGATGTTTCTTTGTTGGGATTGAAATCTGAAGTCCATTTAAGAATTTTCATCGGTGATTCACCAATGTCAACAAATTCTTTGAAAAGAACATGATTATAGTCAATTTCATTCGAGAAATCAAGATAGACATGCCTATGATCAAAGAAGGCTATGGTAACCTTACCATTCAAGTGAATTTGTCTAAAGAAAATTTTCCTAAGCTCATCCATAGAAGGCTTTCCTTTGTAAAACTTACCTATGAGGGTGAGTTTACATTCTTCGGCAAGCCTGCCGAAATAATCTTCCGCTGTGAAAAAAAACGGCCGGTTTGCCGAGATGGGTATCATGGCGAATGAAACGGTGTTGTCTTCAGAGACACGCTAATTTTATTTGGAACTTGATTCCCTGGTTATACTCAATGTTGATTAATGGAGATACCTTTGATTTTTAGGTTGAAACAGGTTGTTGACAGAATTGTTAACTTGAAAAATCAATATGGTGTACAAGCGAGTTATTGCTACAGAGAAGGAAACCAAGTGGTCGATTTCCTTGCCAAACCACATCTTCACAGAACATCATGTTCTAGTCCTTCAGCCAACTGCCAAGACAAGCTAATGGATTGGTTCAACTCGACAAGAGACAAATGCCTAGCATTAGAACAAAATCTGACAAAGCAAAATTCTATATTAGCTAGTTAGTTTGTACATAGGATGCTGAGCTAGAAGGTTTGTAATCTTTTTCCTTCTGGTTTTTTTCGGTGATACCATCACCACCCTTTTTAACTTGACTGTGTTATAGTGAGGTTAGGCTCAGTCCCCTCTGCTCCTTTTTGTTGAATACAACAAAACAGACTTTCATCTGGGTAATTGAATTAAAAGAAGTATAATGTGAGAGTACAATGTGAGGTGTTTCGTATGATTTGTTTACCACACCATAAGTATTAAACTTAATAATATACTTTTTGTGATTTTATTGTAATGCATGACTAATGATGCTTTTAACATGAAACTTTTTCATTTACACCCTCATTAATCATATCTTTCTTTTCTTTTGAAGAAGGAAGTATTATTCTAAAATTATATTATTATTATTATGAAAAATAATACTAATAGACAATCTCAGGAATTTAATTTTGTATGAAGAAAGTACTATATAAAAAGCAGCTAGAACCAATCGACATATGAAGGCGCATTGAGGACGCTGCAAGTAGTAATTTAAATGGTTTTGAATTGAATGGAACGAACTATGTTTAGCAGTTGGAACCACTATAATTTCGTTCTCTATACCTTTGGCGGACAAACGAGAAAAACTGAGGGGTCGTTCCGTCGAAAAAAGAAAACTAAGGAGTTGTTTGGTTTGCCAACAAAAAATAATGAATTTTCGCACAAGTAGTACCACGTGTAGTTGGTTTGCAATAAAAAATAACGTCTTATACTAAATACAACATTTGGTTGGCCTTATTAAATTGGTAATATCCGCATAAGTTATGCGAGAATGTTTAATTCTCTATATTTTATACCGGATAGAATGCATGAATACGGGTATTAAAGATACATGAATAACAACTAAAATGACAAAACTAACCTGTTTAATTAATAGCGAATAAACTTTTATTTTGTTTTGAAAAGATAACACATCTTAATTATGCATGTATATTAATTTTTAATATATTAAGTAAGAAATAATTCATATACTATAATCTCTGCTTTACTAATTGTGTTTAAACCAATTGACCCCTAATTCTATCAACTTTAATGACTCCACTATGTGTAATGTTATTATTTCCGCCGTCCATTTGGCTGTTTCATAAAAAGTTTGTGATAAAATTAGTTCTTCACTCCCTTAGGCCTTACTACTCTCCTTCCACTTGTCAACTCTCACTCCCCACTTTCACTTACACTCCTATTTTTCTCTCTACCTCTAAACTCCCCTCCACAAACCACTACTCCAACTAAAAACTAGGAGTAATTTTTTTCTCACCGTACAAGCTCACAACAACTTCTAGTACAAGAACAACAAACTCTCCCATGCATGCACAATCCTCCCACCTTTTCTAGTCTCTTCATTCTATCAACTGAAATTTGCTTTCTTATAAATTATATTTTCTTTCTCCTCATTAATGTTTGAAGTAGAACATCATGGCTTGTATAGATCAAGAACAACAACCAATTTTTAAGCATTATTGTAGGGTTTGCAAGAAAGGTTTTGTATGTGGGAGAGCTCTAGGTGGACATATGAGAGCTCATGGTATTGGAGATGAAGGTACAAATATAGATGACGATGATCCAGCTAGTGATTGGGAAGATAAGTTTGGAGGGAGTGTCAAGGGAGGTAATAAAAGGATGTATCAATTAAGAACGAACCCTAATCGACAAAAGAGCAATAGAGTTTGTGAGAATTGTGGGAAAGAATTCTCATCCTGGAAATCTTTTCTTGAACATGGAAAATGTAGCTCAGAAGACGCAGAATCCCTAGTATCATCTCCTGGTTCAGAGGGCGAGGACTACATTAATAATGGTGGAAGAAAAGGTTATGGATGGTCTAAAAGAAAGAGGTCTTTGAGAACAAAAATTGGAACTATTAGTACTTCAACTTATCCATCAAGCGAGGACGAAGACCTTCTCCTCGCAAAATGCCTTATAGATTTAGCCAACGCGAGGGTTGACACATCGTTGGTTGAGCCAGAGGAGTCGTGTGCCTCGGCTAGCAAGGAGGAGGAGCGGGCCAGGAACCCGATGAACTACCTAACCCCACTAGTGAGTACTCGTGTACCGTTTGACAACAAGGCTAAAGGGGTTTCTAATAAAGGATTGTTTGAATGCAAAGCTTGCAAGAAAGTCTTCAACTCCCACCAAGCTTTAGGTGGACATAGGGCAAGTCACAAGAAGGTTAAAGGGTGTTATGCAGCCAAGCAAGATCAACTAGATGATAGCTTAATTGATGATCAAGACATGAATATCACACAAGATGAATTCACTTTGCAAGGTCCAAAATCCATGAGGAAATCAAAAATCCATGAATGCTCAATATGCCATAGAGTTTTCTCTACGGGGCAAGCTTTAGGTGGGCACAAAAGGTGTCATTGGATCACTTCCAATTCCCCTGACTCGACGTCAAAATTTAATTTCCACGGTCATCTGGAGCAAATTAATCTAAGATCAAACTTGCGAAAATCAGGTGATGCATTAGATCTCAACGTTCCAATATCACATGACGACATGTCGCGTATTAGGCGAGACCCTATGAATCCATTGAGCTTTGAGGTCTCAACAGAAATACACTTGCATCCATGGAGTAGTAACCCTCATGAAGCAAACAGTGACAACTACTACCTTGATGAAACCATAAACAATAATAATGGAAACAATGGTAACAACAACAACATCAATGGTACAATACAAAGTGTAGAAGATGATGAAGCAGACAGTAAATTGAAGTTAGCTAAGCTAAGTGAATTAAAGGATATGAATAAAAATTCTGAAAATCCCTCTCACTGGTTACAAGTTGGGATTGGTCCAACTACACAAGTTGGGACTGACCCATAAATTATATACACCTCTAAGTTTTTCTGCTTTTAATTTTTTTATTTTCTCCTTCATCAACTGAGTATATATCTATATGCAAAAATTGTAATTACAAATTCACCATAACAGATGATACATGGTGACACACAAACTGTAATTGGTACTCTCTTTTTTTGTCATTTTCTTTGTAAGGAACCATAGATACAGAATCTTGTAATTGTTTTATACACTTTGCATCTCTCAAGTTGTAATTTTCCCAGTGCAATACACTTACATGCACTCTCCAGATTTTTTCTAAGTTTTAAATGTGAATAAAGCGAATTTAGTTAACTGACAAACATCTGATTTCATGGCGTTTCTTTGCTTCTTCTTTTTTCCCTTTTCTATTATAGGAGTAGTTTTAATTTTAATTATTACTCTTCGAATGTAATCAATAGCAAGATAAGAAGTTTTTAAGTGAATATTCATGATAGTCAAATTCGATTGCTGCATATTTAGCTAAAATGGCTGGAGTCCATTAGTGACAATGCAAAAAGGTGTGTCGAGATGTAACAATCTCCTTGAGCAGGCTAATTTATCAGGTTTCAGCACATCTGCACAATTTATTGATGTATAGGTCTCCTAAGATGAAGAAATTGCATGTCTCCTAATTGGTCTGAATTGATTAGTGAGGGAATATACTCTGGCCATAGCCTTGTTTTAGACGATAGGAACAGGGAGAGGGGGAAGGGAGGAGCAGGGGCTCGAAGAACGAGCCAACCCAAGCAGGGACGCGGGCACATAACAAATAAGCAGCAAGGTTCTCCCCTGGGACCGACTACAAGCTCGAAATTTATAAGAATTTATATTCTTATTCATATATTGAGCATGTTTCTATGTTGTTATAATACTTTATAACTTGTTGGTATAGTGTTGTTTAGCTTGCTCTTGATTAACAAGATGAAAAAAAAAGATACTCCTAAGTCTTTAACTACTAATTTGCCACTTGACAACGGAAATGGATCGGAAGATGAACGGAGGAGAGTGAGGGAGGCGATCGACAATGATGGGAGTACTGGGCTTCTGAAAATATAAGAAGAAAGGAGGATGAGAGAAGATGACTGACGATGGAGGGGTGGTGGATCTTAGCAACTATGGCGAAGGAGCTTTTTCTTTTGAAAACATATTTTTCTTCTATTTTTATGGATAGATTTTTTTCTTGGCAATTAGCTAGCAAAATTCAAATGTCACCGATGTGTTACACACACACATATATAGTATAATCATTTGTGTTTAATATATATATATATATATATATATATATATATATATATATATATATATATATATATATATATATATATATATATATATATATATTTTGAATGACATGTACTCAAGTACGTAATATGTGCAAGCCGTAGTTGAGGTGCCAAATGAAATATGTGTTTGTCAAAATACATGATGACCGATGTCATAAGTCAATACAAGCACACCTTCGATTTTTAGTTCATAAAAATTGAATCAATACTTATTTTATTTCAAGATATGGAAAAGTTACAACATTTGGGGGATGGGGGAGGACTTTACCACCTTTACCTCCAAATTAAAAATGTAGAACATCAAAGTTTGCAATACAACAAAATGAAAAACATATAAGCAACACTTGAAATCTCGAGATCAAATTTTAAAATCTCATTTTTATGCGAATCCTTAATTGGTTTTCCTGCAATTTTTGCGGATTTATCCGTTGGTGCCAGTAAGTGGGCTAAGATTACCCATTTTAACCATGGCATTCGCGAAATCAGTGAAGAAAGTGGCTGAATTGGTGCTATAAGTGGTAACTATAGAGTCCGTTGAGCCTCCATTAAAGAGTTGTTGGTCAGAATGAAGAAGACCCCTTTGAATTCGCAAATTCTTGTAGTAAGCAATGTCAAATGTGGTTGGGCTTGTAATGTCTAGTGGAGAGATGTTGTTGTCACTTCCACTTTGTGGACAATTTGATTTAAGCGATGTCGCGAATGATGTATTTATGTTGGTTTCATTGCATAGACGGTCACGAAAAGTAGTACACCTTGCTTGGCCTAGTGTGTGAGAACCTGCAAAATTCAAAGATATTTTGATTAAAGTTCCACTTTCTAAGAGTTTGTAATGAAATGGATTACTTAAAATAGACCCATTGTTCAAAAGAAGGTTCTATGAGTTGGGTACCCTAGGAAAAGGTATATATAAATACTATACATTTGTATTCGGTATGACATAAATTATTTTTCAGAATAACGTATTTTGTTAAATATATTTTCTTGTAAAATGATTTCTAATATGTTTGGTTGGAGAGTTGATAATATATTTCGAAAACAATATATTTATCGAGCATTCATAACAATATTAGCAAACGACATAGAGTGTTCATGAAAATTTTGAGTAGGAAGATTGATAATAATGTGTAAAGTGTTGATTAAATTAGTGACATAAAGTTCGGCTTGATATAACTACGAAGGAAATGACTACCCCAAAAAAGTGAGCGAAGTCATGCTCCTCCTCTTGATGTTAAATATTTTCTTGAAAATATTTTCCAAACACCAGAACTTGTTTTTCTTAAAAATATTTTCCGTCATATATCAAACACTCTCTAAATTGATCACGTGGAACACAAAAAACAAAAGAAGTTAGTATGAAAAGTTACAAATACAATTCATAAATAGCAAGGAATATCTAATTTGTATATACTAACAATAAGTAGAAAAGAGATTAATAAACCTGAGAGAGCCACCATTTCCCTGGAATTGAAACCTTTGCTAGAGAAGGAAGTAATAAGGCCACTTAGGTTCAAAGTTGGTGCAGGAATGTCGCTGTTCGCTGTACTCAAACTCGCAGTTGTTGAGTCCCTTCTGCCGAGTAGAACAGTCCAACTAGGTCCACCAAGCTGAGATATCATGACCAAGTCAACGCCAATATAATTAGTTTCAAGAATTTCCCATCTAATTTACACTCTTAAAAAATAATATCCAATTATTTAATTTATATATCCAAACTTTTTTGACTAATGCTCGAATTATATAATAGTCAACGTGCTTTCTTTTCTTTTTCCCAACCAACTAGTTTATTGTAATGTTATTGTAATTAGGCACGTGCATGCATGCCTACAACAAAGAAATTATAACTTAAATTTTATAGAATTTGTTTAGCAGTGTTGTTTGATGGACATAAAATTTAAGAATAAAATTAAGATAAATTTTTGACACTTGTAATTCAAAACAAGCCATAGATATTTGTATTGCTAGAAATCATCTTATTAAGGGTAAATTGAAAAGTTGAAAATTAAATTGTTACTAATTATATAAATGTGTCATCTTTTTTACTGACTAGAAAGAAAAGAATGTCATATAAACTGACACAGAATGAATAGTATATTTTCATTTTAGCTTACTTTAACAACAGAGTCTCTAGCTGCAACAGCTAAAATATCTGCACAAGATACAACTCCAGCGCACGATGACTCCACTTGAGTTTTGATAGTATCAATCACATCGAATCCCCTTACTGATCCACTATTCGGATTAGCGGTCTTCTCGCCGGTGAAACTTGACGTATCATCTAATAGCACAGATGCATCACAACCCTGATTCAATATGTAAACATGTCACATGTTTGTTTGTCATCAAACAAAGTTGTCTATGAAAAATTTAGAATTTTTTCATTTTTTGTCTCACACAATAAATACTAATTGCATGAGGCTTTTTTTGTCTCACAAAGTAGTGGATCTAAAAGTGTAAGATTTGGGCCCACCAACTTAAGAGACAGAAAAACCGCATATAACTTGTATAAGTTATTTAAGCGACGTAATAAAGTTTTTTGAAAATCTATTTGCATGACACATATATGCATTGAGAGTATCACTCATGAAATGAGAAAAGTTATAATATCTACTCTCCTTCTCAATTTATGTGGTATCATTTAAATTTTGGGAGTCAGGAATATTTAAACTTCATGAAATAAAATTTATATAGTTAAAAATCATGTAAAAAGTACTCTTAGTCGCAATAATTGAAAGTTCAAAATATCTATAAGGAATATGAAAAAATCGCAGTCAAAGAAAAACTCATTTGACTCTAGAAAATCGAAAGGTGTGGCAAAAGTTGGGACGGCGGGTGTATCGAGTACTTAAAAATTAAGAATGAAAGGTGCAAAGTAACTAAGGTAACTTGCATTAACAAAGCAATCGTGGAAATGAAGACGAAGCAAAGAAGCCCCCATTCGAGACTCTTTAGAGATAGCAGAATCCACAGCTGTTTTAATAACTGAGAGGACATTTGGACACGAAGAAGAGTAGAAATTGGAAGTCAATTGAGCAGAGCTCATTCCAAAAACAAATGGGACTATAATTAGTAGTACTGCAAATGATATCTTAGCCATGGGGAAAAATTATAAATTTAAAAGGGAGAAGAAGATATCTTGATGTGGAATATTAAGCTCCTACATTCACATATTTATAGTAGTAGGAAGTAGGAAGTAGGAAGAGTGTGCCTAATTGTCAAGTTTGCCTTAATTGTTTTTTATTAATTCCATTTTCTTTTAAGAGTTTAAAAATACCAACTGATTCAAATTTGCAGCATTACCAAACAGAGCATACTTTTCTAAGGCTTGTAGGTCAATGACAGCCAGTTATGTTGTTCTATAGGTATAGGTAATTGTTTTTATACCATGAGATAAATATAATGTGCACATTACATACACCAGTATTACCAAACAGAGAATATTTATTCCAGGTTAGATTCATGCATGATCAATTTGTGTATTTTTTCCGTATAATGTATCTAAATATATGTATATACTCTCATAGTAATAGTATATTTGTTTCGATTGCTATGTACATTTACGTGGTTATAGTACATTATAAACTTAACTGTGACACAAGAATTTTAGTTTTACTTGTTACGTGGTTATAGTACATTATAAACTTAACTGTGACACAAAAACTTTAGTTTTACTTCACAAGTTATAATCATCTGGCTAATATATATAATCGTCTCGATATAATCTGTTATAATCCCAAGATCGAGTTACGTAGCCTTGTGGTGTTTCAGATTCCTCATAATTGGAACTTACAATTTTTTTTTAAAGTTATGTCTTCAATTAAATATAAGTACTACTAGTAATCAATAGAAGATTTTTTGGTTATTACTGTAATAGGTATTTGTATAATGCTATTAGATAAGTAACTTTACAAAAAAAAAATGTATCTTTATAATGATAGATAAATATTGTTATACAAAAGTAAATATAATATAAAAAGTTGGTCAGGGAATTTATTTGCCTGTTATATGAAATATTGTTACAAAGAGATCTGATCGTACCAATCCAATCAAATATACTTCTCTAAAAACCCTTTTGATATTGGCTTTGCAAATATTAGAACGGAAAAGGTCCAAAAATACCCCTGAACTATTGAAAAAGGCTCATAAATACCCTCCTTCCACCTTTTGGTCTAAAAATACCCTTCCATCCACCTTTTAGGTCTAAAAATACCCTTAAGGTTTGTTTTTGGCTCAAATATACCCCTCAAACTAACAAGTTAAAATTAACTCTTTTAAAAAGCCAAATGGCAATTTGTAATTGGTCAATAATAAAATTCCGTAATTTAAAAAAAAAATCCAAATTTTAAAAAAAAATTGCCAATAATAAATTTCCAGTAATTTAAAATTCCAGATTTAAAAAAAAAATTGCCAATAATAAAATTCCGTAATTTACATATTTTTTTTTAAAAAAATTGTGTGGAAACTTAAAAATTAAAAAATTTAAAAATATGAACGAAACTGTTTTTTTTTTTTTTTTTGCATTTCGTGAATTAATCAACGAAATATGTTTTTTTTTTTTTGCATTTCGTGAATAAAAAAACGAAATAGGAAATTATAATCTTTTTTTGCATTTCGTGTATTAAAAAACGAAATAGGATAAAAAAAATTATTTTCGTTCATATAAAAACGAAATTGGAAATTTGGACAAAATATATTTTCCAATTTTGTTTTTATATGAACAAAATTAATTTTTTTATCCTATTTCATTTTTCAATACACGAAATGCAAAAAAAAATTATAATTTCCTATTTCGTTTTTTTATTCACGAAATACAAAAAAAAAAACATATTTCGTTGATTAATTCACAAAATGCAAAAAAAAAAATCAGTTTTGTTCATATTTTTTAATTTTTAAATTAAATAATATATGTGTCTAATCACAAAATGCCATTTGGCTTTTTAAAAGAGTTAACTTTAACTTTGTTAGTTTGAGGGGTATATTTGAGCCAAAAACAAACCTTAAGGGTATTTTTAGACCAAAAGGTGGAAGAAGGGTATTTATAAGCCTTTTTCAACAGTTCAGGGGTATTTTTGGACCTTTTCCGATATTAGAATATACATGTTATAAAAAGTTGTCATACAAAAGTAACATATAATATAAGAAAATTGGTCAGGGTTTTTTTTTTTTTTTTTCTGGGTATTATGTGCGGACTTGGCGGGTTGTGGATCCTAACCCAACCCACCAAGAGGTCGTATGAAACCAGTAACGTTGGAGAATCTTTGTTTGTTTGGTCAATTGGTATTATATATACGGTCTAATTAATTAGGAGTTTAAATCTTAGGAAACCTAGCTTTCCAGGCTCTCCGGATGTATAAGGGTTTAAATTCTATGCATCATCAGCATATAAATTTTGTACATCATCAACTTAAATTCACATACAATAATAAATAAATTTCATAAAATACATGAAATGATAACCTTGAAAATAGAATAATAACCTGCTGCAATCAGTTAATTAAATTGACCTATTATGGTGTGAAATAATCTTACGTTACCTGTACATATGAATTAGATCCTATATTTGGATGGGAAAAGAGAAGAAGATTCTGTATGACTTTGTCATGTCAATTTCAGGTTTATAAAATTAGTACCACTAAACCGCGTAATTAATTTGTCATTTGGGGAAACAATTTTTCAACTTTTGAGTTGTCTTAATGCTAAAATTCCTTATCCTTGTATTTCTAGATTGCAAATGGATATTTTGTATATAGAATCGATAATGGTCAACTCTAAGTTTTTCAAAGGCAAGTTCCCCTTATATATTCACGACTATAAGATATTGCTTAATTATAATATTGTAACTTGTTAATATTCAATTAGGTTTACATTTTGGCTTTCTAAAAGTCATCGATTCAATCTATGTAATAATTTCTAACTTAGGCAGTTGACACTTACTCATATGGCCCTCGTCCTCATGCATGCAGCACAAAGTCAACCCTTAATACCCAGCTCCAAATAAGTTGGACAATGGAGTAATTTTTTTAGATTTTTCCTCATAAACGTATAGAACATATATATTTCTAAGATTTTTTGGTTTTTTCTTTTTTTTTTTTCAGAAAAAAATGAATGAAGAGTAGCTAAAGAGATTTGATTTTTTATTTATTGCAAAGGTAAATCAAACATTCTAATATTATAGCATCATGCAAAGTCGTAGAGGAATCTGATCAAATCACATTTTACTAGAAAGAAGAAACATTTGAATCATGAATTACGATTGTGGAAAACAGTAAAACCATGTTAGAGGGTGTGTTTAGTATGAAAAAAAAAATCTAAAAGTGCTTTTGGAGAAAAATTCTTGTCTCAGTATCCAACAGTATAAAATTTTGAACCTATTCCAGATTTAATAATGCCAGGGCAAAACACATAAGCGAAGAAAATCGTTTTCCTCCTTTGAATAAAATTAATTTTCAAGAAAAATAATTGTTTTGGTGTTTGGTTGTCATAAGAACATGACTTTCTTTCAGAAAAATGTTTTCCTTTCCTACAAAACACACCCTCAATAATTACAAGGAACATATCTATTTAATTCACTTAATATATATAAATAATCTACCCATTAACTCAATAAGCCAATTATGGTCCAAAATTCATCCACTTGAAATTCTGAATTAGCTTTTGTTCATACTCCATAATAATTTTTTTTTCCTAGCACCGAGTATAACGAACCTACCAAACTTCGTGTTCTATTATTCTTCTGACCGCCGGATGAAGCCAATATTGGAAAATCATTATAAATAGAAGGTGCCAATACTGCCTAATTTCTCTAGTCGAGAAAATATAATCTTTTTGTTATTACTCTAATGCATGTAGGATCGTAGATGGAAAAATTAAGATGGAGTCGTTGTGGAAAATAGAGAGCATTAATTTCTAAAAGATTGTCCCTTATGTTTTGGTAGATCAAAGTCAATTTAACTGAAGAATCTAATTAGATTGAAACTTTGGTCGAAACAAGTTGGACTATTGTATGATTTCATAGAGATTATGAAACAGAGTGGTTTACATTATGTTAATTATATAGAAGTCATGCACTAGTTAGAGTAAGATATATATTTGACTGACAATTAAAATAAAAGGTCTACGTAACGCAACCGAAAAAGTAATCAGCCACTATTTCTGACATTAAATGCATGCATAGTTGATTAAATGTAACACAATTAATCAAGAGATTAATGCCTCTACATTCAAAAGTTGGACATTTTACATTGCATTCGTTCCTTGTCAATTATGAGATTTTCTTTCAATCAAAATATGACCAAACGTTTGTTTTTTCAATTCCCAGCTTCATCGTAGGAAATTCCTCATCACTACTAAAAAAAAAGGGCGTTTTCGACCAAAACATTTCGACCACATTTTTGGTCGAAAAAAAATCGACCATGCGTGGTCGAAAAATCAAGAATTTAATTTTTATTTTATTTTCAGTAGAATTTCGACCACACGGGGTCGATTTTTTAAAATGAAAATATAATTTCGACCACGTGTGGTCGAAATTAAATTTTGTATAAATAATAAATGGGAAACGTTTAAATTAAAAATTAATAAAATTAAAAAAACCAATTTTCGACGACATGTGGTCGAAAATTGGACCACATTTGTATATACACATCTGCTGGCTGGTCTTTACTTTTCATATTGAAGATTTTTTCTTTCTCTCTCTTTCCTCTCTCCCTCTCCTCTCTCTACCCACACCACCAGCCCACTGCCCCACCAGCCCAGACCCTCAACCCACCGCCTTCCGACCACCGCCAGTCCATCGTCGGCGGCGCAGCCCTTGCATTTTTAGGTACGTTTTTTTTTTTCCAATCATGAACACTTACCAATGCATAATAATCTCATGTTATTAGCTACATTACCTTCTATATTTAGTAGATTTGATAACTTTATTTAGTGTTCAATATTTATTTTAGGGTTTATTTTATGTTATTTTTTTTTTTTGGATTTTGAGTTGAAATTGGATGTTATTTTTTGGGTTGTTTTGGTCCCTTTTTTTGGGACTATTTTGATTCTTTATTTATGTGCTATTTATTTATTTTGGTTCTTTATTTATGTGCTCTTTATTTATCATATCATTGCATCACTTGCATTCACTGATTCCTTATTCCCATGAGCTGTAGTTTAGTTGCACATTGAGTATTAATAAAGCACTTATATCTTGCTGTTATTAGAAAAGTTCCCTATAATATAACATGTGCTAGGCTGGCAGATTTTATTGAACTTTGACTTTAGTTTTTCTGCTTACTGATTGAAAAACTAATACTCTTCCCTTTTCAATTTGTTATGCCCTGCAGAGTAAAATATATATAACAAGCATCTGCAATGGGTTCTGGATACTGGCTTAAAAATGTAATCAGTTTGAGAAAAGCTAAGGATGGCAGATCGAAAAGATTAAAGGTAAGCTTCCGTAGTTGCTACTTATTTTATCCTCGGTTCTATTTTACTCTTGGATTGCAGAAGTGGTAGATCATTAATTTATCTCAATTTCCAGACTCAACACCAAGAATTAGTACATAATATGATAGGTACCGTGGACAAGAATAAAGGCATTTGACAAGTAATAGTCTGTTTAATGGTTTAAGAAAAAGTCGTTTGCTCTCTCAGATTGATACCTACGATGGTGCTTGCTATTAATTCCTTTGTGCGCGTGTGTGTGGCTTGCCTAAAAGTTTGAAAGAGTTATGTATGGCGCTTAAATAAAAGGGGATTTTTTTCATTTTAGGCCCGTCGGCCGAAATTAATTACAGGAGCCAAAATGTACAAAACCTATATACTGATTATGTATATTACATGTATATTTTGTGTATACTTATGTATATTATATGTATATTTCTACTTAATATACAAAACCTACACATTTGCTCTCTACTATTCTTTCGAGCAGTCCAAACATGTAATTATCCCAAATAAGTATTCTTAAGATGGGAAGTGAAATCACTAATAGATACTCTCATAAATCATGATTCTATTGTAGCCCATTCCTTATGTTATTTTCATGAGTAGCTTTTTTCACCAGTACTAGACAAGATCAATCAGATTCGTCGTTTTATTCTAGAGACAGGGAACGTCTATTGGAAGAAAGGGGGATGCCCACTCTCAGAAAGAGCCTACAAGAAGAAAAAGTGGTGCCTCTACCAAAAATCATAGGAAACAGGGAATGCCTTCTGAGGATAACGCAGCCACAAGGATCCAGCCACATTGATCTTTTTGATTAATGTGCTTTTGGATTCTAATTCTGCTATGTTTAAATGGGTATGTATATTATGTTTAAGGGTTTGAATGTAGTTTTAATTTGAACTAGAAGTACTTTTAATTTTAAGATGTTTAAGTGTTTGAACGTAGTTTATGATGTTTAAGTGTTTGAATGGACAATGTTTAAGTGTTCAAGTGTTTGAACATTGTTTATGGTTGTTGTGTTGAATTGTTGATGAATTGGATGACTGTTTTGGTTGATGAATTTGATTATTTGAAAATTGGCAGGTGGGATGTCAAAAACAGGCAAATGCTGGAAAAAATATTCCAGATTTTCAAGTGGTCGAAAATCAGCCCAGATATTTCACAATTTCGACCACATGTGGTCAAAATTGTACCTAGAAAAATACAATTTCGACCACATGTGGTCGAAATTTAGCAATATGGTTTCCAGATTTCGACCACATGTAGTCGAAAATCTGGGCCCAATTAACAATTTCGACTACATGTGGTCGAAATTGTGAAAATATTTTTTTTTTATATTTAAATATAAATAATGTTTTCAACCACACGTAGTCGAAAATGTTAAATATATAATTTAATATAAAAACAATTTTTCGATCACATGTGGTCGAAAATAATTTTCACTTAAATTTGGTAGAATGTGATTGCGACCACGTGTGGTCAAAAAAAAATTTCGACCTACCGATTAGCGACCTACGCGTGTGGTCGAAATATTGGTCGAAATAAAGGCCTTTTCGACCTCGTGTGGTCGAAATTTTTGGTCGAAAATCCTGGTTTTTTTAGTAGTGATGTCACAAAATTAGACAATGAGAAATCGCATAAAATATTTCACATACTCTTTTGTGATATGATCAAATTATAGATTAAGGCCTCATTTGTTTGCACTTATTGGAGGTCTGAATCTGAATGGTTCAAACCTTAAATTATTAAGTGCATTTGTTTGTATTAAGATATAAGCTCTTATTGAGTCTGAATAGGTCTTAATCCATTAAGATCTTGAACCAAATCTTAATATTATTAAGAGGTATTTTGGCATGGAACTTTTTATCACCAGCTCTAATCCCAACCCCAACCCTCCACCTCAACCCCACCCCCACCCACCTACCCACCCTCCACTTCAACCTCCCACTCCCCACCACCACCCTCCCACCACCAACCCTAATCCCTTCCCACACCACCCACCCCCGCTCATCACCACTAACCCCTACGCCACACCACCCACCCCCACTACCCCCACCTTCCACCACCACCCCCACTCCCCACCAACCCCACCCCTCACCCCAACCACCCACCACCCACTCACCCCTCCACCCCCACTCACCACCTACCACGACTACAAAACATCTCCACCATTACTAGTGAACATAAATGTTTCATTTTTTTTATCAAATAATATTTTTTTTTATTAAATTTGTATTTATTTTCTACTATTTAGTTACTTTTTAATTTTAATTGTATATTTATTATGTTTAAATTAATATATTATGCACATTCAGATATTGAAAAACAAACAGTCTTAATCATTCAGTATTCAAACCTAGAGACGACATCTTAATCATTCAGATGTGCATTCAGATTCAGACGTCTTAATCTTAATGAAAATAAATGAGGCCTAAGTTGATGGAACTACAGAGAAGAAGGTCGGTTCTGCACAAAGAGGATTGAAAAATGCTGAGACAATTTAGGGCTCAGAAAAAAAATACATTTTATTCCTCATTGAATAAAGAGACCCGTGGAAATAACAGTTGGGCCTTCCTCACATACTTCACACGAGAAATTCTGGAACTTTCCCAATTTTCCCGTAAATATTAGTTTATTTTCCATTCTTTAATCAATTGTAAAAGATAGGTTGTTACAAGATAGCCAATAGTAATAGCACAGCTGGATAGGTAGTTACTCTAATTATTCCCTAAATTTGATATATATACATGTACTGTACACAGAATCAATGCACAGAAAATCTCAGCTCAATCTATTTTATATTTTGCAATCGTTCATGGTATCAGAATAGGAGTACTTCTAATCTCTACTCTTTCATTTTCTTTTCGAATCAATAGCTCTATACAATGGGAGACAATACCATAGCTGCTACTGGGACTCAAGTTCCCCTGTTAGCTGCTAATGCCCCTTCTACTAAACTGATCAATTTTGTTCACCCTTTTTTTCATTTCCCCTTCTGATTCTCCTTGTATGCTATAGGTTAATACTCCTTTTGATGGCAAAGGTTTTGGCGAATGGAAGAGAGGCATGCTAATAGCCTTGATTGCAAAGAACAAATTAGGTTTTATTGATGGATCCAATACTGAACCTGAAGCTGGATCAGGTCTGCACCAAGCTTGGTTCCAGATCCAATAACATGGTAATTTCCTGGGTATTGAACTCTCTTTCTAGGGAAAATCTGAAAGTGTTTTGTATTCCTCTACTGCTAAAGATATGAGATTTGAG
The DNA here is from genome assembly GCF_019175385.1 of Lycium barbarum. Lineage (NCBI taxonomy): Eukaryota > Viridiplantae > Streptophyta > Magnoliopsida > Solanales > Solanaceae > Lycium > Lycium barbarum. The sequence goes on from NC_083341.1 coordinate 23,965,576, forward strand.
TTGGAAGCCAGATTTGGCCAGAGTTCAGGAGCTAAACTTTTTCAACTCCAAAAGGAACTCATTAACCTTGTTCAAGGTCCATCTAATATTGTTTCTTATTACACCAAAATCAAACGACTCTGGCATGAGTTGGACACCTTGGAATCTTTTGTTCCTGTGGAGCAAAAGAGAAAAATGTTAAAAGTCTAAACAAGATGAAAGACTTGTTCATTTTTAATAGGTATCAATGACTCCTATTGTGCTCCTAGAGGTAACATTCTCACGATCTCTCCTCTACCCTCTATTGCAAATGCTTATGCACCTGCTAGTTCAGGAGGAAAAGCAATGAGAAGTTCAAAATACCCCCAAGTTTCCAAGTAAATCTTCTTTTTTTGTTGCTGCCAATCAAGAAAATATTGACCAAAAGTCCTTTTCCACTAATATCAGGAGACAAAAAGGTTTCTATGACAATAAGAGATCTGCTCTGTTTTGCAAATGATATTAGAAGAAATCAGGACATTCAATTGAAGAAAGTTATAAGTTACATTATTTTCCACCTAACTTTAAGTTTGCTAAGTAGAGAAGCTTTCAAAACACTGCTCAAGGTAATGTAGTAACATCTGATGAGTTTGCTGGAGATTCTTTCATGAATAATTCTGATGCAAAACTGCTAGCACAGGTGATGCGTGAAAAATGGAGATCAAAGAAATAACTCTGAAGTCACAGTTTCTGTTAACTGTGCTGGTATAACCTTAGGACCTAGCCTTTCTCTTTACATTCAAATATTGATTATAAGACTTTCACTAGAAAGACTTGAATTATAGAATCAGGTGACACTAAGCACATGAGCTATAACAAGGATTTCTTCATTAATCTTAAGTTATTGCATCATGTCATTTCTATAAGTCTAACCAATTCTCAAAGATTTAAGGTTTTATATTTAGGTTCTGTGAGGCTTTTCTCAAATTTAATCATTCACAATGTTTTGTTTGTGTGTAGTTTTCACTTCAACCTTTTGTCTGTTCATAAGTTGTACACACAACTTTATAATCTTCTATTTTCTTACTCTTTTTCATTGTTTTATGCAAGACCCTTCAATGAAGAGCCCCGTGCTCCTTTGTGAAAGTCAATGTAGCAACCCCCAGGAAGGATGTTATTTAACGAAACTAATCAATACTTACTAAGTTAAATATATAATTTTTTTGAAACTATTTTTGTGAAATAGTTCTAATAACTAAATTCAAGAGTAAAACTAATTGACAGTATATTCACGAGTAGAACATAATAAATAAGTAAATAAATAAAGAGTTCAAGTATACCAAAATGTTTGTAAGAAACTAATTTAAAATATAGTGATTATAATCATTAGCGGAAATAGGCCCATGTGAACAAAATTCAAAATACAACCTCTAAACATAGTAGAATCTCATAGAAACCTCCTTAAAATGTAAATATTCAATTATAAAAAAAATGGACAGCGCATAGTTTGAGTTAAATCAACACTTTGGAATTCATAAAACACTTGGTAAAGGACTATTTTTCATGCTACAACCTCCAAGACTCATAATAAGCATGAGATTCGACCCTCAATCTCAAATACAAACTAGTTAAGTTCAACGCAAGTACTAAATTTAAACTATTACAAAACTTGAGCTTGGGCACTTCCAAAATAGTCAAATCATTCATCAAAATCAAGTTACAACATATTAGCATCATGACCCAAATGTATTCAAAAGTGCACATCTATGTGTATCCCATGGATCATGTACAAGTCCCAAAAAGTGCACAAAATAAACATGCTTATGCAAATGGGATCTTCATCTAGGATTCCAAAAAGTCTACTTCAAATGGTCATCTTCAAGTCTCCCGGGTACATCACCTACGATAGTAACATACTATCGCAAAGCATAAAGCTTAGTGACACATAAACTTAGCTAACATTTCATATTAAAACTAAGTTATGTAAGGAGTACAAAAATAAATTTGAGAAATGAGCTTATCAAAATCACCATCAAGTACTTAATGATGGTACAATTGTTTCAAGAGAATCACATATCAAATAATAAGTAGTTCAATATATCAATATTCAAAATTTCAAATGTCAAGAAGCTTTCCCAAGCTACTCCAAAAAGGTCCTCCAATTAGTTAATTTAATAGTGAGCTATGTATCAAAATAAGTGCAACGAATAAATTCAATACATAAGCGTATCAGATTTATCACCAAGTACTTAATGAATGTAAGACATTTCAAGAGAACCAAATACCAAACCATAAGGTAGTTCAAGATACTAATATTTCAAATACCAAGTGTCAAGAAAGCTTTCGAAGCTAATTCATGAAAAGTCATTCAATTAGTTAATTTAATGGTAAGCTATGTATCAAAAATGAGTACAACAACCGAATTCAAGGAATAGACTTGTCAAAGTAAGCTATGTACTATGTTTCAAGAGAATCAAATATCAACCCAAGAAGTAATTCCAAATAATAATATTCATATTTCTAGTGTCAAGAAAGTTTCCCAAGCTAATTTGAGAAAGTCATTCAATTAGTAAATTTCGCCCAACACATACGTCATGCTGTCACATCAAGCACAATTAAATAACAAGAAGGACTGAAGCCCAAAACAAGAAGGGTCGTCACCCAATAATCAGAGAATCAAGAGTCACGTTGAAAGTGGTTTTCCACTCATACTTGAAAATGAACAAAAAGTCCATAGGCAAGATGAGACGTAAATCCAAAGTCAAGAGGGCCAGATCCAAAATCAAGAAGGGTCGTCACACAATAATCAAGAGAATCAAGAGTCATATTGAAAGTGACTTTCCACTCATACTCGAAAATGGACAAAAGTTCATCGTCAAGATGGGCAAAATCCGAAAAATACCATGAGGTATGTCAATATAAGTGGCAAGGTCACTATAACAAGAAGGATAATGTCCCGACAAGAATGCAATAATGTTCAAGCAATCCGTATATATGGGTGAGTTAAGTGGTCTTACAAAAATACTTCACATAACACCAATGTGATTTCTCAACAAAATAAATAGAAGGAAGAGTTCAAGTTTATGTGCAAACCTTGGAGCTTTAGTGCTTCTAAAGCTCAAACATATATCAAGAAATTATAAATCCCCAAAGCAACTATCAAGCTATTATGTCGACTTCCTTAGCTTTTACAAGTGCCTCTTGTACCACTATTGCTAGTTTTTAAGCAGAAAAATCTGGACAACAGCTATGTGTTGCATTGAACCCCATTTTTGACATAGTAAACAGAAGAATTAGAATTTTTGTAAAACACCAAAGCTGTGGGTAACTTTTTTTTTTATCTTTCCACTGCCTTTTAATCACCTAATTTTAACTTCTAGATAAAAAGTTATGATCGAAATAGTAACTGTTGTGCAACAAAAACGTGATTTTAATTCTTACCACAAGTGAGAGCAGTGACTTTTGGATCTTTCAAAACAAAGGTTAGATTCTTTGTTAAATGAAAAATATGAAGTATTCAACAAAGAAGATTTGATTTCTCATGAGAAAAGTAAAGAGCTAGGGTTAACCCTAGCTTTAGTAAAGATGGAGTAGAATCCCAATATAGGAGCTTCTAGAAAAAGGGGTAAATTTCATCTAAGGCTATAAATAAATCTCAAGGATCCAATGACTAGGATATAAGGACTATTTTCATGAAATTTCACATAGCACCTCCTTATTTTAAACTCTATAGAGAATAAACCCCTTTGTCACTCAAATTACATAACTGGCTCTAGAAGATTTTTTTTTAATGTTGTATTTGACTCCAAAATGACTGGCTAATTTGTTAACTAATATGTATCTATTATATTACCAGTTTCTTTTTTAAAAAAAAAAGTTTTCAAAGTAAATGTCAAATTTGAATTTCAAGAATGGTAAAAAGAATATTTATAAGAAAAATGAATGCATATAATAAATCCAGAAAACTCAGGGTGTTACAGTCAAAATGGTCTCTATATCTTTAACAATAGATTTACAGTTGTTTCTTCTTCTGCAAAATCTTATTCTGGGATTTCTAGTTCTAGTCTTCATTCCCTAAAGGATGTTATATCCACTTTGTCTTGTAATGTTCAAAGCAAGTTATGTCATGGAAGACTGGGTCATATGCCCCTTTCAAATATGCAGAATATTAAAGAAATTTCAGTTACTGTTTGTTCCAAATTTTCTATTTTTTGTTCTATTTGTCCATTAGCAAGGCAACACAAACTTTCATTTCTCACTAGTCATATTTCTTCTAAATAAATAATTAATTTAATACATATTGATACATGGAGGCCTTATCAGACACCTACATATGATGGTAATAAGTACTTTTAACCACATTAGATGATTTTAATAGAGGTACTTGGACTTTTTTATTAGCCACTAAAGCAATGCCTTCACTGTCCTCAGATCTTTTCTTGCCACGATTGAAAGACAATTCAATAAAAAGGTCAAAATCATTAGGCTTGATAATGCTTGGGAGCTAAGTTCAAGGTTTGCCTCTTCTATTGTCCTATCTTTTCAAAGGATTATTCACCAAACTTCTTGTGTTGTCACACCACAACAAAATGGCGTGGTTGAGAGAAACATAAACATCTTTTAAGAGTTTGTAGGGCCTTACTTTTTCAATTTCATCTTCCACACAAATTCTAGGGGATGCTATTATGACAGCTACTTATATTATCAAACGGTGTCTTACTAAGTTATTGAATTTTAAAACAACTTATGAAAAATTGCTTCGGGTCCCTCTTCATTATTCCCACTTGAGATGCTTTGGTAGTCTTGTTTTTGCCTCTACTCTTTCTCAAGGAAGGTCCAAATTGACACCTACAGCTGAACTTTGCATTTTGTTTGTTATCCTTTTGGAAAAAAGGGGTATGAATTGCTTAGTCATAAAACTCAGAAATATTTTGTTTCCAGAAATGTCAAATTCTCTGAAGAAGTTTATCCTTATGCTACTATTCACTCTACTGTTTCTATTTTACCTTTTGACATTCCTACTATTTCAGTTGACACTGATTATATGCCTATCAATTCTTCTCCTGTCACTTCATGTTCTCCCCTCTGATCCTTATTGGTATCTAACGGGGTATTCATTCTCTCTGAATCTTGCATTTTTTTCCTTCTAAATAGTGAGTAAAATATAATTTAATTCTAATGGGGAAGGTATTTGGTTACAAGACCTACATATATTAAGAGTGAGAATGTTGAAAAGAGTAACGAATAAATTCTGTGAAAAATAGATCGCCCACCAGTGGAAGGTTTTTTGTGTTCAGTCAATCTACGCAGAACGAACTTTTTATTTTATCCTTACTGTCATGCTTTTAAATTGACACAGAAATCTCATGACATGTTTAATACCACAATTTTTAAAATTTCTCTTTCTTAATTAAAATTTGTGCTTAGTCACATTACGTATGTCACACATAAATTAAAATGGAAGAAGTATATATTGATGTAACCAAAATTAATAATAGAACAAGAAATAAAAGGATAAAAAAGACATAATAAGAATTCAATAAAGTATTTCCCTTTGCATGAGATCCATACCAAGAGTTGGAAAACATCCAAAGTCTATGCCAAAGCTTACTATAAGTTCATACATCATCAAAGTCTAACCTTACCAAATTAAGGAAATAAAATATCTATACTAGGGTTTAAAATAAGCTTATAATGTCTTTCATTTCTCTAACTAGAGGATTAAAAGTACAATTAGGTTGGACATAGTAAAAAGGGGCAATTGTCAGGTATTGGCGCAATTTCATGATGTTGGGGGACGATCATGGTCTTGACTAGTGCCAGCTCCTTTAGCGATTCGATCTTCTTGACATGATACCAGACTTTAATGACTTGGCTTATTTTACGAACGTAGACTCCTTAGCGCGATCACAACCTTGACTTGTTGGATCCTTCAATGATTGTAGTTTGCTTGGTAAGATCCCGGACTTCAGTGACTCAGCTTCTACAAATGCAAACTTCTTCACGCGATCGTGGGCACTTAGCAGATTAGGGTTCTCCGTGATAGGAAAATTAGGGTTATAATCGTGGTTGTCTACACTAGTAAAATTTGCAGCAAATTTAACAGTTCCAGAAGGCTTTTAATGTCCAATTTGAGGTTTTCCTCCTTTAGCTCCACTTCCAATAAGTTGTATAACCCAAGAGAAGCCACCATTGCTTCCATCTTTATGATCAAGCCTTCTAGGTCCACGTGTTCTTTTTCTTGGCTTCTTCTAAATGGTCTTGTCAAAGCTTGTCTTACATCAATCCTTCCATCTTGAAAGGATTTGACCTCGATTTGAATGTTCATGAACACCTATATCTATTCGTCCTAGCCGGTGTGATCCTTAAAAACCAGCTCTTCTACGTTACCTAACATACCATCAAAAATAATAATGGTGTGTCTGAGACTGGGTACTTAGTGAGTGTATAGGGGTAGAGTTTATATAAAAAATAATCATTAAAGTAAATATAGTGAAACGATATACATGAAATAGTTCAAATTCAATAAATAGTGTAAATCATGAAAACTCAATAAGATCAACACTGAAGTAATTATTCAGTTTCAGTTCATTATGTTCGAGAGTTTTATCATGCCAACCAAGGCCATGCCAAGTCAATAAATTTTCAACATACAAACAAAGGGAAAATCAAATCAATTATATAAAAGGAACATCTACTTTAGGATTACTAAACTGCACTGAGCACCACATGCAAGGGCTACCGACCCTCGATGATCACTCTTCCTCCCGAATAGCTAAGGCAACCACAAACAATTGATATGTAATACAATAATTTAGAAATCATGGCCTTTATCCAAACAACATCACTTTGTCAAAAACACATGATTTGAAGAAAAGAGGACTCAAGCCCATGACCAAATTCAGAAAGCATATTCAATAATCAATAATCGTGATTTCGATCTTTAGAAACCATGGTAGGTTAAACCAATTTAGATGTACTACATACATACATACATACATACATACATACATATAGCATAGTATCAATAATTAACCATGCAAGCTTGTCCCCTAAGTGCATGGAAACTCATTCAAAACACAAGTTGAGAAACGATTTCGAAATCATCTTTGAAAGATTCGACATACCACAAATCCCAATAATTATAATCCCAAACACACTACCCAATTCCAAAACAATCACTTTACAATCAATTGGAGTGATAAAGATTAAGACTTTATCGAATTCTAGGTTCCACCTCTTTTTCATAAAATTAGGGTTTATGCCTAGAAGAGTGTTTTTCGCCAATTGGGTTCAATAGCAATGAATTCTAGGGATTTAGGATCATCCTATTACACTTTAATAAATTATAAATATATATATAAAAAAAAGAATCTTGTCACGACCCAAACCGATGGGCCATGACTAGTGCCCGAGTTGGACACTCGTAGACGGACCTATTAGATATAATCAGACTGATAGTAAGGATAATGTGAAAATCTGTAAAAGCATACTGTAAACTCATAATGCCATATATCAGAATGAACCTGTCTCCTGAGGAGTCACAGTTAACCAAACATAACAAAATATGTAAGCCGACAAGGCTGACACTATAGACGGGAATATCCAAAACGAACTACATCTGTATAGCTGACCAGACTATATATATATATATACAACCCACATGTGTCTACAGACCTCTAAGAGCATCGCAGAATCTATGTCAAAAGGATCTGTACCAAAATATCTCAAGCTCCGGAACAATGGAGCTCTCCAAGCAGCTGGGCAGGAGTCCTAAGTCGGAGGATCACCAAATTGTGTGTCTGTACCTGCGGGCATGAAACGCAGCCCCCGAAGAAAGGGGGTCAGTACAGAAAATGTACTGAATATGTAAAGCATGAAGTATAATAAAGAAGATCATGACTGTGCAAAAAGTTGACAGGAGACGAGTAAGATAATCAAAGATACCAATACATCTGTGCCTTATAAGATGAGTCATGCATACATATACAATATACCGTACCCGGATCTCTAGTGAGGGACTCGGTGAAATAATCATATATATACCGTACCCGGCCCTCTAGTGAGGGACTCGGTGAAATAGTCATATATATACCGTACCCGGCCCTCTAGTGAGGGACTCGATGAAATATAATACGTATCCGACCCTTTATTGAGGGACTCGGTGAAATAGTCATATACATACCCGGCCCTCTAGTGAGGGACTCTGTGAACAATGCAATGAAACTGTGCACGATTACGTACCCTGCCCGGGACTCGGTGAATGATATATTAACGGTATGCACGAGTAGAATATCATGAGCAACCTTATGCAAACTAAGTCATCATCTGAGACTCAATAGAATAAACAGAATGAACCAACACTTGAGAATTAAGACAATTATCATGTCAAGCACTATTGAGAACTAGAGTTCCTTGGAGTCATATGTGTTCGTTGTTCGCTCAGTTTATGTAATTCATGCCATAAGGAAAGAAAGGGTAATTTTACATACACTTTAGAGCCTTTAGAAGTAGAGTCATCATCATAAAATCATTCCTATCCTTGACATCATCAGAAGTTTTAAGAACCATGGACTTTTAGCTTTTGAAGACAAGAAGGTTACGGAAGCATTTATGAAGTCATACCATAGGAATCATGCCTTTGAAAGAAAGGGGACGAGCCTTAACATACCTGTTAAGCCACCAACTACCTACGCTTATCCGTCTGAGCCTGCAAGTCTACATATAAGACCATTCATACTATGATTAGGCCCATTATCATATACTTATCCTAAGCCTTCAAATAATACTTCCTAAAATCTGCCAAAATTTCGGCAGCATCTTCTCTGTTTATATGCCTAGCCCAAAATCACAATCCAACAACCAACAACAACAAAAATACCAACATCAATAACATCATTTCCAACACCAATATGTACCATAAAACAGCCCACACGTTGTTTTCCAACATCCATAACTAACCAACTTACTAGACAATTATTTAACGGCTTTATCTCCATAAATAAGCCTTAAATAATACCAAAAGAGAAAGATTCATACCTTTTTTTCTTGTTAAGATAGCAATATCCACGCTAAAATCCACTGCAAAACAATACTAGAATCACAACCATGCGTTACCCGGACCTAAACCACTACTCCGATACTTGAAAATTGCTCACTTTTGTTTTCCTCACTCTCTCTCTTCCATTTCTGGGCTAAATATGGTGAGAAAAGGGGGTTCTTGCCCTTTTTATAAGGGTCAAATTCGGGTCGGGTCACTGTAGCATTTTACTGTAGCAGTAATGTAGCAAGTCGGTACTGTAGCAGTACTGTAGCACGCGTTTCTGCCCTGTCAGCCGAACTTGTAACGTCCATAACTCTCTACTCCGATGTCCTATTGACGAACAGTTTGTTGCGTTGGAAACTAGAATCGACGAACTTCATTTTAGGATTTTATTTCACCTTAAAACACTTCATATGATCAGAGATGTTCTTCCCCCAAGTTGGACCAAAATGTTCACACAAAACATTACCCATCCTTTCTCCAAAGTCATACTACTTCATTTCTTCCACTCATTTCCTTATAAAACCTTCCGGTATACCGTATATACTTCCTTCACTCATTAAACATATTTAATAATGCTTGCTCCTTATATTCCAAAGTGGTTTTACTTAACCCTAACTCAACATACTTATGTTTCAAATTTGATAAGTGCTTTTTCAAAGATATGGGGTGTAACAAAGCTCTTACCTTTAAAGAAATTCCCTAACTACCACCTCAATTGCTCTTTGTTGAATTTTTAGGAATCTAGGGACTTGGATGATACCCTTGGTGTCAATCCTTGTTAATTTGATGTAATAATCATGAGAATTGAATAGGAACTCACCTTAAATGATTTGGGGAATACCTACAGTGCTTATCTCCTAAAAAAGTCAGCCAAAATGAATTGGGACTTAAAATCTCAGAAATTCCCATATTTATAGTTTCAGCGAGCATGTCGACTCCTGATCCTCCCTCAAAAATTGGATCTCAGAACTTTCAAAATGTGACCTGTATGTGGCCACCGCATGTCAATTTCAGATACATGATTTTTTTTCACAATTTTGATTCCAACAGACGGTACAACATGCGGTCCGGATGTCCAACATGCGGTTCGGAAGTTGCTTTAACATGTAAAGTTCAGAGATTTAAAATTTTGGACGTTCAGTATTTTCTCAAAGACTCCACATATAGCTGGACATGCAGTCCGCATCCCCGCCGCATCTTGATCCAAAATTTTCAACTTTATTACTTTCAATTCTTTTCAACTCTAATATGTTTGTACATTTGATATATGCTTAGATCTTGATTTTCTCATGTAAATATACCATAATTAACATAGTTCGGGGGGTTCAAACCTAACCTGAATTTATGAGGTGTTACACATATAATCCAAGAAATCCAACCAAAAACACCTGAAGAAACTCACCTTGAAAGGGTAGTATTCGCCCTAGGAGATTTGTTACGCAACTTTAGCTATCAAAGAAAAAAAAAAATTGATACCATGTTGAAAAAATAGTATAAAAATTAAGGAGAAGGAGAACACCTGGTTGTATTGATTGGATTGTATGTACACTTGTGACTCTTCTTGTGCAGATACACTTTGAATGTAACTAGAGCCCCAATCACAATACACTGTAAGATAGATCTTGAGGGAAAATTTCAAAAACAAAAGTTAATCTTGACTAGATAGTTAGGATGCACTAATCACTGCTTATCCTTATCCTAATCCTCAACTATAACTTGTAAATGAATTAATCTTTCCCCTTTGTTGATTCATGTTAGTAAATTTGTGTTCAAAACCAATAAATCTGAAACTTGAATTAATCTGTAAAAATGTAAAATGCATAAAACTGAAAATATCCGAGATCACAGAATTCACTGTTTCTCTTTAAGGAATTTAATCCCCTCACTATACCCTAGGTTATAGATTACTTCCTCCCAGGATAAAACAAATATATTTATTGATGGCGTAGCGGTACCTCAAACCCCACCAACTTTGACGAATGCAAATTCAGCAACAAATCACACAAGACTCGATATTTGTTTGTAAGAAAATATGTAGAAGAAGTGCAGAATTTTTCTATGCAGAAAACTGAGGCTAGTCCTCTAAATTTATAGCCAAGTGTTAGCGGAAACGTAAAAGAAAGAACACAAGATTTAACGTGGTTCGGATCAAAATGATCCTACGTCCACCAGAGAACAGTTGTCTTTATATTATTAACAAAGGAAGGGGTGATTTCCCAATTACACTTAAGAGAATTGCTCTCTCAACTCTGTACTCACTACAATGGATTGTATGATTTTTTTGGAATGATGAACAAAGAAGAACCGCCTCTCATTTTATGGGCATAAAATGACTTAGGCTCCAAGTGTGCTACGTGACATTTCAATTCTCTTCCACATCTTTGGCTCCAAGAAATGCATCATTTGGCTCCAAGCAATGCATTCTTTGGCTCTAAGTAAATAATCTTTTGGCTCCAAGTAATATAAATCATCCAACTAAATTGTCACATGGATTTTCTATCACAAGACAAAAAACCAACTCTTTCAATCTCCACCTTGGTTTGTGTCACGAGCATGCGTATGAACAACTCCGGCAAAAACTTCTAAGCTTACTGGGCAACCCCGTTGTAAGAAACAAGAAGAATCAAACCATTGTTGAACATACCACCTCCACCTAACAACTATTCTCTCGGAGTTGCATCAGTTGATGCTGTCGCACCCCATTTTAACCCGAGTCAATTTAGGGGTATTGACGTATTGGAGATTCCTATTTTTTGTTTATTTAAGGAGTCGCCACCTAATTAATTTAACGGTGAATTAGGACACCTAGATGTTAACTAAGGTAAAGTTAAAACTAAACCTCCGTTAATAGTCTGCTCAACCAATGTGATTCCAGGTAAGGGCTCTATATTATCCTAAAGGAAAGGTGTTAGGCATCCTTTAGAATCCGTTAACTACGGTTATCCGGCCAAACTTAGGTTAATTAATGAAGGTGAAAATTATTGCTTAAATTTTAGAAAATGACTTAAAAATATTGCTAAAGTTTTAAAAGAAAATAATGTTAGTTAAAATAAGATTTACAAAAAATACAATAATTTGTATAAAAAAAAAAGACTTTAAATGCCATTTTGAAAACACGACTTATGAATGTTGTTAAGGTTTTAGACGAAAGTATAATAGTGTTGTTTAAAATAATACTTGTAGAAAACATAATAATTTACGTAAAAGAAGATTGTAAATATTAAATGAGACTTGAAAATGTTGATAAAGCCTTGAATGAAAGATACTATTTAATAAGATTTATAGGAAATGTGATAATTTGCGAAATAAAACTTACAAGTATTGTTAAGATAAAATATATCATTAAAAAAAAACTTATAAATGTGGCTAAACTTTAAATAAAAATGTTGTTTAACATAAGAATTGTATAAAATATGATAATTTGCCCAGAAATAATAGTTGTTGAGAAGAGATTTGAAAACTTTGAATCAATTATATTATTTGATTATAGCAATGTAAAAAAATCTAAACTTATAAATAGGATTCAAAAGGAAGTAAGTTTTCTTTATCATTTCTTATCAACCATGATAACTATGCTTAGCTGAAAATATGCGTGATTGATTCGAACTTGAAGGGTTATTTATAAAATATGCTTGAATTTATATTTGCGTATTAGGGGTGTTTTGAAATTAAGATAACAAGAAATAAAATATGATTTCTTTAACTCAAAAAATATGAATTTATACTATCAATTATTCTAGAAGTAAATATAATGAATACTATAAATACTTTAATATAAAAAAAAAGAATGGAATTTGTAGAATTAATTATTGGTCTTCTATAAACTAACTCCCATTACTAGACTAAATCTATTAACTCACTAAGGTTTATGTAAACCAAATAAGAACAAACAAACAGTTAGTATACAAATTAAATGCACAAAATAAATAAAGAAGAGATAATTTAAAATGGGCTCAACCCATATTTTAAGAAGGGCTACTATTAAATGTGTCTGGCCTATTTGGGCCACTGCTGGAAGCTGTTTACTGCTGGGCTTCGGCCCAGCAGATTTCTTTTATATGCTGCGGATCTGTGACTGCCATTGGGCTTAGCCCAGAATATTTTTTAATCTGCTGTAGGTGTAGATTGACCCGAGAGGAGATAATGTTGGGCCTTGACCCAACACCGAATGCAAAAAGGGAGACAAGTCCCTCGGACTCGTATACGAAGGCCATGCAACAAAATAAAAGAAAAGGATTAGTATCTAATCGATGTATAAAGTTAAAACCTGTGAAAACATAACTCAAAAAAAAAAAAACAAATCAATGGATTATGTATATATTATGTATATCTTGGTATATCTTATGTATATACATATATATCTTATAAACAGAACAGTACATGGCGTGCGCGTATACATTATCGGGCTTTGATAGTACTTATTTAGATCAACAAATAACTGAAATACAGGATTTATTATACTACGACGTAGGATCTGCCAAACCAAGTGCAGAGTTGCAAAGTTAAAATTGCAACAGCGATTTGCATCAACTGTATCGAAACATTCATATACAAGACAATGCAATAAATAGACGCAGCTGCTCACTAAAACTTGTAGTGTGGATCGAATATAGTATTGTTCTTTTCAGTAGAATATTTGTTCCTTTCAATAATATCAAGTATAGAAATCCGCTCTTTTAAAAGCGAGGCATCAAGTTAGACAACTCTTCATCGACCCAAGCATAGTGTCATGTTTGAATCAATGATCTTTGACCAAATACAGGATGTGTTCATTTTTTATTCTTTTTTAGTATAGTGATCTGTTCATTTTTTTAGCAGGAAATAACACCAGCAAACAGAACCAAGTAGCAGCCTTAGGTAGCAGCAATGAACAGCAGCAAAGTAACATAAAGTGCAACAGGGAAGTGCCATAAAGTGAGTTTCAACAGCCATAAGAATAACTGAGCAGCAGCCCATAACAATTGAGCAACAACCAACAATAATCAAACAATGTCTAGCCAAAGACATGGCCCCAGATATAGGTTTGGTTTCAAACAATAAGTTTCTTTTGCCTTCAAAGCGATATATAGTAGTAATAATTCAACCAGATAAACAGCAAACCGTCGGTGGTATGTTATAGTAAACAATAGTAACAGGCAGCCACATATAGGAACAGTCATATTAAGACAAATTCAGCATACTCAGTTCCCACTTTAAACTAACTCTTAAGCATACGTAATGACACTATATATCGTTATCACGGATGACATTTTAAGCTTACTCCAAATTAGACCAAGATTTTTTCTTAATCATATCACACTCTATCAGTCTAAGTCAACAAATGATCAAATAGGCTTTATACCAGTCTCAGATAAACCATCACTCATTTAACTTAACATTTTATTCAACTAATCATGTTTTTTAAAAAAAAACAACAGCAGACAAGTTCAATTATTCAGGCATGATATAAGAACAACATCAAGTTTTAGCTAGGTTCAAAATGATACCAAGAAATATATAAGTAACTTCAAGACTTGCACATGCTATAAACTAAAAGATATGGCAAAGGACAGGAAATCAGTCTTGCTTTTGAAGGGTAGAGACTTTAGGTGATCAGTGATCAGATGATTCATTTTAATGATTTTAAGATTCAAGATCCCATCTCTGGTTAAACTTTACTCTTCCTTTTAAGACTCATCAACCAAAACAATAAGCCATAACAATGAATTTATCAAGCAACAACAGATCAGTCTGAAATTTAAAGACTTAGAATTTAGAGTCATTTTTACTACTGTTTTAAAGCCTACCAGCAGCAGCTGACTGGAAAAGAGAGAATCTTGACATGTCATTTCCAGCTTAGACTAATTTCAACAACCAAGTCAAATGATATGTATTTTTCTTCATTGAAACTGAATCAGGCTAGATATAGTGATGGATATTTTTATATATTTGAAACTGAATCAACCTTTATATATTTCAACCTACTTGTCATTTATCAGTGAACCATAGACTGAATCCGATAAACAAACAGTGTGAGATAAGAACCACCCAAACTAGTATGCATAATTCCCCTTTGATACAATGAAAACTTAAGCAGAATGTAACTAATCTACAGACTGGACTCATTCATTGGGTACCCTGGATCTCTAATGAATTCTGTTTTGACTTAAATCAACACACAGGTATATTAAAGCATCAACAGCCAAGCATCCTTCAAACAATACACTGAAGATCGAATTATCCATCAAAGAGTACAATGCATTAAACTCGCACTAGACAAAACTAATTCTAAAGCAGAACTGGAACAATATCTGCCAATATTATCCCATTGTCTAAACCAATAGGATATGAAGCAAATGAAAACATGTCATACACAAACAGAGGCTAAAGTATGCATGATGTCGATCGAACCGATTACTTAATATATTTGAATTTTCGACTAAACGGGACCCCAGTTAATACATAAGCAGAAATTAAATGTTCCTAAACATGATTAAACTTTACAAATGATAAAGATACCACTAAAAACCCGACTGATTTTTTAGCGCATACAATCATGGTTTAAACTAACAAACAACATAACTGTCCTAATCAGGCTTACTACTAATACAGGACTAACTCATAGCATGAACGGTATGAACAATAATTTAGCCAAACAGAAACAGCTAAAGGAAGGGGTTTACCTTCTTCGGGTGCAGCGAAGTGAGGCGAAGGTCTCGAATCTACACTCGAAGACTACTAAATCAGAGGTTGTGATGCTTAAACTCACAACCACAAACAAGACAGGCGAAAAAATAGGAAAACGAATATTCTAATATTTTGATTCGATATTTTGCATTATCACAACTACTACGAGCTCAATATTTTGGGGGATTTTATACTGTGAAACAAAAAAAAATAAACTTAGTTTCCTTGAGGAATTTTTGAACCGAAAGCCTCTCGGTTTTTGGGGAATTTTCTGACTGACAAAAATCGATTCTTGGGGAGTTTCAAAGAAAATCCTCTACTTCTTCAGATAACTTCGTAAACTTCAAAAAAATCCCCTTTACTTGACTTGGACAACGATTATATATAGGGCGATCTTGGGTTTGAGCAAGGGTTTTCGTTCGAAAGGAAGAGAGAGAGGAGCGTGGGGGACAAGATGGAGTGGGGGACAGATGAAAATGGGGGGGGGGGGGGGGGGGGGGGGAAAGAGGAGAGGGAGAGAAGGGATCGGGAAAGAGAGAAAGGAGAGAGAAGGGAGCGGGGGGGCGGCGGCCTGGAGGAAAAATGAAGAAGGGAACCCTAGTGGTTCCCTTATTTTGGACGGGAATTGGGCTTCCGGGTCGGGTTAAAAAATGGGCTGGTTTGGCTAAAATATGGGCTGGGCAAAATTAAAAGAGTGGGCTGGTCCGAAAATGGTGGTTAATTATTTGGGCTGGGGTGAATTAAATGATATTAGGTAAATTAAAATGTGGACTGGTTTTGTGAATTGGTCCGAAAATAGTATGAGTTGATTGGGCTACTACATTTAAATAAAAGACCTATTTAATAACTTGTGTTAAAATATTGCTCAATATGAAATATGCAATTATTAGTGTTTAGATAAAAAAATGGCGTTGTAATAGCCGTGCAACAATATTTCGAAAATCCACAGTAAATGAACACTATTATTTAATTATGCAAATATAAATGCGATGCGTGTGCGTAAGCTGCTAAAATATGCTAAAATGATAAAGATGTGAATTATAATAATAATAATAATAATAATGATAATAATAATAATAATAATAATAATAATAATAATAATAATAATAATAATAATGATAATGATGGCTGGTAACTGTAATAGAATAATGAAATGCCGGTATTGATAAGAGGCTAATAATTATAGTAAAAAATATAAATATATATATTTTTTAATTTTCCAAAAATATTAGAAGCGTAAATAGGTATTTCGGAGGAGAGGCGGGACAAAATTGGGTGTCAACAACTTGTCTCTCTTTGCCCGGTAATGATGAAAAGAGTTGTCGGGCAAAGACGTTGACTCAATAGCCTATTTTGTCCCGGCTAAAGGAAACTTGAGAGGATTATGACCGAACTCCGGTCTCTGAGTTGCCTACATATCTCGGGCTGCACGAGAATCAGGTCGAGTGTAGTTCTGGAACAATTACGACACCCGAACCCGATTAGCGCGAATCTTGCAAAATATTGTCCCAGTGTTGAATTATGATAACACTGGGTATTATGATAGAGACTTGAGAATTCAATTGCTGGAATGCAAAAGAATACTTGTGATTAGAGACGAGTTTTCGAGCTAGATCCTTGACCCGTGTCGGGAAGTCTTATTATCCTTCCCGACAAATTGCCCCATTTCGCTGCCGAAGAAATAGTTCCACGAGTTGGTGTGTGATGCCAACTTCGATATTGTCAAAAGCCACCAGCTAAAAACAATTGTTAGCAACAAAGAAATATATGTGTAAATAAGACAGGGTTGGAGAAGTTTACACTTGTAACCCCTGTTTCGAAAGTTGAATCCATAACATACCCGCATTCGGAGGTGGGTGCCTGAACTGAAAATATAAAATTCCCGCATTCGGAGGTGGGCGCCTGAACTGAAATGTAAGATACCCGCATTCGGAGGTGGGCGCCTGAACTGAAATATCAAATACCCGCATTCGGAGGTGGGCGCCTGAACTGAAATATAAAATACCCGCATTCGGAGGTGGGCGCCTGAACTGAAATACAAGATACCCGCATTCGGAGGTGGGCGCCTGAACTGAAATATAAGATACCCGCATTCGGAGGTGGGCGCCTGAACTGAAATATAAAATACCCGCATTCGGAGGTGGGCGCCTGAACTGAAATATAAAATACCCGCATTCGGAGGTGGGCGCCTGAACTAAAATATAAAATACCCGCATTCGGAGGTGGGTGCCTGAAATAAAATATAAGATACCCGCATTCGGAGGTGGGTGCCTGGACTTGAATATAAAATACCCGCATTCGGAGGTGGGTGCCTGAAATAAATATAAGATACCCGCATTCGGAGGTGGGTGCCTGGACTTGAATATAAAATACCCGCATTCGGAGGTGGGTGCCTGAAATAAATATAAGATACCCGCATTCGGAGGTGGGTGCCTGGACTTGAATATAAAATACCCGCATTCGGAGGTGGGTGCCTGAAATAAATATAAGATACCCGCATTCGGAGGTGCGTGCCTGGACTTGAATATAAAATACCCGCATTCGGAGGTGGGTGCCTGAAATAAATATAAGATACCCGCATTCGGAGGTGGGTGCCTGGACTTAAATATAAAATACCCGCATTCGGAGGTGGGTGCCTGAAATAAAATATAAGATACCCGCATTCGGAGGTGGGTGCCTGGACTTGAATATGAAATACCCGCATTCGGAGGTGGGTGCCTGAACTGAAATATAAAATACCCGCATTCGGAGGTGGGTGCCTGAACTGAAATATAAATTACCCGCATTCGGAGGTGGGCGCCTGAACTGACATATAAGATACCCGCATTCGGAGGTGGGCGCCTGAACTGAAATATAAAATACCCGCATTCGGAGGTGGGCGCCTGAACTGAAATATAAAATACCCGCATTCGGAGGTGGGTGCCTGAACTGAAATATAAGATACCCGCATTCGGAGGTGGGTGCCTAAACTTAAATATAAAATACCCGCATTCGGAGGTGGGCGCCTGAACTTGAATATAAAATACCCGCATTCGGAGGTGGGCTCCTGAACTGAAATATAAAATACCCGCATTAGGAGGTGGGCGCCTGAACTGAAATATAAAATACCCGCATTCGGAGGTGGGCGCCTGAACTGAAATATAAAATACCCACATTCGGAGGTGGGCGCCTGAACTGAAATATAAGATATCCGCATTCGGAGGTGGGCGCCTGAACTGAAATATAAAATACCCGCATTCGGAGGTGGGCGCCTGAACTGAAATATAAAATACCCGCATTCGGAGGTGGGCGCCTGAACTGAAATATAAGATACCCGCATTCGGAGGTGGGCGCCTGAACTGAAATATAAGATACCCGCATTCGGAGGTGGGCGCCTGAACTGAAATATAAAATACCCGCATTCGGAGGTGGGCGCCTGAACTGAAAT
Source organism: Lycium barbarum (assembly GCF_019175385.1). Taxonomy (NCBI): domain Eukaryota; kingdom Viridiplantae; phylum Streptophyta; class Magnoliopsida; order Solanales; family Solanaceae; genus Lycium; species Lycium barbarum. Next base: position 23,984,673 of record NC_083341.1, read on the forward strand.
ATAAAATACCCGCATTCGGAGGTGGGTGCCTGAACTGAAATATAAGATACCCGCATTCGGAGGTGGGCGCCTGAACTGAAATATAAAATACCCGCATTCGGAGGTGGGCGCCTGAACTAACATATAAAATACCCGCATTCGGAGGTGGGTGCCTGAAATAAAATATAAGATACCCGCATTCGGAGGTGGGCGCCTGAACTTGAATATAAAATACCCGCATTCGGAGGTGGGCTCCTGAACTGAAATATAAAATACCCGCATTCTGAGATGGGCGCCTGAACTGAAATATAAAATACCCGCATTCGGAGGTGGGCGCCTGAACTGAAATATAAAATACCCACATTCGGAGGTGGGCGCCTGAACTGAAATATAAGATACCCGCATTCGGAGGTGGGCGCCTGAACTGAAATATAAAATACCCGCATTCGGAGGTGGGCGCCTGAACTGAAATATAAAATACCTGCATTCGGAGGTGGGTGCCTGAACTGAAATATAAGATACCCGCATTCGGAGGTGGGCGCCTGAATTGAAATTTAATATGCATCCACTTTAGAAAATAGCGTTGGAGAAAGGTATCCCCGTTTATATTCACATCTTAATCCATGTCCAATAACAGGTGACCAAGATCATTATCCACTTTGGAGAAGGTTAAAATCCACGATTATGCGTACTTGATCCATCGAGAAATGCCACGAGCTAAAACAATTGTTAGTGATAAGAATATGTAAATAGCTGGGTTTGAAAGAATTATGCTCACAACCCTTGGTTGAGAAGATGAGTTTGTGTCCACTGCTGCGATCGAAATTTCATGACGAGTGGAACGACGTCTACCGTTCAGCACAAGCTACCTTTGTATCCACATTGAAGAATATTTGCCTTTTTGAAGAAATCCAACTCTTTGATCATGTCCATACTTAAAATTTTAAGAGGAGCCAAATATGAACCATATTCATGTTAATTAAACCTGTCTCATCAAAGAAAAATTGTGAGTTTAAAAGAAAATTGATTGACTTGTGCATGTCGGGGAACTTGGCCCTTGAATTGATTTTTTTTTGCCTCGCTCGCGTCCCTCGTTCTTCGATGCCTCATTGCATATTTTGCCTTGCCGGGGAGTTTCAGTTATAAAAAGTGTATTTTGAAAAATAAAGCAATGAGATTTGGATGACTTCGAAAGGAAATACTTAGTGGCTCTAATAGGTAAAATGATTAGGAAGACTCGATTTTTGAATTTATCCGCATTTTAGAAATATATGGATGGACTTTTATTTAAAATTGTTAAACATTTAAGACCACTTTTATGCTACTTCTAAAAATTTGTCCCAGTTTTCAATCCTGAAGACACTTGGCTCTAAACGATTGAAAAGTGAGAACTTATAATGAAAGTTTTTGGAAGCGATTTGACCGATTTCAAAATTTTGTCCCAGTTTCAAGTCCTGGAGGCACTTGGTTCTAAACAATCGAAAAGTGAGAAAGTTGTAATGAAAATTTTGAAAATGATTTGACCAATTTCAAAAATTTGTCCCAGTTTCAAGATAATAAGACACATGAATTTAAACGGTGAGAAGACCAAAATCTTGTATAAAAATCCTTATGTATTTTATAGGAACCAAAATGTTTGAACAAACCGAAGATATTGAAAATTTTAAAATAGAAGGGCCGAACCCGCCTCGGGTTGCCTACGTATCCCAAAGGAATCAGGCCAGACGTAGTTCGTGATAAAAATAAAGACTTTTGAGTTTGTGTTTTTTTTTTGATAAAAAGGGGGCCGAACCCTATGTGGGTTGCCTACGTATCCAAAAGGAAATCAGGCCACACGTAGTTCCACCCATAAAACAAAACACTGTAATATTTTGGAAAAGTGGCCGAACCCGATGTGGGCTGCCTACGTATCCAACAGGAAGTCAGGCCAAACGTAGTTCCAACAAACAAAATGACAGAATCTTAATTTAAAAAGGCCGTAACAAAACATAGAGGCAACATGACAAAAGGAACTAAATGTTCTAGTTGATGCCTCCGGCCTACTACAAAAGGAAATTTAAACTTAAAATACTGAAACTCCCGGCGAACCGGGGCTAAGATAGAAGTCCAATTTTGCAACTCCGGTCCTGGCTCAGCAGCCTATAAAGTCAATATTTCAGCAAAGTCTTTGATTATCACCGCATGATCATCTTCATTTTCCACGAACAGGTTCTTGACTCCCTCCACGATATCATCATACGCAACTTCAACAATCAGATCTGAAGGTTTTGAGAAAGTTTGATCAATGGTAGGAATGGGTTTTGGCAATGCAATCTCTTTCCTTTTATTCTTTCGTGCTTTCTTCACTTCTTCCTCAGTTGGCTCATATCCCAAACCGAATGTAAACTGTTGCGTAGGGAGAACCACAGGCTCAACCCATCCATTTAATGTCTTACCCAACCCGAATCCAGGTTGGTACCCACTTCTCAGCATTTCTTTTGCAACCATAATTGCGGCGCACGACCTTTTGACCTCTTGAGTTTGACACACTTCACCCTCTTTAGTGATATTCACAACCTCCCAAGCGTGATAAGCAGCTCCGTCGAACCCTCCTTCTGCCTCGATGAATGGGGTGGATTGCTCTAGATAGAAAGACGTGTCCCCTTCTCCATGTATACATATTTGTTGCTGATCCCACTCGAATTTGACAGTTTGGTGCAAAGTAGATGGTACAGCCCCAGCCAGATGGATCCACGGCCTACCTAACAGCATGTTGTATGTCGTGGAAATATCAAGTACTTGAAAATCCATAATGAATTCAACAGGGCCAATCAACACTTTCAACTCTATTTCCCCAATAGGGCGCCTTTGAGCCCCATCAAATGCTCGAATATTCATATCACTGGTCTTGAGCTCACTAACATTATATCCGATCTTCTTCAGACTTGTTAATGGACAGATGTTGAGTCCAGACCCCCCATCAATCAATACTTTAGCCACAAACATGTTACGACACTTGACAGTTATATAGAGCGCTTTGTTATGCATGCATCCTTCTGGCGGCAGTTCTTCATTATCGAAACTGATTCGATGGCTATCAAGTACGCACTCAATCATCCCAGCTAACGCCTCACTAGTTGTTTCGCTTGGGACATATGCTTCATTCAAGATCTTCAACAGTGCATTTCTGTGCATATCCGAACTCAAAAGCAAAGAGAGAATAGGAATTTGAGCATTGGTCTTTTTCAACTGATCCACGACCGAGTACTCACTAGCTTTAATTTTCCTCAGAAATTCTTCTGCTTCGAATTCAGTCACGACCCTTTCGGGAGGTACGTTGGTTTCCTTAACTTTCCCCAATCTAACTAGCTCTTCTGGAGAATAGCATCTTCCAGACCTTGTCATTCCTGATGTCTTAACCTTGTCAGTGATCGCGTCCTTTCCTCGACATTCCATCACAGTTTGTTGATAATTCCATGGTACGGCTTTTGTATCGAGCACTGGTAACTGATTTGGTGCTTGAACTACTTCCACAGGCGTTGATGAAGCTCCTAATATCTCGATAGGTACAAAACCCCTTATCACTATAGCCGGAGAAACAACGGCTACAAGACCTTGATCTTCCACGCTATCCACAGGCACTATGAATTTGGCTGGATCGTCATCATTTTCATCTATTCCAATCATATTTATCGTGGCCCCATCATGGGTCGGGAGTGGATTGTTAACCACATTTGGTGCCGGTTGTTTGACCATGATCTGTTTGGCTTCAATAAGATCTTCAACCTTATGTTTCAATGCGTAACAACGATCAGTGGAATGACCTTTTACCCCCGAATGATATGCATATGTTTTGGTGGGATCAAAACCTCTAGGTAGTGGATCCGGAATTCTACCTTCCACAGGATATACTAAGCCTGAAGCTTGCAGTCTTTCAAAAACAACGCTCAATGGCTCTCCCAATGGTGTAAAATTGCGAAACGGTTTATTTGGCCGAGGTGCGGATGCGTTGTTCGGATAATGAGATTGTGATGGTGGAGCTGGGTATGTTGGTGGTCGTGGAGCTCGATATGCTGGCTGTGTGTTGTAAACGGGGTAGGAAATTTGTGGTGATTGAGGTTGGTAAGATGATAAAGCTTGGTTGTATGGATATGGAGAATATTGGAAATATTGTGAGTGGTGAGCGTTAGAATGATATCGCGGGGGTCGTTGATGGTGGTATGATGTGTTTCCCAAAGCCATTACCGATGCTGCTTCTTTCTCTTTTTTCTTTTCGTTTCCGAGAGTACCAGTTTGTATGGCCCTACTAGTAGACTGTAAAGCCGCAAGACTTGTTATTCTCCCTGTCTTAATGCCATCTTCGATCATGTCCCCGGCTTTGATCACCTCTGCAAAAGTCTTTCCACCCATTGTCACCAAACGTTCATAGTATTCCGGCTCTAGCGCTTGAATGAAGAAAGTAACCATTTCTGTCTCCTCCATGGGTGGGTGTACTCTAGATGCTTCTTCCCTCCACCGTATAGCATATTCTCGAAATGATTCGGTGAACTTCTTCTTCAACTTTGTAATTGAGATTCTGTCAGGAGCGATCTCAACATGAAACTTGTAGTGATCCACAAAAGCATTTGCCAGATCATCCCAAGTACGCCATTTGGTTGTATCTTGCTTAGAATACCACTCCAAGGCTTTTCCACTCAAACTCTGATTGAATAGTTTGACTCTTATCCCTTCATTCTTCCCCACACCAATCAACTTTTCACAATAGACCTTCAAATGGAAGAAAGGGTTCCCCGACCCATCAAACTTCTCAAATTTTGGAATCTTGTAACCTGGTGGCAATTCTACCTCAGGAAATGCACATAATTCTTCATATCTCACGCTTTGGTTACTACCAAGTCCACGCAAACTTCTCATGGCATCCTCCAAACATTTGAGCTTTCTATTTATCATTTCATCATTAATTGACCGTGCCTCATTTTCAACTTCGACATAATGATCAACATCTGTGCGACATTGTCCCTGGATTTGTGTCATGGGTGGAGCTGTGGTATAAGTATATACTGGCGGAACTTGATGTGTTTTGGTAACATCATGTGCCGGCGGTATGAACTGAGTTTTTGAAAAGGTGGCTGTAAATAAAAGGGGAGCATTTTGAGTGAGGGGTTCGGAACGAACCGGCTGAGAGGTGGTAAAATAATTTGCTTGGTTAAATTCGTCAAAATTTGGGAATGAATGTGGCATAGGCAAAGTCTGACGAACCCCACGAGATGCAGTCATATGTGGTGGCGTTTGAGAAAATGACCGGTTGTGAAGTACCATGTGACTTAATGCAGCAACTCGTCGCTCCAAACGAGCAATGATCTCCAAATGTGTTTCTGGTTGATTAGAAGATGTGGGATCACTCGTGATCGGCAAACTAAGAGATGGCTCAGATGAAGTGGTTGCATTGATCAAACTTTGCTCCATTTTAGAACGAGTCTTTTTAGTTAACCAGATGATTAGTGATGAGTCAGAGTCTGATTTTTTGGCTCTAGGCCGTGTGAAATATGGATGCTCCGCCAGTTCCCCTTTAGCACAAGTCAACCTTTTTATTTTGAAAAATAAATTTTAAAAAGAAAAAAGATAAAACAAGAAAAAAGAAAAAAGAAAATGAGTCAGTATACGGTAAGGACATATTATTGCATATAAACACATTATTGCACATAATACATCGCGTTCTATAATGCAAGGGACCTCTTTATGCCAGAGGTAGGCCTAACGAACATTTGAAGGACAAACATGTTTTTTGATGTGTCATTCCATAACTCTTTCTAAAACTAGTTTACAAGAGTAATAAAAATTTATTACATGCCAGTCAATAATACAATTCAAAGTTAATCTAAGATATCTAATACTTCAACTCCACTAATTTCCTTTGGCTGTCTTCAAACCTCCGGCATTAATTTTGGATGCTCCACAACAACCTGCAACAAAAGGTTAGTTTCCTTGAAATATTTATCTATAGAGTATTAGGTCCACATAATCCACATATTTGTCCTTCAAATAATGCACATAAATAGTGAATAGTGTCACTTACAGTCATAGACTCATTTGGACATTTGGTAAGGTTGACTAATGAACTTAATACCCCAAGGGTATTAAGCCTCCTAGGTTTAAAATGATGCATGTACTTACAATGTTTTGGTTTTCGCTCTACCTAGGTAGACTAAGAATGGTTTTCCTATGACACAAGGCTCCCCCAAGCGGACAACTTGGAAGTGGAAAGTCCGTGGCCGTCGACTGCACCGCCGATCGACTAAATCCACAAGACCAATCCAACTAAAGGGTAAATTTAGTAGTGCACGGGCGCAAACTGCGAAGCCGCTTTAAGTGTGTGAATATGTGTGAGTTTTCCAGTAGTGGAAGAAATATGAGCGGAATGCCAATTTAAGGAAAGCAATAACATACATATTACATAGAAAAATTTACATAAAGAATAAAATACAAACCCTTAAAAGCATATAAGGGAAAAGCAATAATGAAGGCAAAAAGAAAACAAACAAGATATTCAGCAAATTAACTATTAACCTAAGTCTGTTATGGTTAGAGCCTAAAGTCCCCAGCAGAGTCGCCAAGCTGTCGCACCCCATTTTAACCCGAGTCAATTTAGGGGTATGACGTATTGGAGATTCCTATTTTTTGTTTTAAGGAGTCGCCACCTAATTAATTTAACGGTGCATTAGGACACCTAGATGTTAACTAAGGTAAAGTTAAAACTAAACCTCCGTTAATAGTCTGCTCAACCAATGTGATTCCAGGTAAGGGCTCTATATTATCCTAAAGGAAAGGTGTTAGGCATCCTTTAGAATCCGTTAACTACGGTTATCCGGCCAAACTTAGGTTAATTAATGAAGGTGAAAATTAATGCTTAAATTTTAGAAAATTACTTAAAAATATTGCTAAAGTTTTAAAAGAAAATAATGTTAGTTAAAATAAGATTTACAAAAAATACAATAATTTGTATAAAAAAAAAAAGACTTTAAATGCCATTTTGAAAACACGACTTATGAATGTTGTTAAGGTTTTAGACGAAAGTATAATAGTGTTGTTTAAAATAATACTTGTAGAAAACATAATAATTTACGTAAAAGAAGATTCTAAATATTAAATGAGACTTGAAAATGTTGATAAAGCCTTGAATGAAAGATACTATTTAATAAGATTTATAGGAAATGTGATAATTTGCGAAATAAAACTTACAAGTATTGTTAAGATAAAAAATATCATTAAAAAAAAAACTTATAAATGTGGCTAAACTTTAAATAAAAATGTTGTTTAACATAAGAATTGTATAAAATATGATAATTTGCCCAGAAATAATAGTTGTTGAGAAGAGATTTGAAAACTTTGAATCAATTATATTATTTGATTATAGTAATGTAAAAAATCTAAACTTATAAATAGGATTCAAAAGGAAGTAAGTTTTCTTTATCATTTCTTATCAACCATGATAACTATGCTTAGCTGAAAATATGCGTGATTGATTCGAACTTGAAGGGTTATTTATAAAATATGCTTGAATTTATATTTGCGTATTAGGGGTGTTTTGAAATTAAGATAACAAGAAATAAAATATGATTTCTTTAACTCAAAAAATATGAATTTATACTATCAATTATTCTAGAAGTAAATATAATGAATACTATAAATACTTTAATATAAAAAAAAAATGGAATTTGTAGAATTAATTATTGGTCTTCTATAAACTAACTCCCATTACTAGACTAAATCTATTAACTCACTAAGGTTTATGTAAACCAAATAAGAACAAACAAACGGTTAGTATACAAATTAAATGCACAAAATAAATAAAGAAGAGATAATTTAAAATGGGCTCAACCCATATTTTAAGAAGGGCTGCTATTAAATGGCTCTGGCCTATTTGGGCCACTGCTGGAAGCTGTTTACTGCTGGGCTTCGGCCCAGCAGATTTCTTTTATATGCTGCTGCGGATCTGTGACTGCCATTGGGCTTAGCCCAGAATATTTTTTAATCTGCTGTAGGTGTAGATTGACCCGAGAGGAGATAATGTTGGGCCTTGACCCAACACCGAATGCAAAAAGGGAGACAAGTCCCTCGGACTCGTATACGAAGGTCATGCACCAAAATAAAAGAAAAGGATTAGTATCTAATCGATGTATAAAGTTAAAACCTGTGAAAACATAACTCAAAAAAAAAAAAATCAATGGATTATGTATATATTATGTATATCTTGGTATATCTTATGTATATACATATATATCTTATAAACAGAACAGTACATGGCGTGCGCGTATACATTATCGGGCTTTGATAGTATTTATTTAGATCAACAAATAACTGAAATACAGGATTTATTATACTACGACGTAGGATCTGCCAAACCAAGTGCAGAGTTGCAAAGTTAAAATTGCAACAGCGATTTGCATCAACTGTATCGAAACATTCATATACAAGACAATGCAGTAAATAGACGCAGCTGCTCACTAAAACTTGTAGTGTGGATCGAATATAGTATTGTTCTTTTCAGTAGAATATTTGTTCCTTTCAATAATATCAAGTATAGAAATCCGCTCTTTTAAAAGCGAGGCATCAAGTTAGACAACTCTTCATCGACCCAAGCATAGTGTCATGTTTGAATCAATGATCTTTGACCAAATACAGGATGTGTTCATTTTTTATTCTTTTTTAGTATAGTGATCTGTTCATTTTTTTAGCAGGAAATAACACCAGCAAACAGAACCAAGTAGCAGCCTTAGGTAGCAGCAATGAACAGCAGCAAAGTAACATAAAGTGCAACAGGGAAGTGCCACAAAGTGAGTTTCAACAGCCATAAGAATAACTGAGCAGCAGCCCATAACAATTGAGCAACAACCAACAATAATCAAACAATGTCTAGCCAAAGACATGGCCCCAGATATAGGTTTGGTTTCAAACAATAAGTTTCTTTTGCCTTCAAAGCGATATATAGTAGTAATAATGCAACCAGATAAACAGCAAATCGTCGGTGGTATGTTATAGTAAACAATAGTAACAGGCAGCCACATATAGGAACAGTCATATTAAGACAAATTCAGCATACTCAGTTCCCACTTTAAACTAACTCTTAAGCATACGTAATGACACTATATATCGTTATCACGGATGACATTTTAAGCTTACTCCAAATTAGACCAAGATTTTTTCTTAATCATATCACACTCTATCAGTCTAAGTCAACAAATGATCAAATAGGCTTTATACCAGTCTCAGATAAACCATCACTCATTTAACTTAACATTTTATTCAACTAATCATGTTTTAAAAAAAAAAAACAACAGCAGACAAGTTCAATTATTCAGGCATGATATAAGAACAACATCAAGTTTTAGCTAGGTTCAAAATGATACCAAGAAATATATAAGTAACTTCAAGACTTGCACATGCTATAAACTAAAAGATATGGCAAAGGACAGGAAATCAGTCTTGCTTTTGAAGGGTAGAGACTTTAAGTGATCAGTGATCAGATGATTCATTTTAATGATTTTAAGATTCAAGATCCCATCTCTGGTTAAACTTTACTCTTCCTTTTAAGACTCAGCAACCAAAACAATAAGCCATAACAATGAATTTATCAAGCAGCAACAGATCAGTCTGAAATTTAAAGACTTAGAATTTAGAGTCATTTTTACTACTGTTTTAAAGCCTACCAGCAGCAACTGACTGGAAAAGAGAGAATCTTGACATGTCATTTCCAGCTTAGACTAATTTCAACAACCAAGTCAAATGATATGTATTTTTCTTCATTGAAACTGAATCAGGCTAGATATAGTGATGGATATTTTTATATATTTGAAACTGAATCAACCTTTATATATTTCAACCTACTTGTCATTTATCAGTGAACCATAGACTGAATCCGATAAACAAACAGTGTGAGATAAGAACCACCCAAACTAGTATGCATAATTCCCCTTTGATACAATGAAAACTTAAGCAGAATGTAACTAATCTACAGACTGGACTCATTCATTGGGTACCCTGGATCTCTAATGAATTCTTTTTTGACTTAAATCAACACACAGGTATATTAAAGCAGCAACAGACAAGCATCCTTCAAACAATACACTGAAGATCGAATTATCCATCAAAGAGTACAATGCATTAAACTCGCACTAGACAAAACTAATTCTAAAGCAGAACTGGAACAATATCTGCCAATATTATCCCATTGTCTAAACCAATAGGATATGAAGCAAATGAAAACATGTCATACACAAACAGAGGCTAAAGTAGGCATGATGTCGATCGAACCGATTACTTAATATATTTGAATTTTCGACTAAACGGGACCCCAGTTAATACATAAGCAGAAATTGAATGTTCCTAAACATGATTAAACTTTACAAATGATAAAGATACCACTAAAAACCCGACTGATTTTTTAGCGCATACAATCATGGTTTAAACTAACAAACAACATAACTGTCCTAATCAGGCTTACTACTAATACAGGACTAACTCATAGCATGAACGGTATGAACAATAATTTAGCCAATCAGAAACAGCTAAAGGAAGGGGTTTACCTTCTTTGGGTGCAGCGAAGTGAGGCGAAGGTCTCGAATCTACACTCGAAGACTACTAAATCAGAGGTTGCGATGCTTAAACTCACAACCACAAACAAGACAGGCGAAAAAACAGGAAAACAAATATTCTAATATTTTGATTCGATATTTTGGATTATCACAACTACTACGAGCTCAATATTTTGGGGGATTTTATACTGTGAAACAAAAAAAAATAAACTCAGTTTCCTTGAGGAATTTTTGAATCGAAAACCTCTCGGTTTTTGGGGAATTTTCTGACTGACAAAAATCGATTCTTGGGGAGTTTCAAAGAAAATCCTCTACTTCTTCAGATAACTTCGTAAACCCCAAAAAAATCCCCTTTACTTGACTTGGACAACGATTATATATAGGGCAATCTTGGGTTTGAGCTAGGGTTTTCGTTCGAAAGGAAGAGAGAGAGGAGCGTGGGGGACAAGATGGAGTGGGGGACAGAGGAGTGGGGAACAGATGAAAATGGGGGGGGGGGGGGGGGGGGGAAGAGGAGCGGGAGAGAAGAGAGAGAAGGGATCGGGAAAGAGAGAAAGGAGAGAGAAGGGAGCGGGGGGGCGGCGGCCTGGAGGAAAAATGAAGAAGGGAACCCTAGTGGTTCCCTTATTTTGGACGGGAATTGGGCTTCCGGGTCGGGTTAAAAAATGGGCTGGTTTGGCTAAAATATGGGCTGGGCAAAATTAAAAGAGTGGGCTGGTCCGAAAATGGTGGTTAATTATTTGGGCTGGGGTGAATTAAATGATATTAGGTAAATTAAAATGTGGACTGGTTTTGTGAATTGGTCCGAAAATAGTATGAGTTGATTGGGCTACTACATTTAAATAAAAGACCTATTTAATAACTTGTGTTAAAATATTGCTCAATATGAAATATGCAATTATTAGTGTTTAGATAAAAAATGGCGTTGTAATAGCCGTGCAATAATATTTCGAAAATCCACAGTAAATGAACACTATTATTTAATTATGCAAATATAAATGCGATGCGTGTGCGTAAGCTGGTAAAATATGCTAAAATGATAAAGATGTGAATTATAATAATAATAATAATAATAATAATAATAATAATAATAATAATAATAATAATAATAATAATAATAATAATGATAATGATGGCTGGTAACTGTAATAGAATAATGAAATGCCGGTATTGATAAGAGGCTAATAATTATAGTAAAAAATATAAATATATATATTTTTTAATTTTCCAAAAATATTAGAAGCGTAAATAGGTATTTCGGAGGAGAGGCGGGACAAAATTGGGTGTCAACAGATGCGTACTCCCGCTAAGTCCTTGCAGTGTGCAAACTTAGCGAGTCGGACTATCTTGGTCAACATGTCTGCAGCGTTATCGTTTGTGATAACCTTCACGACCTTGATAGTTCCCTCTTCAACAACATCTCGAATAAAATGATATCTGACATCAATGTGTTTAGTGCGCTCATGAAATCTCTGATTTTTTATCAGATGAATAGCACTCTGACTATCACATCTAAGGGTTGATTCTTGCTGAACCAAACTCAATTCTGCCACCAAACCTTTCAAACAGATATCTTCTTTTACCGCCTCCGCTGCTGCCATGTATTCTGCTTCTGTCGTAGACAAAATGACAATCGACTGCAAAGTCGATATCGAACTAACGGCACTGCCAACAAAAGTAAAGATGTATCCAGTTGTGGACCTCCTTCTGTCAAGATCCCCTGCATAGTCAGAATCCACATAACCGGGAATTGAAATACCTCCACCATCTTTTGAAAGGTCAGACCAACATCAGAAGCTCCCTTAAGATATCTCAATATCCACTTGACAGCTTCGCAATGCCTCTTTCCTGGGTTGGACATGTATCGGCTTACCACGCTTACAAATTGAGAAATATCTGGACGTGTGCATACCATAGCATACATAATGCTACCAACTGCTTGTCACGCCCAAAAACCCACCCTAGACGTGACCGGCATCCGACGTCATGAACAACATCGGAAGAACCTAAACAACAGAATAATAATACTTGAACCCGCCAGGTTCAACATTCGCCTCCAACAATTTATAAGTTAAATGTAACAAATCATGAATATATGAATTAAATCAGCGGAAGTCTTTATAATTTAAATAATTCACCCAAAAAATGATAGTGTGCCCGAAATAGTTAAACGACAACTCTTCTTCTACCCACATTCGAATGCATACTAAGGAGCTTCTAAGAATAAGGAGTAAATGTCTAACCCATCGAGACGCAGCCCGAAAACTAAAATAAATAAATGGAATTAAATAAATAGAGTGTCCCACGAATGAATGTGTGGGCTCACCAAATCAGGAGCAACAGCAAGTCCTTCCTAAACGCCTGGAGTATCAAGAACCTGCTCTTTTCCGTTACCTAACATACCATCAAAACAACAATGGTATGCCTGAGTACTTCGTACTCAGTGAGTGCCTCGGGGACAATAGGTAATAAGAAAATAGAGTACATAATACAGAAAGAAATTAGTCTTGCCAGTCAGGAGAGAGCGATGTAAGAACATTTATTCAGTTTATGTATCTCAATAATAAGTATCAAAACCCATTTATAAAGCCTCTTGTCAAGTTACAACTTCAAATATGCCTTTTTAATCAATTATGATAGTCATCAACAATTCCATAAGATAATAAGAATGTCACACATGCCAATACAGGCCCAAGTGTTAGACCCCGTATTTTATACTTCGAGTTATTCGCGAAGGAATCGACGTGAGGTAGAAACCTCGGATTTTTAATTTCTAAACTAGACCTAATCGGTTATAAATTTTACTTAGTGTAAATATGTTATTGGAGATTAGGAACTAATTAATTGTGGTGTTAAGTAAAAATTTGTGACAATAATGAGCCAACAAGAGTATCAAACGTCCAAGGTAAAAAGGATGACTCAAAGTCATCTAAAATAAGGCTAATGGAAGACATACAAATGTGCAATTAAATGTTGATTCATCCACTACATTTTCAATATATTGTGGACAATTAAATTGGAAGGAAAATACAAGTTATATTCGGCCATAAAACTGAAATTTGGAGGAGAAAAGTTGGAGCATACAATTGAATATTTGAGCATCTACTACTTTATGAAAGTATACATTATTTTAGGAAGACATCACATGGTGGAGGGATCACTTTACATTAAATATTGCTCATCCATCTTAGCATGATTACAACAGACAAAGGGTGATGTATGAATCATTCACCACACTTACAATTGTCTTGTAAACAATTGGAAAGAATGAAGAAAGGAGAGACAAGGGAAGTAGGCTAGCCGAAAGTGAAGGGAAAGAATTAGAAAAAATTTAAGTGTAAAGTTAATGGAATGACTCATGCCATAAGTGGAGCATGGGACCAACTTGTAAGCATCAGATTTGAACCAAATAATGACCAAGAGATCAGCCATCACAATTCATTTCTACTACACAACACAAAGAAAGAAAAACCTAATTCTAGAGAGAGAAAGTCTCGGCCAAGGGACTGATTTTTGAGCCCTTTGAGTCTTGATCCATAAATTATTTTCCAAGGTGTTTCAACCCTTTAGAATGTCCCTATAACGTGAAGATAGTCTTTGGAGCAACAAGAACCATTTTCATCTCAAATCACAAACTCTAGCCAAGTAGAGAAGTCAAGTTGTCAAGGTAAGATCTAACTTCTTTTGCTTGTATTAAGGGTGATGTAGATGAGTAAATATAAGTTGTATACATGAAATGATGTGTGTTGATTTTGGAACATGATAGTAGTTAAGGGGTTATATGTGTTGATGTTGAAGTATGGTTGTAACTTGATGAACATGAATCGCATGCATAAAATCATGAAAGTTGGTGTTGGAATGTTAGTTGGCCATAGGGACTGTTTTGGTGGAATTAATGGACTGATTTTCTTTAATAAATATGGTTGTTAATATCATAGATCTCATGGTAAAAAGAATGAAAAGAATTGGAAGGTTAAAGGTGAAGTTATGTTAGTATGAAAATGATTGAATCTATGATTTTATGTGAAGTGATGTTGAAGCATGTTGAAACCGTTTGTGGACTGTTTTGTGAGGAAGTTAGTGAACTGTTTTTACATGATATTTTGATTGTTATTATCATGAATTTTATGATCGAATGAAGGTGTTTAATGGTTGGAGTCGAAACTAAAGTCGTTTGTGAGTTGTTGTAAGGATTGTGGAAATGACTATGTAGTTTAGTTGCGTATGAATTGATGTTGTACTTGTCGAGTGGATAGCTGGTCATAACCTACTGAAATTATATGAAAAGAAGACACGAAATAATGTGTAAGAATCATATGTGGTTTGCTTAGAATGTTCGTAAATGTTTGCAAGAATTCCGAACATTGTTTAGGGACTGTTTTGGACATGTTATTGGACTGTTTTGGACATGTTGTGGTAATGGACTGTTTTGGACTTGTTGTTTTCATCAAGTTGGAAAAAATAATTATAGTTAAGAGTATACATCATGTTGTCATAGTGGTTGGGCTGTTATAGAATCGTTTCGACGAAGTGATATGACTATAGGCTAACAAGAATAAATTGGATGTGGCATAATCGTATGTACACTATTTGTTGTAAGGTGCGGACTGTTTTGACACGTTTTCGTTATTGAACTTGGAAGATTAATGATAATTAAGATTATGCAATGTATTGTATGTTGTATGGGCTGTTATAAGTTGTTACATGCAAACGTTAAGGCTACGAACTATTAGAAGTAACTTGAGAATGTAGTAGCCGTATGTGAATCGTTATTGCATGTTGTGAATGTGGGCTGTTTGGAATATTGTGTGGGCTGTCCGAATTGATATTGAACATATAATTATTGATGTTGGGCTGGTTGTATGTATTTGGGTTGGATACAAGAGCAAACGTCGCCTAAACATCTATAAAGGAGTTACTAACGTTAGAATACGCTTTGAATATCCCCGTAACTTAAACGTAGTTGTTGACATCTTAATATAGGTTGAGATATTATTGGGAAGCGTATACATATTGTGAGACGAATAAGCGCTAAAGGTATGTGAAGCTAACCCTTCTTTCTTTTTGGCATGATCGTTGTGAAATGAATATACGATATATATACGAATCCAAAGGAAACTCCTATTCCTAGAGCCACTAGGATGGCTATTGATTTTTGATTCCCATAAAATTATGCTTTGATTCATATATATTAATGTGTACACATGATTTCAAAGTTCCATTTGATATAATCCACAGGGACATCCGAAAGGTATATGAGATGATTATTATTTGAAATTGCGAACGATGGTTCGTGTTGACTATTCCATTGAGTCCTTAAAAATGTTTTGAATTGCATATAGTTTCTCACTACTCTGCTCGTGCAAATCTCAATATATCTTTCACCGAGTCCCGGGCCGGGTATGTTATCGTGCACACTGTATTGTTCGCCGAGTCCCTCATTAAAGGGCCGGGTATAATATATATATATATATATATATATATATATATGTATATTCTGAAGTTATACTGTGTTATGAAGTTATGCTATGATATGAAGTTATGCTGTGTTACGGAGATACGCTGTGTTACGGAGATACGTTGTGTTACGGAGATATATATTATATTCTGAAGTTATGCTGTGTTATGGCGCCAGAGACGGGGTGGCGACCATGTTCACCGAGTCCCATAATGGGGCCGGATATGATATATGATTTTGACGTGCATGATTTATGTTTCGAAAGCAAGTATTTGGTATTCTGGTTATTGTACTCATTTTCTGTACTTCTTATTTCAATTATGATCCACCCCCTTTCTTCGGGGGGGCTGCGTTTCATGCCCGCAGGTGCAGACATTCGCTTTGGTGATCCGATAGCTTAGGATTTTCCCCTTCTGCTATTTTGGAGAGCTCCATTGTTCCGGAGTCCAGACTTTGGTACAAATCCTTCTCGGATATATTTATTTACATGCCTATGTGGACTAAGGGTACGACGGGGCCCTGTCCCGTCATATGTTACGTTACTGTTGATACTCTTAGAGGTCTGTGGACATATGTGTGGGTTGTGTATGGGTTCTGTGATATGATATTCGTCCATATGATGGCAGCCTTGTCGGCTTGCGTATTGTTTCATGATAAGATCGTTATAAGATCCATATTGAGTTTGCTGTGAAATGAATATGTAACTAAGGAATATGTATACGGGTGTCCATGTCGGGCACCAGTCATGGCCTACGGGGTTGGGTCGTGACAAAAGTGGTATCAGAGCAGTTCATCCTCGGAGTGTCTACAGACCGTGTCTAGTAGAGTCTTGTTTATCGGTGTGTTGTGCACCACATCTATAAACAGGAAGCTACAGGATATTTAGGATGTTACCTTTCTTTCATATCTCAGATCGTGCGATAGAGCCCAGCCATAGGAAAAGAAATTCCTTGTACTAACCTTTGATTTCAGCTGAAGAACGACATCGACAGAAGGAAGCTATTGACGATATTGGAAATTACAAAGTACACAGGTAAGTAACGGTACGAAAGAGGCATGTCGGATAAGGTAAGAATATTTAGATGTGATTGAAATGTAAAATTGGAGGATGAAAGAGAAGGTGGGTAGGAAAGTATAACAGAATAGATCGTTAAAGGATCAGATACGTCTCGAGGTGCGATATGTCAGGTAAGTCCCCACACCTTTATGCCTTTCACTTGAAGTTGGGAGCCTTGTGTGGCTATGATACGATATGATATATGTGTATATATGTTTGTCCTGTGAGGCATTGTTGGTATTTCCTGCGTGCAGGTTTGAGATAATAAGAAATACAGAGGAAACTCTGCCAAAATTTTCCTAGAAATAAAAAGAGAATGAGATGTAGGTTTGTAATACGTCCTGAAAGGTTCTGTCAGTAGTAATGACAGAATATGACTAAGCTGCGAGTACGGCTGACCTCGAGAAATAAGTTAATTGCTGAATAGATGGTAATAGTAATTATGAGGTCAAGATCAATATGGTAAAAAGGAAATGTTAAGATAATTTAGAAAAGGCTGGAGAATCTTAATAGAGTGTTATGTTGAGATATCAACTGAATTGATTAGTAGGGATAAATTACGATGAGTCTATAGTTAAAAGGAGTAATAGTATGATTGAGACAAGAGTACGGAGGAGGAAGAATTGTGACGAATACGAATGTATTGATAAGACAGCTTGTGAGGTATTAAGGGTAAGGTTGACCAGAAAGGATAAAAGGTTAAGAAGTGTTACACTATAGGATTGGTTACGAATAGGATATTATGCGAGATTGTTATGAAAATGAGTAAAGCCTAGCGAGGAAGTAACTAAAAGATATGACGCGATCTATGTGACTAAAGTATAAAGGCGAGCTATAAAACGAATAAGAAAGACTTATAAAGTCTTATAGGGAAAGTCCAGAGTAGAGATTATGTGATAACGAAAGTGAAAGTGAGCACAAGGAAAGAAGGAGTTAATTAAAAGAAGGAAATAAGAAGAAAGCGAGATAACAGTGCAATAATAAGTTATGACATCTGTAGCCGAGAATACGAGTAATATAAGTGACGGAACTGTGAAAGACCAAACTATAGAAAGGAGAGCAACGAGGTAGAATGAGTGCTAGAAAATGACTAGGATGATAAGAACACATAGGGATGAGCATAATACGTTTTGAAAAAGAGAAAGAGATTATGCAGAGAATACAGAGGTAGCATGAGATTCCTCGCGCACAGAATAAAAGATGGATATGGACTGGAGAAATGGTAAGGGAATACTAAAGGAAACACCCAAGATAGACGTAATTAATTGAGTACGAGCATAAAATAAAAGGGAAATATATAGATACGAACTTAAAGGTGTAGTACGACGACAAGGTGATAAGATAAACCATTATTAAGATGAACTTGGTGTGATTCTGAGTAAGTCAGAAGTCAGTGCTGGGTACGCAACAAGGGTAAAAGAGCATAAGGCATAAAAGGAGTACTGCGTGTATATGACTTCACCTCAGAAATAGTGGAATCCTTAACGGACAAGAACTGAAGGAGCAACTGAAAGATTTATTAGAAAAGGGCTTCATAAGGCCCAGTACATCACCTTGGGGAGCACCGGTATTATTTGTAAGGAAGAAGGATGGGTCGCTGCGGATGTGTATTGATTATAGGCAGCTGAATAAAGTAACAATAAAGAACAGGTATCCCCTCCCCAGGATCGATAGTTTATTCGACCAGTTGCAGGGTGCTAAGTGTTTCTCGAAGATAGACCTGCGGTCAGGTTATCACCAAGTGCGGGTAAAGGAGGCAGAAATTCCAAAGACGGCGTTCAGGACCCGATACGGGCATTACGAATTTAGAGTGATGTCCTTTGGATTGACCAATGCTCCAGCGGTATCTATGGATCTGATGAACAGAGTGTTCAAGCCATTTCTTGACATGTTCGTAATCGTATTCATTGACGATATTCTGGTCTACTCACGATCAGAAGAGGAGCATGCAGATCACTTGAGAACGGTACTTAAGGTGCTCCAGCACCAGAAATTGTATGCTAAGTTCTCTAAATATGAATTCTGGTTGACTTCAGTAGCATTCTTGGGGCATATTATTGGAGCTGACGGCGTTCGGGTAGATACGCAGAAGATTGAGGCGGTGAAGACTTGGCCTAGACCTACGACACCTACTGAAGTACGCAGCTTTCTGGGGCTAGCAGGGTATTACAGAAGGTTCGTAGAGAAGTTTTCCTCAATTTCAGCACCTTTAACAAGGCTAACACAGAAGGCAGCTAAGTTCCAGTGGACCGACGCTTGTGAGCGGAGTTTCCAGTTGCTGAAAGATAAGTTGACTACGGCCCCAGTTCTAACTCTTCATGAGGGACCGGATGGCTATGTCATTTATTGAGATGCTTCCGGTGTTGGAATAGGTTGTGTGCTGATGCAGCATGGCAAAGTTATAGCCTATGCCTCCCGACAGCTCAGAAAGCACGAAAGAAATTATCCCACCCATGACCTGGAATTAGCAGCGGTGATTCATGCTCTAAAAATATGGAGACATTATTTATATGGTGTGCATGTGGACATTTATGCAGATCATAAGAGTCTCCAGTACATCTTTAAGCAGAAGGAGCTGAATCTGCGGCAGAGGCGGTGGCTAGAGTTGCTGAAGGACTATGATGTTGACATTCTATACCACCCAGGGAAAGAAAATGTTGTAGCAGATGCACTCAGTCGAAGATCCATGGGTAGTTTGGCGGACGTACAAACAGAGCAGAAGGAGATAGTCCGTGAAATTCGCCAGTTAGCTAATTTGGGAGTCTGTTTGGCTGATTCTGAAAATGGTAGGGTTTCTGTTCGGGGAGTTGCTGAGTCCTCTATCATAGAGGAGATAAAGAGACGCCAGTACGAGGACCCTATCCTTGTACATCACAGGGATGCAGCTCATAAAAAGGAAGAGATCCCATTTGAGGTGGCACCTGACGGAGTGCTACGATACAACGATAGATTATGTGTACCTGAGGTTGCAGGGTTACGACAACATGTGATGGGAGAGGCACACTGTGCCCGCTATTCTATTAATCCAGGGTTAACGAAGATGTATCATGACCTCAGATGCTTGTATTGGTGGGATGGCATGAAGAAGGATATAGCAGAGTTTGTTGCTCAGTGTCCAAATTGCCAGCAGGTTAAGGTCGAGCACCAGAAGCCTGGAGGACTATTACAGGAGATGGAGATTCCAACCTGGAAGTGAGAGGTGATTAATATGGACTTCGTCATAGGTTTACCTCGCACTCTGCGAAAATATGACTCTGTTTGGGTCATCGTTGATAGGTTGACAAAGTCAGCCCATTTCCTTCCAGTCAGGACTACATATTCAGCTGAGGATTATGCCAGGTTGTACCTTAAGGAGATAGTGAGACTTCACGGGGTTCCCACAACTATTATTTCTGATAGAGGAGCCCAGTTCACAGCTAACTTCTGGAGATCCTTCCAGGAGGGATTGGGGACACAAGTGAGTCTCAGCACGGCGTTTCACCCTCAGACTGACGGACAAGCCGAGCGTACCATTCAGACACTACAAGACATGTTACGGGCCTGTGTTATGGATTTCTGGGGTAGCTGGGATGATCATTTGCCACTTATTGAGTTCTCCTATAATAACAGCTACCATTCGAGTATCCAGATGGCACCGTATGAGGCCTTGTACGGGAGGAAGTGCAGATCACCTATTGGCTGGTTTGATGTTGGCGAGACCAAGTTGATAGGCCCAGATATGATTCAGCAGGCTGTTGATAAAGTGAAGCTTATCCAGGAAAGATTACTAGCAGCCCAGAGTCGGCAGAAATCATATGCAGATAATCGGCGTCGACACTTAGAATTTTAGGTTGGTGACTGGGTATTCCTGAAAGTGTCACCCATGAAAGGTGTTATGAGGTTTGGCAAGAAAGGGAAGCTAAGTCCGATATATATTGGACCTTATCAGATTGTCCGCAGAGTGGGCCAGGTTGCCTACGAGTTAGACCTACCGGCTGATTTAGAAGCAGTGCATCCAGTCTTCCATGTGTCAATGCTTCGCAAATGTATAAGCGATCCTTCCAGAGTATTCCCCATAGATGATGTACAAGTGACAGAAGAATTATCCTACGAGGAGCAGCCTATAGCCATACTTGATCGGCAGGTTAGGAGGTTGCGAACTAAGGACGTGGCTTCCGTCAAAGTATTATGGCGGAACAACAACAGGGGAGAGATGACTTGGGAAGCCGAGGAGGAGATGAAAGACAAGTATCCCTACTTGTTCTCTACGCCTACAGGTAACTTCAACTCCTCACTTGACTATATTAATTTCCTGATGAACTGTATGTAATAACGATAAGGGAGACTTCCCCAAAATTCCTATAGGACTTTACTGGACCAATTCAACATTCGAGGACGAATGTTCTAAAGGGGGGGGGGGGGGGGGGAGAATGTTAGACCCCGTATTTTATACGTCGAGTTATTCGCGAAGGAATCGACGTGAGGTAGAAACCTCAGATTTTTAATTTCTAAACTAGACCTAATCGGTTAAAGATTTTACTTAGTGTAAAAATGTTATTGGAGATTAGGAACTACTTAATTGTGGTGTTAAGTAAAAATTTGTGACAATAATGAGCCAACAAGAGTATCAAACGTCCAAGGTAAAAAGGATGACTCAAAGTCATCTAAAATAAGGCTAATGGAAGACATACAAATGTGCAATTAAATGTTGATTCATCCACTACATTTTCAATATATTGTGGACAATTAAATTGGAAGGAAAATACAAGTTATATTCGGCCATAAAACTGAAATTTGGAGGAGAAACGTTGGAGCGTACAATTGAATATTTGAGCATCTACTACTTTATGAAAGTATACATTATTTTAGGAAGACATCACATGGTGGAGGGATCACTTTACATTAAATATTGCTCATCCATCTTAGCATGATTACAACAGACAAAGGGTGATGTATGAATCATTCACCACACTTACAATTGTCTTGTAAACAATTGGAAAGAATGAAGAAAGGAGAGACAAGGGAAGTAGGCTAGCCGAAAGTGAAGGGAAAGAATTAGAAACAATTTAAGTGTAAAGTTAATGGAATGACTCATGCCATAAGTGGAGCATGGGACCAACTTGTAAGCATCATATTTGAACCAAATAATGACCAAGAGATCAGCCATCACAATTCATTTCTACTACACAACACAAAGAAAGAAAAACCTAATTCTAGAGAGAGAAAGTCTCGGCCAAGGGACTGATTTTTGAGCCCTTTGAGTCTTGATCCATAAATTATTTTCCAAGGTGTTTCAACCCTTTAGAATGTCCCTATAACGTGAAGATAGTCTTTGGAGCAACAAGAACCATTTTCATCTCAAATCACAAACTCTAGCCAAGTAGAGAAGTCAAGTTGTCAAGGTAAGATCTAACTTCTTTTGCTTGTATTAAGGGTGATGTAGATGAGTAAATATAAGTTGTATACATGAAATGATGTGTGTTGATTTTGGAACATGATAGTAGTTAAGGGGTTATATGTGTTGATGTTGAAGTATGGTTGTAACTTGATGAACATGAATCGCATGCATAAAATCATGAAAGTTGGTGTTGGAATGTTAGTTGGCCATAGGGACTGTTTTGGTGGAATTAATGGACTGATTTTCTTTAATAAATATGGTTGTTAATATCATATATCTCATGGTAAAAAGAATGAAAAGAATTGGAAGGTTAAAGGTGAAGTTATGTTAGTATGAAAATGATTGAATCTATGATTTTATGTGAAGTGATGTTGAAGCATGTTGAAACCGTTTGTGGACTGTTTTGTGAGGAAGTTAGTGAACTGTTTTTACATGATATTTTGATTGTTATTATCATGTATTTTATGATGGAATGAAGGTGTTTAATGGTTGGAGTCTAAACTAAAGTCGTTTGTGAGTTGTTGTAAGGATTGTGGAAATGACGATGTAGTTTAGTTGCGTATGAATTGATGTTGTACTTGTCGTGTGGATAGCTGGTCATAACCTACTGAAATTATATGAAAAGAAGACACGAAAAAATGTGTAAGAATCATATGTGGTTTGCTTAGAATGTTCGTAAACGTTTGCAAGAATTCCGAACATTGTTTAGGGACTGTTTTGGACATGTTATTGGACTGTTTTGGACATGTTGTGGTAATGGACTGTTTTGGACTTGTTGTTTTCATCAAGTTGGAAAAAATAATTATAGTTAAGAGTATACATCATGTTGTGATAGTGGTTGGGCTGTTATAGAATCGTTTCGACGAAGTAATATGACTATAGGCTAACAAGAATAAATTGGATGTGGCATAATCGTATGTACACTATTTGTTGTAAGGTGCGGACTGTTTTGACACGTTGTCGTTATTGAACTTGGAAGATTAATGATAATTAAGATTATGCAATGTGTTGTATGTTGGATGGGCTGTTATAAGTTGTTACATGCAAACGTTAAGGCTACGAACTATTAGAAGTAACTTGAGAATGTAGTAGCCGTATGTGAATCGTTATTGCATGTTGTGAATGTGGGCTGTTTGGAATATTGTGTGGGCTGTCCGAATTGATATTGAACATATAATTATTGATGTTGGGCTGGTTGTATGTATTTGGGTTGGATACAAGAGCAAACGTCGCCTAAACATCTATAAAGGAGTTACTAACGTTAGAATACGCTTTGAATATCCCCGTAACTTAAACGTAGTTGTTGACATCTTAATATAGGTTGAGATATTATTGGGAAGCGTATACATATTGTGAGACGAATAAGCGCTAAAGGTATGTGAAGCTAACCCTTCTTTCTTTTTGGCATGATCGTTGTGAAATGAATATACGATATATATACGAATCCAAAGGAAACTCCTATTCCTAGAGCCACTAGGATGGCTATTGATTTTTGATTCCCATAAACTTATGCTTTGATTCATATATATTAATGTGTACACATGATTTCAAAGTTCCATTTGATATAATCCACAGGGACATCCGAAAGGTATATGAGATGATTATTATTTGAAATTGCGAACGATGGTTCGTGTTGACTATTCCATTGAGTCCTTAAAAATGTTTTGAATTGCATATAGTTTCTCACTACTCTGCTCGTGCAAATCTCAATATATCTTTCACCGAGTCCCGGGCCGGGTATGTTATCGTGCACACTGTATTGTTCGCCGAGTCCCTCATTAAAGGGCCGGGTACAATATATATATATATATATATATATGTATATGTATATTCTGAAGTTATACTGTGTTATGAAGTTATGCTATGATATGAAGTTATGCTGTGTTACGGAGATACGCTGTGTTACGGAGATATATATTATATTCTGAAGTTATGCTGTGTTATGGCGCCATAGACGGGGTGGCGACCATGTTCACCGAGTCCCATAATGGGGCCGGATATGATATATGATTTTGACATGCATGATTTATGTTTCGAAAGCAAGTATTTGGTATTCTGGTTATTGTACTCATTTTCTGTACTTCTTATTTCAATTATGATCCCGTTTTCTGTATTTCATGCTTTACATGCTCGGTACATATTCCGTACTGACCCCCTTTCTTCAGGGGGGGGGGGGGGGGGGGGGGCTGCGTTTCATGCCCGCAGGTGCAGACATTCGCTTTGGTGATCCGATAGCTTAGGATTTTCCCCTTCTGCTATTTTGGAGAGCTCCATTGTTCCGGAGTCCAGACTTTGGTACAAATCCTTCTCGGATATATATATTTATATGCCTATGTGGACTAAGGGTACGACGGGGCCCTGTCCCGTCATATGTTACGTTACTGTTGATACTCTTAGAGGTCTGTGGACATATGTGTGGGTTGTGTATGGGTTCTGTGATATGATATTCGTCCATATGATGGCAGCCTTGCCGGCTTGCATATGATATTGTTATATGATGGCAGCCTTGTCGGCTTGCGTATTGTTTCATGATAAGATCGTTATAATATCCATATTGAGTTTGCTGTGAAATGAATATGTAACTAAGGAATATGTATACGGGTGTCCATGTCGGGCACCAGTCATGGCCTACGGGGTTGGGTCGTGACACCAAGAATCATGCATATCGCGCATAGCGCACCACACCGGAACATATAATTCTCGGTGGCTATCCTTCCTCCCGAATAGCTAGGCATAAATGACACCGGACTATGTAGTACGCGGTGGCTATCCTTCCTCCCGAATAGCTAGGCACAAATCACACCCCGGTAGCGAACCCAACGGTGGCCACTCTTCCTCCCGAATGGCTAGGCAATGACACACTAGGATCCATAGTAGCTACCCTTCCTCCCGAGTAGCTAGGCCAAACATAACAACAAAGTTCATAGCATAGAAGCCGATTCATAATTTGTCTCAAAGTAGTCACACCGTCAAATAGCATTAAAGCTCATTATGCCATTACGAAAATTCATAATTTCATAGATCATCATGAAAATGCTTCCACTTCTTTAAACAAGATTCCTTTTTCTTAGTTTCTTTTTAAAGTCATCAATACCAACAATTAACCATCATCACTCATCATCTCTTTTAGAAGAAAACGATTATGATTCCATATACGTATATAGAGGATAATACAATTAATGTTTAATGTGGGCTTGTCCCCTTACGCACACCAACCACAAGCAAAGACATGAATTAGGGTTTTGCATGAAGAGGTCACCTTTTTATTCAATAAAGAACCTTTGAGAAGAAAACATATATCCATGATAAGGTTTTTAAAAGAAAGACATACCTTAGTGTGTTAAACAAAGTTTAACAATTCACTTTCCTAGTGAAGAACACCAAACCTAGCTTGAATCACTTTAGGAAGAATTATGTTGCAAACCCTAGGTTCTAGTCACAAGAATCATGTTAAGAATCATGGATTTATTGTTAGGATTGATAATCAATGATTAAGATGTTCTTACCTTAGTGTTGGAGCCCTAGAGAGATATTTTCGTCCTTAGGGTTTTTGAGAGTGAAAAGAATGGAAGAAAAACTAAAATTTTGCAACTTATATAATTTCAGCCCGGCAGGCACAAAGGGCGGTACAAAGGACGGAGCATCGATCTGCTCCGTCGAATGGTCTTTGTGCTAGGTCAATTCGACGGTACAAATAACAGAGCGTCGAACAGATCGACGGAGCGTCGATCTGCTCCGTCAATGTCATGAAATTTCCAGTGAGCAACTTTCTTTTCCTCACAATCGACGGTGCAAACGACGGAGCGTCGAACAGAACGACTGTACAAAGGACGACCGTCAAACCTCCTTTTCGCGAAACTGTAGAGTTACATTATCCCCCCCCCCTTAAGATTCATTCGTCCTCGAATGAGAATAATAGATTAGACACCAAACCACAAGTTGCTTCGAACAAACAGAATGATTCATCCATGAGTAATTTAAAACGCTAGCTCATACCTGCCATTGGATACAAGTGGGGATATCTCTTCTTCATGTCTTTCTCCGCTTCCCAAGTAGCTTCCTCAGTATTATGGTTTCGCCACAACACTTTAACCGATGCCACATCCTTCGTCCTCAACCTTCTAACTTGACGATCTAGAATCTGAACCGGTTTTTCTTCATAGGTTAACCCTCCATTAATTTCAATCTCTTCATGGTTCAACACATGGGAAGGATCAGGTTTGTACAACCTCAACATCGAAACGTGAAACACAGGATGCACCATGGCCATATCAGATGGTAACTTCAACTCATAAGCCACAGTCCCAATTTTCCTAATAATCTCATAAGGGCCAATAAAACGAGGACTATGTTTCCCCTTTTTACCAAACCACATTACTCCCTTCATCGGCGATACTTTCAAGAACACTTTGTCACCAACAGAAAACTCCAGCTCACGCCGCCTCATATCCGTATAGGACTTCTATCTACTCTGAGATGTGTTGAGTCGTTGCACAATAATATTAACCTTCTCAATTGCTTCATGAACTGAATCCGGACCCAAAAATTCCACTTCAGTTGGTTCAAACCAACCAATTGGAGATCGACAACGCCTTCCATAAAGAGCCTCATAAGGAGCCATTTGAATACTCGCTTGATAGCTATTGTTGTAAGCGAATTCCACCAGAGGTAAGTATTCATACCAACTTCCTCCAAAATCGATTGCACAAGCTCGTAGCATATCTTCCAAAGTCTGAATAGTTCTCTCTGCCTGCCCGTCAGTTTGAGGATGAAAGGCAGTGCTCAATTTCACTCTAGTTCCCAACCCTTACTGAAAGGATGTCCAAAAATGAGCCGTAAATTGCGTACCTCTATCAGATATAATCGATGTCGGAACACCATGCAATCTAACTATCTCTTTTAGATATAACTTGGCGTACTCCGATGCAGTATATGACGTCTTCACAGGGAGAAAATGGGCAGACTTTGTGAGTCTATCCACGATAACCCAAATCGAGTCAAACTTGGCCTTTGTGCGGGGTAACCCCACAACGAAATCCATATTGATCTCCTCCCACTTCCACTGCGGAATCTCGATATTTTGAGCCAGGCCTCCAGGCCTTTGATGTTCAGCCTTCACCTGTTGACAGTTTAAACACTTAGCCACAAAGTTAAAAAATATCAACCTTCATGCTCTTCCACCAATAGTGTTGTTTCAAAACCTTATACATTTTGGTGGATCCCGGATGAACCGAATACTTGGAACTATGAGCTTTCATCATTAATTCTTGTCGAAGACCATCAACATCAGGAACACACAATCACCCTTGCAACCGCAGAACACTATCACCAGTACCAACAGTAAATGAAGTGTACTCACCCCTTTCCACTCCATCTCTCAGCTTTGCCAAAAGTTCATCATCATATTGCTTGGATTTTATCCTTTCCACCATGTCAGACTGTGATGGCGTGATTCCCACTAACTCTCCATCTTTAGTTTCATCAAGTCTGACCCCAAGACTAGCAAGTATTCGAATTTCCTTCCCCATGGGCATGTCATGTGCACGCAAATAAGCCAACGTGCCCATAGATTTTCTACTCAGAGCATCAACAACCACATTAGCCTTACTAGGATGATACAAGATATTCAAGTCATAATCTTTCAACAACTCCAACCACCTCCTCTGCCTGAGATTAAACTCTCGCTGCTTGAAGATATATTGCAGACTCTTGTGATCAGTAAAAACATCACAATGCTCACAATACAGATAATCACGCCAAATTTTCAAAGCAAATACCACAGCAGCCAACTCCAAGTCATGAGTCGGATACTTCTTCTCATGCTTCTTCAACTGACGTGAAGCATAAGCAATCACCTTACCGTTCTGCATCAATACACAACCCAAACCAATTCTAGAAGCATCACAATACACCACATATCCACTAGACCCAGAAGGTAAAGTCAAAATAGGAGCCGAAGTCAACCTTGTCTTAAGCTCTTGGAAACTCTTTTCACAAGCTTCGGACCACTGAAACTTAGCAGTCTTTTGTGTCAATTTAGTCAATGGCGAGGCTATGGACGAAAAACCTTCCACAAACTTTCTGTAACAATTTGCCAAACCCAAGAAACTACGAATTTCCGTTGCACTAATTGGTCTAGGCTAATCCTTAACCGCTGAAATTTTCTGAGGGTCTACTTTAATGCCGTCACCAGTCACCACATGACCCAAGAAAGCCACAGACTCAAGCCAGAATTCACACTTAGAGAATTTTGCATAAAGCTCGTTCTCCTCAAGTGTTGTCAAAGTTGTCCTCAAATGATTTGCATGATCCTCACGACTTTTAGAATACACCAAAATATCATCAATAAACACAATAATGAAGCGGTCTAGATAAGGCTTAAACACACGATTCATCAAATCCATAAATGCAGCAGGTGTATTAGTCAACCCAAAAGACATGACTAGAAACTCAAAGTGCCCATAACGAGTACGGAAAGCAGTTTTCGGGATATCCTTTTCTTTAATCTTCAATTGGTGATACCCAGACATCAGGCCAATCTTTGAAAAGTACTTAGCACCCTGAAGTTGGTCAAATAGATCATCTATCCTAGGCAAAGGATATTTATTCTTAATGGTCACTTTATTAAGTTAACGGTAATCAACGCACATCCTTAGGGAACCATCTTTCTTCCTAACAAACAAGACTGGAGAGCCCCAAGGTGAGGAACTCGGTCTGATGAAACCTTTATCCAACAAGTCCTTCAACTGATCCTTTAACTCCCTTAGCTCCACTGGAGCCATACGGTAAGGTGGAATAGAAATAGGTTGGGTGTCAGGAATAACATCAATCCAAAAATCAATAACCCTATCAGGAGGAATACCAGGGAGATCTTCGGGAAAGACTTTGGGATAAGCACTAACTATGGGGACAGATGCAAATTCAGGTACTACGGCTTTTGTATCATTAACAGCAACCAAATGGTAAATGCACCCTTTAGTAATCATCCTATGAGCCTTAAGGTAGGAAATAAATCTACCCTTTGGCTTAGCAATTTCACCCTCCCACACAATAACAGGCTCTTCAGGAAAGGCGAAACGAACTAACTTATGGCGACAATCTCAAGTTCATACAAATCAGCCACGGTCCCACGTCCCTTAATCACAACAACACAAGTTCTATACACTCTAGTAGCAATAACAGGAACACCAGAAGGTGTATCAACAGCAAAAGGTTCCAACGAAGGTTCGGGTTTCATACCCATATCAAGAGCAAAATAAGGAGTCACATTGGATAAATTTGAACCCGGATCAATCAATGAGTAAGCATCATGAGAACAGATGGTAAGGATACCTGTAACCATAGCATTAGAAGCCTCAGCTACCTCCCTACGAGTCAGCCCATAAAGTCGAGTTGTCCCTCCACCAGAAGTATTAGCAACTTCCTTTCCCTTGCCGTTGTTATGAGCATTCTAATTATAATTGTTAGCATTACCAGCAGGTTGAATTTTAGCAGATGCAGAAGCAGGCGAATCATTCTTTTGGTTATTCATAGCAGCCATGTCACGTAACCACTTTCTGCATTCCCTCTTGATGTGGCCTCTAATCCCACAATGATGGCAGATACGCTCTTCCCACACTGGCGGACGACTACTTCCCTGCGAAAACTTACTATTATTATTATTTTTCTGGCCTTCCCTACCAGAAGGCACACTAGCATGGGAATAAGCGCCAGAATGAGCAGGTGCAGAATACCCTTTACTCTACCCCTCCCTTATAATTATTACCACTGAAATCACCCGCCGAACGGGGCTTCTTGTTCTGATCTCGATCCACCCTCTCCTCATTTTTCCAACTCTCTTGTTGCTCAGCATACCCAACCAAAGATGAAAAAGTACAAGTAGGAGATATAGCAACAGCAGCACATGCAGACTTGATATGTGGTACCAAGCCTTTCAAAAAGCGAGTCAACTTATGTTTTTCAGTCGGAATCATGTATAAAGCATACTTTGACAGACGGGTGAATTCCAAACTATACTCTCGAACTGACTTGTTACCCTGCTCTAGCTTTTCAAACTTTGTAGCCATAGCAATTCTTTCCTCATCAGACAAGAACCTTTCCATGAACGCCTCTTCAAATTCAGCCCATGTCGGAGCTAAAGCAGCGTCATCCCTCTCAGAAACCCACATCTCAAACCACACGTGAGCAACATCCTTCAACTGATAATAAGCAAGCCTTACAGCTTTGGAATCCCAGGCATCCATTGCCCTCAATGCCTTGAAGGTCTCATCTAAAAAGTGTTGGGGGTTATCCATCTCTCGTGACCCAAAGAACTCTGGTGACTTCAAGTCAAAGAATTGCTTAAGTCTGCCTCAACCATGAGGTCCCACACCTCCACGCTGCTGCTGAGCAGCAACCAATGCAGTACCAATCTCAGGTACACCCGCAACAGGAACAGCAGGAGCAGGCGGTGCTGGAGGTGGTGCTTAATTTTCAGCTTCATTTCCATTACCAGCATTCGCGCCCCCAAGATTTCGGTTAACTTTCGCGGGACGTCCTTGTTTACCATTTTTGGATCGCGTTAGAGTCATTCCTGCAAGGCACGAATTAATGAGCGAATTAGAACGATCCTAAAAAGGACTTTAAGCTCTACAGCACAATCTAGAATCAAGAAGAATAGGAAACACCTATAAATGTCCTGGGAGTTTCTCAGTCATGCAGGTGATCAGGCTGCACATGGAAAACTCCACTAGACACAGCTCCACAGACACAGACGACAATCCTAGGACATATTTAAACCTAGGCTCTGATACCAAGCTTGTCACGCCCCAAAACCCACCTTAGACGTGACCGGAATCCGACGTCGTGAAGAACATTGGAAGAACTTAAATACACAATAATAATACTTGAACCCGCCAGGATCAACATTCGCCTTCAACAGTTTATAAATTAAATGTAACAAATCATGAATATATGAATTAAATCATGAATATATGAATAAAATCAGCGAAAGTCTTTATAATTTAAATAATTCACCCAAAACATGATAGTGTGCCCGAAAGAGTTAAATGACAACTCTTCTTCTACCCACATTCGAATGTATACTAAGGAGCTTCTAAGAATAAGGAGTAAATGTCTAACCCATCGGGACGCAGCCCGGAAACTAAAATAAATAAATGGAATTAAATAAATAGAGTGTCCCACGAATGAATGTGTGGGCTCACCAAATCAGCAGCAACAGCAAGTCCTTCCTAAACGCCTGGAGTATCAAGAACCTGCTCTTCTCCGTTACCTAACATACCATCAAAACAACAATGGTATGCCTGAGTACTTCATACTCAGTGAGTGCCTCGGGGACAATAAGTAATAAGAAAATAGAGTACATAATACATAAAGAAATTAGTCATGCCAGTCAGGTGAGAGCGATGTAAGAACAGTTATTCAGTTTATGTATCTCAATAATAAGTATAAAAACCCATTTATAAAGCCTCTTTTCAAGTTACAACTTCAAATATGCCTTTTTAATCAATTATGATAGTCATCAACAATTCCATAAGAGAATAAGAATGCCACACATGCCAATACAGGCCCAAGAATCAAGCATATCGCGCGTAGCGCACCACACCGGAACATATAATTCTCGGTGGCTATCCTTCCTCCCGAATAGCTAGGCATAAATCACACCGGACTATGTAGTACGCGGTGGCTATCCTTCCTCCCGAATAGCTAGGCATAAATCACACCCCGGGTAGCGAACCCAGCGGTGGCCACTCTTCCTCCCGAATGGCTAGGCAATGACACACTAGGATCCTTAGTGGCTACCCTTCCTCCCGAGTAGCTAGGCCAAACATAACAACAAAGTTCATAGCATAGAAGCCGATTCATAATTTGTCTCAAAGTAGTCACACCGTCAAATAGCATTAAAGCTCATTATGCCATTACGAAAATTCATAATTTCATAGATCATCATGAAAATGTTTCCACTTCTTTAAACAAGATTCCTTTGTCTTAGTTTCTTTGTAAAGTCATCAATACCAACAATTAACCATCATCATTGTTCATCTCTTATAGAAGAAAACGACTATGATTCCATATACGTATATAGAGGATAATACAATCAAGGTTTAATGTGGGCTTGTCCCCTCACGCACACCAACCACAAGCAAAGACATGAATTAGGGTTTTGCATGAAGAGTTCACCTTTTTATTCAATAAAGAATCTTTGAGAAGAAAACATATATCTATGATAAGGTTTTTAAAAGAGAGACATACTTTAGTGTGTTAAACAAAGTTTAACAATTCACTTTCCTAGTGAAGAACACCCAAACCCTAGCTTGAATCACTTTAGGAAGAATTATGTTGCAAATCCTAGGTTTTAGTCACAAGAATCATGTTAAAAATTATGGGTTTATTGTTAGGATTGATAATCAATGATTAAGATGTTCCTACCTTAGTGTTGGAGCCCTAGAGAGATATTTTCGTCCTTAGGGTTTTTGAGAGTAAAAAAAATGGAAGAAAAACTAAAATTTTGCAACTTATATAATTTCAGCCCAGCAGGCACAAAGGACAGTACAAAGGACGGAGCGTCGATCTGCTCCATCAAAGTCATGAAATTTTCCAGTGAGCAACTTTCTTTTCCTCACAATCGACGGTACAAAGGACGGAGCATCGAACAGAATGACGGTACAAAGGACGACCGTCAAACCTCCTTTTCCCGAAACTGTAGAGACTTTTCATTTTGACCATCTCCTCTTGGGTCTTTAGCCTAAAGTCATGCACGTAACCCAACATATAAGGTTCCAAAGGACTCATACAATGCTTTCGCACTCTATACGGATTTACGGGATGTTACACTGCGTTGGCATAAGGAACCTTTGACATATGCTCCACCTCATCTTCCGACTTAGGCATTTGTAACTCTAAAAGTTTAAAATGAGGAGCTAACAGTCTACTTACAGGCTTGCATGTATGCATATTGAATCTCCCGATAACCCTTTCAATGTACCTCTTCTGAGAAAGATGTACAACACCGTCTTCTCTTGAAATCTCCATACCAAGAATTTTCTTTGCAGCTCCCAAATCCTTCATGTCAAATTCCTTACTTAACAATTTCTTTAAAGCATTTATCTCTGTAATGTTGTTAGCAACAATAAGCATACCATCAACATACAACAATAAATAAATCATTGAGTTACCAGACATTTTGTTTTGATACACACAACTATCAAATGCACTTCTTGAGAATTCATATGTAGTCATGAATGTATCAAACCTTTTGTACCACTATCTAGGGGATTGCTTCAAACCATACAAAGACCTCTTTAGTTGGCATACATGATCTTCTTTTCCCTCAGCTAGGAAGCCTTCAGGCTAATCCATATATATTGTCTCTTCTAGATCACCATGTAAGAAAGCAATTTTGACATCAAGCCGTTGAAGCTCCAAGTCAAATTGTGCAACCAATGCTAGTAGCACGCAAATTGAGCTATGCTTCACGTCCGGAGAGAAAATCTCATTGTTGTCAATTCCCTCCTTATGACTGAAACCTTTTGCAACCAATCTCGCCTTGAACCTAGCATCTTCCACTTCTAGAATTCCCTCTTTCTTTCTGTAGACCCATTTGCATCCAACTGTCCTCTTCCCCTTTTGCCTTTTCACTAAGAGCCATGTATGATTCTTGTGAAGAGACTCCATCTCTTCCGTCATGGCTAACCGCCATTGTGCAGCATCCTTGCAAGAAGTTACTTCAACATACAAGGAGGGCTCCAGATCCTTAATCTCTTCTTCTGCAGCTACGAACGCATATGCAATCAGGTTTGCTTGATCTATAAGGCGTTCCGGTCTTCGTATTTGCCTCTTCTCCCTGCCCTTTGCAATTGTGTATGGTTCATTGATAGCAAGTTCTTCAAGATCTACATCTTTTGACTCATCTTTAACCTGAGTCTCTTGATCCTTTTCTTTGGTAAGCTCCACCGGAAGCTCCACCTGCTCGTTGTTCTCGTTTCCAGAAAACTCCACAGAAACTTTACGGGGATCTAGCATAGAGGATTCATCAAAGGTGACATCTCTACTAACTATAAATTTGAGTAAAGACAAACACCAAAGTTTGTACCCTTTTACTCCATTCACATACCCTACGAATATGGCCTTCTTAGCCCTCGGTTTAAGCTTTCCTTCATTAACATGATAATAAGCTGGACATCCAAATACTCGTAAGTATGAATAGTTAGAGGGTTCACCTGACCATACCTCATTCGGAGTCTTAAATTCAATCGCCGATGATGGAGATCGATTGACAATATGAGCAGCAGTGTGAACTGCTTCAGCCCAAAATACTTTGGACATTTTGGCTTGAAAGAGCATACAACGAGCCTTTTCAAGAAGAGTTCTATTCATTCTCTCGGAAACTCCATTCTGCTGTGGGGTGTGCCTAACAGTCTTATGTATTGAGATCCCATGAACCTTGCAGAAATCATTAAACTCTTCTCTGCAAAACTCCAAGCCATTATCTGTGCGAAAATACTTGATTTTTCGCTCCATTTGATTTTCAACCAAAATCTTCCACTCTTTAAATGCTTCAAAAGCATCACTTTTTGCCTTCAAAAAATGCACCCAAACCTTTCGTGAGAAATCATCAATAAAAATAAGAAGATACCTCTTTCCGCCCTTCGATGGAAGTTTAAAGGGACCCCATAAATCTGCATGGATGTAGTCTAGCACCCCTCCGGTCTTGTGCTTGCCAGTGCTGAAGCTGACCTTCTTCTGTTTCCCTAGAACACAGTGCTCACAAAATTCAAGTGTGCTGATCTTCTCACCTTTCAAAAGGGTACGGTTGCTCAACATCTCCAGTCCACGTGCGCTCATATGACCCAATATCATGTGCCATAATATTGCCTTGTCATCATTAGATAACTGCACCGTAGATGCATTTGCAGAGCCAAAAATGGTGCTTCCTGCCAATGTGTAAAGGCCATCCTCCAGGTTGCCTTTCAGCATGACTAAAGAACCTTTAGTCACCTTCATAGTTCCTCCTTCGCTTATGTACTTGTAGCCTTGTTCATCCAGAGTACCCAGGGAGATCAAATTCTTCTTCAGATCAGGAACATGACGGACTTGTGTAATAGTCCTCACGGCTCCATCATGGCAGCGAACCCGAACTGAGCCAATGCCAACTATTGCACAAGTTGCATTGTTGCCCATTACTAGGGTTCCTCCATTTTTATCATAGCTGGTAAACCAGTCTTTTCGGAACGTCATGTGCAGAGTACAAGCTGAGTCTAACACCCATTTGATCCCATAACTTTCATTATTTTTTGATGTTTTAAGCACATAATCATTATCAGAATCATGTACCTGTTCAACTGTGGATGCACTCACCTTTTCCTTGGACTTTGACGTTGGGCAATCTCATTCAAAGTGCCCCTTCTTGCCGCAGCCCCAACAATCTGTATTCTTCTTGTTCACACGAGACTTTGATCTGTGCTTTGATTTGCTCCTTCCCTGCTAGCTAGTCCGGCCTCTCACAAAGAGCCCACTTGCCTGATCATCTCTGTCTCCTTCAAAATGCCTCCTCACATCACTAGAGTTAAGTGCTTGCCGCACTTGCTTAAGGTTGATAGGCTCCTTGTTATACATCATTGAATTCTCGATATCACGATATCCTGAAGTCAATAAAAATAGCAAGGCACATGCAAGCGTCTCCTCGTCCTTTTTAATTCTTGCAATTTGTAAGTACATGACAAGTTTATTGAACGCGTCTAAATGATCTTGTAACGAAGTAACTGATCCCATCTTAAATGTGTGAAGACGTCGTTGTAACAATATCCTTGCTGTCACCGATTGGTCCTGGTAAAGCCCTTGTAGCTTGTCCCATAACTGCTTGGCCGTCTCTTCGGTACTTGTACTCACTTCACAAAGCACGTTAGGTGCAAGGGACAGTTGGATTACACTCAACGCATCTCCTTCAATCTTCTCCTTGTCGAAAGCCGATGCACCATCGGGATACTTTCCGTCAATAGCATGGATTGAACCTTCCCTCCGCAGTAACGACATCATTTGGATCTTCCAGATATTGAAGTTTTTACGTCCACTGAATCTATCGATTTCAAACTTCATGGAACTCATCTTTGCTTGTTCTTCCTCCTAGGATCTTCAAAGATTCCTAACGCTCTGATACCAATTGTTAGCGGAAACGTAAAAGAAAGAACACAAGATTTAATGTAGTTCGGATCAAAATGATCCTACGTCCACCAGAGAACAGTTGTCTTTATATTATTAACAAATGAAGGGGATATTTCCCAATTACACTTAAGAGAATTGTTCTCTCAACTCTCTACTCACTACAATGGATTGTATGATTTTTTTGGAATGATGAACAAAGAAGAACTGCCTCTCATTTTATGGGCATAAAATGACTTAGGCTCCAAGTGTGCTACGTGGCATTTCAATTCTCCTCCGCATCTTTGGCTCCAAGCAATGCATCATTTGGCTCCAAGAAATGCATTCTTTGGCTCTAAGTAAATAATCCTTTGGCTCCAAGTAATAGAAATCATCCAACTAAATTGTCACATGGATTTTCTATCACAAGACAAAAAACCAACTCTTTCACCAACAAAGGGCATAGTGTGAACGGTTATGATTGTACCTTATCGAAAAAGTCACAACTTATTCAATGTGAAAGGGTGTTATTCAAATTGCATCCTTTCCCTGGTATCTTTTCGGAAAAACACCTCTTCATTTCCCATTCACACACACAAGAAACCCAACAATTCACGCATCGTGTCTCTCTTGAATGAATTATTTTCATCGTAAGAAAATCTTTTCATCCCCCACTCGAAGGAAATTCCCGAAAAGTATTTACCAATCAATGTCCAACCAAGGCTTAAAGATAAATTTCACAGAGTGGTGGTTAGATCGACTTTGTTGTATGGACCAGAGTGTTGGTTAGTCATGAACGCCCACATTCAGAAGATGAGTGTAATGGAGATGAGGATGCTAAGATGGATGTGTGGGCATACTAGGAGGGATATGATAAGGAACGAAGTTACACGAGACAATGTGGAAGTGATGAACAAGATAAGGGAAACGAGACTAAGATGGTTCGGACATGTGAAGAGGAGGTGTGTGGATGCGCTAGTAAGGAGGTGAGAGAGGTTGGCTATATACAACAGGAGTTAGGAGAGGTAGAGGTAGGTCGAAAAATAACTGCAGAAGGTAATTAGACAGGACATGACACAATTTTAGCTTACTGAGGACATGACCCGAGATAGGAAGGTGCGGAGGTCGAGGATTAGGCTAGAAGGTTAGTAGGTAGCCGAGCGTTTTCCTTACTAGTAGTACTAGTTAGTAATCTCATAGTTTCTTTTCTTCGGTGTGTATTACTATATGTTGCATCATTTGATTTCTATCATGTTATTTTGTTGTAATATTTTTCTTGAGACTATGCTTCAAATCCTTTTCTTTTCTTTCGAGCCAAGAGTCTATTGAAACAACCTCTCTACCCTACAAAGGTAGAATAAGGTATGCATACATCCTACCCTTCCCAAACTCTATTTATGAAACTACACTGGGTATGATATTTTTGTTGTTATCTGAAAGTGAACAGGTATATATAATCATAATTAGCAATGCACTGGACAAATGGACAAAAGGGACACGATTCTTACATGAAATGATTGATCACACCAATATCAAATGACATATTTCCACAACTATATATTCTCTTCACTCTCTCTCCCTCTCAAAATACCAAGTTAAAAATAAGAGAAGAAAGAAAACTCAACAAACTAGAAGGGAATTCAGAGGTTTAGATACACAATTCTTAGTTATGGAAAGTTTTGTATTTTTGTTTTACGTTAGTGAACTTGCCCAGCGGCCAACACATCTCACATATTGTAAAGTTTATAGGAAACGCATTTACTTTTAAAGCGAAATTTATTTAAAGAGTGACATGTATGTCTTTCATGAAAATCGTCAAAAAACGAAAAAAAATAGTGTATGTAAACCCTAAGTCGGTCAAGCCAGTAAACAAATACGAGTGAATCCCCATAAACATGTGATTATTTCTCGATTAACGGATCATAGTGTAAAAATCTCGAGGTCAAAATAGGTCTTAAGTAAATTGCTTAGTCCAATATGTTATGGTCTGTTTCAAAGTATAAATATATAATTAGCTTAATGTTTGTCTTTATAGACATATAAAACTGGCTTCCACCATCTTCCAGGATATCAAAAGCATGACAAATTTTAAAATGTTATTTAGTTGATCATTCTGTTAATGAAGCATGAAAAGTAGAGGCAACTAGGAAACATACATAAGCAGTATAGGTAGACATGTTGGTGCCTAGTCGATCTAAAAAGGTGTCTCACTCTTTGACATTACCCTTTAAAATAAGAGGCTTAACTTGTATACACTTACCGTACGTGTGAAACTCGCTTATTTTTTTGTTACTAATCTAATTATTATAAGTATTTACCTGTATTTATCTTTTTAAGTGATTTGATTTGATGGTGTAAAAAGTTCTCTACACTATTAAATGTCCAGAACTTAAACTCATAAAAAAAATAAGTTTAAATTATAGTATAAATTATTGGTGTAATTTTTTTCACTATCAGATTACTAAAAAAAATGTCTACATATTATAAATATGTGATTTGTAATTTTGAAATTATGACAGGTTCCGTAAAAGCAAGCAGCTAAAACTTGTTACGTGGGATTTCTAATCTAGGAAAGGTACAGGTTATCCAAATGACCTGATTTTTTATGATGACCATGTATATATATTTAATCAGACTCTAAAATAATACTACAAGGTGGTAAGATTTTCAAGGTAAAAAGTGGTAGAACTAATTAATTAGCGAGAAACCAGGAGCCGCATAAGCCAAGTAAAACCAACAAAACTATAGTTTAATTAGCTTCACAAAAATTGGACAAGCCCAATGAGGTACGTACTTCGATGGAAACAAAAATAGACAGGCTCTTGCTTTCTTGTTTCTCTTGTTTCCTTAACATCATAAGCGATCTGTTGTTCAGCATTTAAATTCAACAATCTTCAATTTTTAAAATTCAATATATATATCTTCTTTCTTGATATATATTTAGCAGAACTCTCACTTCGCTTCTCTTCGAAAATCTTCATGTCATTGAGACCCAATACTTATTTATCTGCATGTTCATGCTAACCAAACCCTTAAATTAAGCTCTTCTAAAATCACCATTCAATGTATTTATATGTTAGCTAGTATCATTATCTTCATACAAATCAAGTCAAATATTTGCATCTTTTGGCATTCCTCAAATTTTGAGAAGAACAACAGTTCTTCTCAAATGTCAATCACTATAACCTCTCTTCTTATTATTTTCCTTCTGTTCCATGCATGTAATGCTCGGTCACTTGGTGCCCTCAGCAAGGTTTGTTCCTTTTCTATTATAATTCCATTTTTTTCTCCTGCTTATATGTTTATTTTGGAGTTTAAATTCTATGCATTACACAACCAGATTACTTATAAGGTAATTACAAGTAATCAGTAACCTATTAGTAGTAATTAATATGATAACTAACACATGCTAAGGTAAACTCATACTGATAAGTATAAAAAGTTTTTATACAGAATCACTTGTATATAATGTTATGAGTATATAATGCATATCTTGATAAAAGTTGAAAACTAAAATTGATTTTTTGGATGTTTCTTGCAGAATGAGAAGGATTCAAGTATGGCTGGGGTTTCTGTCCCATCGGATGTAGAAGTAAAACTGTCAGCGGAGCTAAATAAGGAAATGAAAAGGGTGGCAGAGTATAATTTGGATTACTTACCACCAAGAACACACCCTCCTGTTCACAACTGATGAGCCGAGCTTATGTCGCTGCATTTAAGTTCATCTCAGTCCCTCTGAAACAGATCGATGAGTATTCTAGTAAAATTTTGAGCCTTAGGAAATTTGGCTCTTAATTTTACGTTTTGATGACTCTATTAAGTTTTCATATATTAATATTATCATATGATAGCATTTTGCTTCATGATATAGCACCAAGTCTTGAAGGCTATGTTATACCACATGTATATTCAACTTATATATAATGGAAATTGAGCATGAGTTCTATGAGCTCCTCTACTTATGCCCTATCAATTTGATGAGTACTCCACTACTTTTGCTTTGGGCTCTTTTTTTTTTTTTTTTTTTTTTGGGATGTTGGAAAAAACTAAAAAGGTTTACAGTCTTTCAAAAGCCAGCAACACCGTTTAGGTCTGCCAGGAGAAAAAACTTCATATCCTTGAGCGCATTTCTCCAGATTATCAAATTTTCATTATGATTGTGTCCTTCATTTGCCAGGAAATTGACACATTGGTGTGCCTCTTTCCAGATATGTTTAATAGTGGCCTATATTCAACAAATATTTGCAGTCTTCAACAATAGCACTGAGAGGATAATGTTGAATGTCCTCATCCTTAATAAGCTTTGACAGCAAGAAGATAGTCCGTTTCCACCTCTCTCCTTGGTAGCCCATTGTCTTAGCTACATTTAGCCCTTTTTTATGCTCCACAATTTTGTAGCGAGGCTAGATGCAGGTTTCAACTTACCAGAGTTTCCTAACAGTCATTTTCCAGCTTGACCATCTCTAAAGATAATGGAGCATGCATGCCGTTGGTAGGAAGGCAATATTATTAAGTAATAGCCACATAATATATGTTTGATTTTATTTGGTGTTTTGCCCCAGATCCAATTGAATAAGGGTTTGGGAAGATTAGGAAGTTGTTGTATATGAGTTGCATACGGAGAAGATGTGGAAAAAATGTCATCTGATTTCCAAAAGAGGACTCTATATATGTGTCTCGGTTTAGGGGGCATGGTTCGAATTTTGAGAATCAAAACTTTTTAATATAATTTGGCATTGAATCTATCATGGAATCTTTAAATTTTTTGAACAAAATTTACAAATTTAGGAACAACATAAAAAGTATTATAAATTACAATAATTGACAATTCAAAACATTTATAAGGCATATGAAAACTCACGATAAAAAATAAAAAAACTCATTTGTTTCTCGAAACTCAAAGATACCACATAAACTGTGATGAGATGAGTACTATGTAGTCCTTTTAGATCACCATCTACATAAATTTGTCAAAGATTCAACTTTTAATCTTTTGAGTTACTTATTTTCATTGAACAAAAAAAATATTTTATATTTTAAGCTCTTAAGCCCTTTTAATAAATCTTTTTTTGACATTACTCAAGACAATGTATTTATCAAAAAGTTTTTGAAATTTCAAAAGATAGCTCTTTAGGCCTTCAAATATAAGAAGTATTATCTTTAGGCCTTCAAATATAAGAAGTACATCATATAATACTCTTTTTATTTCAATTTACGTGAACTTATTTGACCGATCACATAATTTAGAAAATAATTTTTAATTTTTAAAATTTGTGATCTTAAACATGTCATAATACTGTGCAACCGGCACTTAACAAGTTATGTTTAAGCCAAACGAACCCTTAAACCCAATGTAAAGAAATAAGTAGAATACAAAGTAGAATTTCAGACAACTCCGTACCGCATGCAAATGGGAAATCGGGCAGCAGAGACAAATCCGAAATAACTTAAAAAGATTCGACCTTTAGAATTTTTGTACTAAACTTGTTGGACTTTTGAGGTTACATAATCTATTTGTTATTAAAATCAGTTTTTTTTTTTTTTAATATTAAGCTATCACCATTAGGTTGTGAGCTTGAGGTGTGGGGGGTTTGGCTTAACCCCTACCATGTTAATTAATAAGATAAACTTACATGACTATAGGGGGACATGGAACCTTGCCTCTAGTCTACCAAAAGATAGATTGAAATCAATCTATAGGAAGGAGTTAGCCTATACAAAGTTCCTTCCTTAAGACTAAAGATTGTACTTAACTAACAAAAAAGTTACATTTCTCAAATCTTCTCCTAAAATTGGGCATTTGAAGCTTATCTAAATGTAAGATGCCTTTAACTTCTCTGGGCAGATCTTGATAATTTGTGTAGATGATTGAGTTGCCACTAGTTGAAGCGTTTTTAGCCAAGAAATCAACCACTTGATTGGCCTCTCTGAAGCAGTGACTGAATGTAGCATTAGCATTTCTCAGAGT
This sequence comes from Lycium barbarum, assembly GCF_019175385.1. NCBI lineage: Eukaryota > Viridiplantae > Streptophyta > Magnoliopsida > Solanales > Solanaceae > Lycium > Lycium barbarum. The sequence continues at coordinate 24,027,219 of NC_083341.1, forward strand.
GTTAGTGGTATCTTGAATGATGTGCTTCAACTTGAGATTGTTGGTATCCTTTTGATTGCTCATATTAGTGATAATAGCAGAATCCAACTCAATGTCAAAGTTATTGAGTCCATGTTGTATACACCATCTGCTACCATAGTTTGCTGCCATAGCTTCTGCATGGTTACTACTAAAGCAGTCTACAAAGAGTGAAAAGGCCATAATGAAATCATCCTGATCATTTCTAAGTACTCCACTAATTCCAGCCTTGTTGTTGCTTCTGATAAAACTTCCATCTGTATTTAACTTAAGCTTGCCTTCATCTGGTTTGTTCCAACATACTGTCAAACACTTTACCACTGGTTTCAACCTCTCTATGTAATCACACATATTGCTCCAAATTCCATCAGTAGACACCTTTGGAAAGGAGTTATTGATTGCAGCTTTGATATTCAGAATGCATTGAATGACCATATTGTATTGATAAAAATCTTCTTTTGTCACCATATTTACAAGAAGTCCAAGCTTTCCAAATTTCCCAGCATATGATAGTGGGGGAAATCTATAGTAAGAGTTTGTTGACTCCATTCTTAGGTTTGGTTCTCCACCATATTGAAGCACTCTTCTAATAGAGATATTCTGATGTTTGATACCAAGAGGTGCTCCAATCTTTTCCCACAAATTGATAGCAGACTCACCTTGCACAAATACATGTTGTATAGTCCCAATATGAAGAGTACTACAACACAAACATTCAATATCATCTTGGTTCCCAAACTTTGCCTTTACATCATTGAAAGGTAGCTTGCCAAAGTACAATCTCCAACAAATAAAGGAAAATTTGAAAGGGACTGAACTGTGCCAAATGTGACTGACGTTGAAGTTCTTTGTTCTGTGATTTCTGACAATGTTCCATGCACTCTTATTGGTATATTTGCCATCTTCTGAGTTTTTCCATATTGCATAATCCTTCATCTCACCATTTTCTAAAGGGGTAGTACTTATATTGCCCACCTGAGCAGGAACTGTATTGTACAGTTTTTGGAGATTCCAATTGTTATTGATGATTTCCTCTTAAATACTTTCCAAACACTTTGTAGGCGTTGGCCATGAAAACTAAATATTTTTCACTTTATTTGGAATTTTGAAGTTGGAGTTTTAAAAAAAAAAAAAAAAAAACTAAATTTATGATTTATTATAAACAGAATTCTCAAAAAGGGGACAGTTACATGATAATCATCCTGCAAAGAATGACAAAACCATCCTTGCACAGTCAGAGGGGTTTCCTCTCTATACTATAAGCTCTCAAAAACTAATTTAGAACAAATGTTGAATCTGCTTATATTTAACATATTCACCATTTGTTCTATACAAGTTAGCCAATGCCTACTTTCTTTTTCCTAATCCTGAAATTGGTCATGCCATACTTGTCCAATCTATAAGCACCAACCGCAGTCTTAGGTAGATTTTGAGGGTCTTGAAACACACTATTCAGACCATACACAGAGCCTTGTTTTGATGTGATATTTGCTACAGAGTTAGCTTTTCTGTAACAGTGTTGTACAGATCCTTCTAGTTTGCAAAGCTAGTCTTGAATCTCTGTTATCATCTGTTGGGATCTCCATGGTGGATTGTTAATTCCTTTGATCATGTCCATCATCAGCTTAAAGTCCATCTCAAGTATGATGTTATTCCATCCCATGCTTGAGAAATAGTGAAACCCAAGTCGAGCAGCCTTGATTTCTGCTGCATTATTGTTGGAGAATTCAAGGGATTCAGAGTAAGCTAGCACCATCTCTTCATCATCTATTTTGATAATGCCTCCTTGCTCCAGCTTTCTTCATATCACTCATGGAGGTTCCATCAGTGTTGATTTTGAATTGTTGTTGTTGTGGCCTCTTCAAACTGGAAAGCTAATAATAGGAGTTGAGTAGTTATCTGCAAGCACATATCTTTCCAAGACAAGTGAAGGCTAATTGTGTAAAGTGTTTATACAAGATTTTGATTTGAAAAAGCACCTGATTAACAAATTTATTGATAGACTAGAACTGTTGGCCATACCTACTATCCTCCCTTCTCTTACATAACTCCCAATTTATATATATTGGGACAGTGTTGCATTGGAACTTTTGTAAAGCATTAGAGTTACCAGAGGCCCACCAACTCCATAATACTTGTATGATAGTATCTTTATGCATTTTAATAGCCAAAGGATTAGCAAAGAAATTCTAAACTCTTTTAGCTATGTCCCCTTCCACAAAAACATAGTACATTGTCTCAGACTGAGGATTAGTGCAAAAATTGCATCTGGAGACAGCTTGTTGCCCAAATTTTACCGACATATCATCAAAAGGAAGCTTCTTTTTAAGCAGTCTCCAATTAAGAAAGGCTACTTTGAAAGCAATCTCTTTCTGCCAGAGGTTTCTATAATATCATTTTTGTTTTTCCTTTCTCTGGTAAGCTCCCAGGCAGAAGCAGTGATAAATTTTCCATCATTGTTGATAGTCCAGATAAAAGTGTCTGGGGAGTTTACCTCAGCAATACGAATGTTTTCAATAAGACACCGAAGGTTGGGAGGGACAGTAGCCTCAAGCTTACTAGAATTCCAGCTTCTGTCAATGATGAACTCTCTAACAAGGGTGTTTCCTGGCTTTGGACCTGGTTCTAATAATTTAGAAAGAGGGCCCATACAGTCCAGTTGTCCCATCAAAACAAAGAAGAACATAGTTTATTTTCCAGAACATATGAGGCTTAACAATATCTCTGCAATTAAGAAGTTCTTTCCAGCATTGTGAATGACCAGAGCTCCAACATCTAGAAACAGAGTTAGTTCTAATGCAATACTTAGATTTTAAGTAATCAGCCCAAAGACTTTTTTGGATCCTAAATCTCCACCACCTTTTCAAAATAAAAGAATTTTGAATATCTTTCAAAGCTTTGAATCCCAAGCCTTCTTCCTCTTTAGGGTAACAAAGGTTATGCCAAGGACTCCAATGGTACTTGTTTTTCCCTTCATTTTGACCCCAGAAAAAGTTAGCAAGGTATTTCTCAATTTGTTTTAAAACAGTTTTTGGTGGGGATAAGGCATACCAAAAGATGCAAAGTTTGTGATTGCAAAACTTGCTGAATGATAATAGCTTTACCTCCGTGAGATAGAAAGTTTCCTTGCCATCCATCATTTCTTCTAAGTATTTTTGAGGAAATCTCATCAAAATAAGAAATTCTTTTCCTACCAGTATAGGACAACCAAGATAATTAAAGGGAAAACTACCTAGTTGAAAACATGTCATTCTGGTGATTCTTCTGTGTGTACCTTCAGATGTATGATCTGTTGTTAAGAACATACTCTTACCATTGTTGATCTTTTGCCCTGTCACCTCTTCATAGTTCCTCAATTGTTTTAATAGTTTCTTGAGTGAATAATTGTCCCAAGATGTGAAGAGAATGACATCATCCGCATAAGCCAAGTGGCTGATTCTTCGACCATTTGAATTTTTGTTGTATCCTACATACATGTCCTTATTATGTAACTTGCTGAGAAGTTTAATAAGTAATTCAGCAGCTAATATAAAAAGAGAGGGAGAAAGGGGTCTCCCTGTTTAAGACCCCTTGTTGAGCGAAAGAAACCCTTCCTCTCCCCATTAATTAATGATAGAGTATGATAACGTCCAAATCCACTCCTCAAAGAGAAAATGTACACGGTCGTATGCAATATAATTTATCCAATTATGAGTCGGGTCGATCCCACAGGGCACAATACACTAGGCGATTTAAACAAGGAATTATCACTTTCTACGCTAAGCCAAACACTTGATAATATTTTGATTTTGAGAAAATTATAACTAATGCGAAAATATAAATTAATCTAGAAAGCAAGTAAAATGATCAATGGCCACAAGCATGGATACAAGAAACTCTCAAGTAACGATCCAATATATTTATGATTTTATAACTAAGAGCGGGTTTATGTTAATACATAATGGCTTCTAACATCTCATTGAAAGTCTTCCAACCAAATCAATGAATTTCACTCTAAGCTTTTCCAAGCCTTAGAGTGTGATATTAAGCACAACCAATTGAATCTCAATTAACTTTCCTATTCCTAGCTCAAGTTATTAGATGAGGGTTATGCCTCAAATTCTTCCCAACTAGATTTCCTCTTCCAAACTCAATCAAAGTAAATGAGAGAGTCTTAGGGTTAGCTACTCCCTTAAGAATCATTCAAAACGAGATTAATTAAAGAAACAATGACCCACTTTATTAGATATAAACATCATTCAACATATAAGCATAACAAGAGTTTGATCCAAAACTTTAACAATGTATATTTTCATAAACAAGTTTCAAGTAATGGAATAAAATACAACACACTTAAATATGCAATACACAGCAAGGAATTGAAGAAAAGTTTAAGAAATTTATCATTAAAGAGCTCTAATCTTCTCCTCCAAAGGTGTGGTGTAAAAATCCTAACTCCAAAGCTTGTAAAATAGCCAAAGATGAAAAATAATATCTTCAAGCTTACTTTTGTAATCCCAAAATTTTCCCACTTAAAATTAGATCAAAACAGTCCCTTATTTTCATTTTTTGCAAATCTGTCCCATTTTTGCAAAACTGTCCAATTTGGCCTCTTTTTTACTTTATTTTCACTTGGTTTCTTCCGATCACTTCTAAATGACATAAAACTTGTAAAATAGATGTAAACGATATTAAATACACTATTTTATCAATCAAACATAGCAAAAATATAAGATTAAAGAAGAGATAAATTGGTAAAATATCAACTTATCAGAGTACCATACCTCAGAAAGCAGCCTCCAAATTAGATAAAAAAAATTCAAAGAACCCAAACCTCCTAAGAATGAAAATGATACACAACCAAAAAACTCTATGGGCAATTCGCAGAATTGCCCTTCTTTTGGGGTGGTCTCATCTTTGAAATTTTTAAATTTTGCCCTTCGGCTAAAACCCATGGATTCCAGGTTCGAACCCCCACACAGTCAAAATTTAAAAAAAAAATCGCAAGGCAGAGTTTAAATTTCGTTATGCCCCCACCGGCATATACTTGTGAAGGAATTACTAAAGTTATGCCGGACCCGGCATACTTATGTCTTATGGGCAGACTTGGCATAAGTATGCCGGGTCCGGCATAACTTTGGTAATTCCTTCACAAGTTTATGTCGGGTCCGGCATAAAAGTTTGCCCATTAAAAGTATACCTCCACCGGCATAAACTTGTTAAGCAATTACCAAAGTTATGCCGGACCCGGCATACTTTATGCCAGGTCTGCCCATAAGGCATGAGTATGTCGGGTCCGGCATAACTTTGATAATTCCTTAACAAGTGTATGCCGGCTCCGGCATACACGCGACCCAAACCTTGCCTTGCAATTTTTTTTTAATTTATGCTTGAGCGGGGGTTCAAACTCAGAACCTCATGATTTCTGCGTGAACGCTCAGAGTTACAATGCGAATGGCAAAAATTAAAGACCAACAATATGAGGGGCATAATTTAAAGACCACAAATATGAGGGGCAAAATTTAAAGACCACCCCAAAAGAAGGGCAATCTGTGCAAAAAAATGAAACTCTATCATAAGCTTTTTCCACGTCTAATTTAAAAGCAGGGTTAGAATTATTATCCCTATTAATACCATGAACAATTTCCCAAGTAAGAAAGATATTCTCAGTGATGAGTCTCCCACTTATGAACTTAGACGGTTTTCTGATAGTAATTTAGCTAATAAAATATTAAGAGCCTGTTTGGATGGGTTTATGCCTATAAGCTGTTTGCAGCTTATAAGCTACAAAAAATAAGTTGGGGTAGTCTAACTTATTTTTTTTTGGCTTATAAGCTGCTTTAGATAAGCTAAGTCAAATGGGCCCAATTATTTTTTTGAGCTTATTTTAAGCACAAAATGACTTTAAGTTGGTCAGTCAAGCACTCAAAAAAGCTAAAATAGCTTATAAGCAACTTATAAGCCAATCCAAACGGGCTCTAAGTCTAGAAGTCATGATTTTAGAAATAATTTTGTTGGAAAAATTAGTTAAACTAATTGGTCTAAGCTGTCAAAAGGTAGAGGGAACTTCCACCTTAGGGATCAAGACTAAACAAGTATTAGTGAAGTACATTTTCAATCTTTTACCACGGTAGAAGCTATGCACAAAGTTTACTAGATAATATTTGATGATGTGGCAGCATTTCTGATAAAAGAACCCATTGAACCACCTGATTCTGCAGCACTATTAGGGCTTAGATCCATGATGGCTTGCTTGATCTCCTCTTCTTCAGGGAACTCATTCAACCTATTGTTTCTTCCTCAGTGATGAGATTTTCAATGTGTTTCAACACTCCAAAGTCAGGAATTTGGTCTGATTTAGTGAACAGATCTTGGAAATGTGGTACAACAGCATCTCCAATAGCTTCATTACCTTCAATCCAATTTCCTTCAGAGTTCTTAAGTCTATGCAAGGTAGTTCTCATCTTTCTGTGTTTTATAGTATTGAAGAAATATTTAGTACAAGAGTCTCCCTCTTCATTCCCTTGGATGTTAGTGTTTTGTTAAAGCAGATTCTCTTGGAATGCAATCCACTTACTAGATTCAGCATTAACTTTGTTAAGTTCCTGTCTGTTTTCTTCGGTTTCATCATTGTCCATCTTTTATTCAATGTCTAGGATAAGTTCTTCATGTTTCTTGACATTTTCAAACACATCACCTACTGTGTATTGACTCAATCTTTTGGCCAGTCTTTTCAGTTTTTCTTGAAGAATAGACATTGAGTTGCCTTGTACATCCTTCTCCCAAGAGCTCTGAACCTCTTGTAGAAAGCTTGGCTGCAAAGTCCAAAAATTTTAAAACATAAAATATTATTTTTAACAAAATTGTTAGTAACTTCTTTGCAAGTAAGTAACAATAGATTCTGGTCTAATCCTATACTGGCCTTGTAACGGTTCGCATTTTGTGGGCGGGGTTAGCGCTCGGAAAGCTACGTCTAACTCGTTGGTGCTCTTTCGGACTTTATTTTAAAAGAGTCGCCACCTAATTTTTAGGAAATTAGGAAAAATAATTTTGAAGGGTTTATTCATACACCGTGAAAAATCCTTCGTAATCCAAAGTTCTAGGTAAGGGTTTTGGTGATCCCCTAGGGAAGGTGTTAGGCACCCTAGTATTAAGGATCTGTACTATACGGTTGAACTTCAAATTCGAATGCATGAGTATTTGCATGAACTGTTTATTTGGTGTTTATTCCCCGCATTATAAAAATCTGTCATTTTTGCATATCATTTTAAAAAAAAAAAAATTGAGTATATCCCCTTTATATGTAGGGTATTTAGGTTTGGATTTATAATATCCGGATACAACTAGTACCTTTTATGTATAAGGAGAGTAGTAGTTTTTGTAAAAAAGAAAGTTCATTTGTTTAAAGTATGGTGATAAATGGGTTTTGTTCATGCTCGACTCATACATAGTCCGGGTTAATCCGTTTAATACGTTTTCAGAATATCCTTATCTAAAGCTTTATATTTACAAATGGTTTATACGGATTTCAATTTATACATATGAGTCATTTGTTTTTATTTAGCAAAAGTACAAGCATTTGTTTTTATATAGCAAAAGTACTAACTTTTCTTTATCCTTAAATTCGACTTGAGGCCTAATACTTGTAAAAAAGGGTCGAATTTTCTCGGGCAATTCTGCGAATTGCCCTTCTTTTGGGGTGGTCTTTAAATCTTGCCCCTCATATTTGAAATCTTTAAATTTTGCCCTTCGGCTAAACCCCATGAGTTCCAGGTTCGAACCCCCACATAGTCAAAATTTAAAAAAACAAATCGCAAGGCAGAGTTTAAATTTCGCTATGCCCCCACCGGCATACACTTGTGAAGGAATTACCAAAGTTATGTCAGACCCGGCATACTTATGTGTCACGCCCCGAACCTGGGCCTGGACGTAACACGGCACCCGATGCCTGACTGCATGTGACCGAGCGAACCAACTGGCTGACTGAATCAACATGTGATATCAAAACATAACTGAATGTGGAAACAACTAAACACATGCTGATATACTAAAGGTCTGACTGAAATCATAATGCAGAAATACATAGACAATCTGAAATATATCTAAAAGTAGCCAACATAGCTAAACCAAAACGACTAAACAACTGCCATCAAGGCTAACATAATAAATATCTGACTGTCTGAACTGTGTCTATGAAGCCTCTAAGAGCACTGAATAATAAAGCTATCTATAAACTGAAATGACTGGATAGCTGACAACGCCCCGAAGGAAATTGGGGCTCACCAGTAGTTGATACGTGCTCCTAAATAGCTGAGTCGTCAACCTGTGTATCGTTGCCTGCATCGCGAGATGCAGGCCCCCAAGTAATAAAAAGGGACATCAGCACATTTGAATTGTACTGGTATGTAAAGCAACTGAAGCAATAAAATACTGGAACTGAAACTGAAACTGAACTAAATAGGAAAGCAAGAAGCTGAAGTACTCCCTGTTCTGGATGAAGAATCACCTGTAAAACTGTAAATATAACTGTGGCCTAGGGCCCAAATAATGTGCACAAAAACTGTGGCCTCAGGCCCAAGCAATACGTATGCATAAACTGTGGCCTAGGGCCCAAAAATACAGATACAGGTGTTCAACATTAACAATTTACAAGACTGAGACTGGCTATAGCTGATAGCATGATAACTGTTTCTGATTATGGGACTCATGCAAATAACGGGTTATACACTGACTGAGACTCATGTGATAACAATGCATAAGTCTATAAAGATTACGTGTTGAGTTCATGATGTTCAAAGTGACAACCATGAACGAATTCTGTAACTGCAACCCTAGAAGATAACAGTTCTATATCATATCATGAAACTAGGGCTAAACTATATTCTGAGTCAAATTGCTGACAAGTATGAAGAATGAGGCGTAGGGAGAATCATGAATATTCCCTAACGTAGATAGTTAACCTCACATACCTTAATTCCAGCCTTTGAGCGTAATACAATGTTCGTCAACCCTTTCAACTTTGATCTATATCAATACATGTCAAAGGGATTCTATATTAGCAATAATATTCATGCTTTGGTCATCTAAGCATTTTATCAAACACTTAGTGGGCATGAAGCTCCATAGTCTCCATTAATGGTGATTTCTTCACCCAATTCTCATTCTATTACTTCTAGGTGATTCTACAATCTTAATTTGGTGTAATTAACATCATTCTCCATCACCCATATCATTATAACAATCTCAAGTCAACAATCCAAAACCCTACTATAATTCGTGTAATTCTCTTTACTAAACCCATTTACTATTCTCCCAAGAACTCATCAATTCACTATTATGAATGATTAGAGTGTAGAAGCATTACCTTTTTGACGTTCAATCCTCTTGAATACGAGGTCTAGGGTTTCCACGCCCAACAATAATGTTCCACTCACAACTCTATTGATTAGAAGGGTTTACTCAAGTTAGAAAGAGATTAGGGACTTGAATTCAACCTAGAATCATGATAACACTTACCTTGTATGGTTCTTGAGGCTTGGGACTTGTTCTTATTGACTTTAGGGTAATTTTTCGTGAATGGGGTGCTGGGGAAATAAACCCCAAACCTTAGATATAACTAAAAACGCGTAACCCGACTTTTTGAACCGAATCTGACCCGATTTGCGATCGTTCCGCGATGCGGGTGCATCGCGAAACAGTCTGCAGCTAAAAACTCAGAGTTTCGCGATCGTTCCGTGAAGCGGGGCCATCGCGTGCTCTCCCACACGCCCTCACGCTCCCGAGAAGCGACGGTGTCGGTTTTGCACAGTGTTCGGTAAAATGGACATAACTTCTTGTACAGAGCTCTGTTTGGGCTCCACAATATACCGTTGGAAAGATATTTCAAGGGGATACAACTTTAATGTTTTAAGTTTCCTCAAATTCCCAAGGTATTTTCACCAAATTTGACTGGAAGGCAGACGTATCGAAAACTTAGCCGATTCTATAGAATTTTAAGTGCCTTACTATTAGCCATATTGAGACGATCATATCTCCTTGCTCCGATCTCTGATTGGCCTGGTCCTTATATCGTTAGAAAGGTATTTCTACATACTACAACTTTCCTTAAGGGTACTTTCCCAAATTCCCAACTAATCAAGGAGTTATCGCTGCCCGAATTAGGCCTATCAACCATTTTCGCAAAACGTTCAAACCTTCAGTTTTTCCACTAAAACTCTAATGATATGAGCTAAACTTTGTTCCAAGATACGGGGTGTCATATTATGCCTTATGGGCAGACTTGGCATAAGTATGCCGAGTCCGGCATAACTTTGGTAATTCCTTCACAAGTTTATGTCGGGTCCGGCATAAAAGTTTGCCCATTAAAAGTATGCCTCCACCGGTATAAACTTGTTAAGAAATTACCAAACTTATGTCGGACCCGTCATACTTATGCCTTATGGGCAGACTTGGCATAAGTATGCCGGATCCGGCATAACTTTGGTAATTCCTTCACAAGTTTATGTCGGGTCCGGCATAAAGGTTTGCCCATTAAAAGTATGCCCCCACCGGCATAAACTTGTTAAGGAATTACCAAAGTTATGTCGTACCCGGCATACTTATGTCAAGTCTGCCCATAAGGCATGAGTATGTCGGGTCCGGCATAAATTTGGTAATTCCTTAACAAATATATGCCGGGTCCGGCATACACGCGACCCAAACCTTGCCTTGCAATTTTTTTTTTAATTTATGCTTGAGCGGGGGTTCGAACTCAGAACCTCATGATTTCTGCGTGAACACTCAGAGTTGCAATGCGAAGGGCAAATATTAAAGACCAGCAATATGAGGGGCATAATTTAAAGACCACAAATATGAGGGGAAAATTTTAAAAACCGCCCCAAAAGAAGGGCAATCCGCGCAAAAAAAAATGTATTTTCTCATGGGTTTGGCCCAATTTTATTGCTGAAAATTTGGTTAAGTGTATGTCTAGATGTGTTGATTTTTCGTTGGGTTTTAGCCCAAAATTCCATTTTTTGTTATTGGGCTCAGCCCAAAAATGGTCCTTCTTCTTTTTCTGAAAATTTTGTTAAGTGTGGTTCCAAAAAAGGTGTTTTCAATTTGGACCTTAGCTCAAAATTCTCATATTTTCCAAATGGGCTTGGTCAAAATTCTTTCTATTCTGGTTTTGAAAAAAAGAACAGAGTTTTAAAAACGGTTCTTGAGATTTAAAACATCCATTTGATTTTTTCCTTTAAGAAGACGGTGGCAGTATTCCATAATAACGTAATCCCCTTTTATCTTCTTTATTGATTTATTTACCTAGCCACTTTTATTTTCAAAATCATTTGTACTAAGCTCGAGTTTGAAAAAAGTCATATGGAGACCTAAAGTCGAACTAAACGGCATAAGCACCGTTGTCCTAAGACGACGCACCGTTGTCCTAAGACGACGCACCGTTGTCCTAAGACGACTAGTTCATAATCATAATGATTCCAATAATATATATGAGTTTTTACAAAAACAATTACAAATACGAAATACGACAAATCATACATAAAGGGAAAACATAAACAAATGAATAAATAGGAAGAAAGGGGAAGGCTAGGGGGTACCAAGCCTACAGGAACAAGGATCCAATCCCTCATTTGTGCAACAATTTAGTGCCATCAGATATCAAGAACAGACAACATATTTCATGGGTAGATTGTCACACACAGACTTCATATATTTTAAACAAGGGATAAGCTTAATATATCATAGCATAGTAACTCAAGGAAAGAAACCACACAAGCCAAATAGATGGATCTGCAAGCATACCCAGAATCTAGAATAAGGTCATGGCAACTAACACTTAGAGATCTGTATGAGTTTTCAGACAATTCAAACATGCCAAGAAGGTAGTTGATTAAGCAGTGTTCTCATAATGGGCCATACTAGTACTTGGGACTCAATGATCTCATTAATAGGTCTTATTATTCAAAACTGGTGTTTAGACAGTCATGTAAAAACCTCTAATAAATCCCATGGTTATAGGAAATGAGATTTAGAAAAAAGAGTTCCCGGGTCCTGAAGAAAAGACAGTGCAGGGTGAAGCCATTATCCCCCCCCACCCACCCACCCAACCCCCCACACCCTTTCCTAATATTTCCTTTCAGTAAAAGGGGAGCAAAGGCTCCACTGGTCATCACTTCCAGTTCATACCTAAGCTCACCCTTTACTCCCCAGAAACAAACTCCCCTTCTCCACCCCTATCCTAAACCAAGTGACACACCACCAGGGGTTCCCCTAAAGGTTAGGTAGTTTATCCTTTGTTTTAGTGCAGCACTCCAACATGTGACTCTTTATTTTTTATGGACTAAGTGATGTACAAACAAACAAAAGATAAAAGAAACAACACATATGTGCTTAAACTCCCAAGGGTCAAAACAGCTCTTCGTTTATGTCTATCTCTAGTTATGGCCATGACAACAACACAGATAGCTCATCATAGAGGGCTTTGACAAACTAGAACACAGATTTACCATTTTTATTTTCTCACCTTACCCTTTTTATCTCTCAGAATTAGGGAACTACTCTCATGAAACAGTTAAAACAAGGCAGGGGTCCTTAATTTTAAGTGTACATCAAATGAAGAATAGATCAGATCGCACCTTCCCTCTATGAGAATGGCACATAATCATTCAAGGTCAGACAAAACTTCACAACACACTCAATCCCACTAGTTCAGGAGATCACATAGAGGGATCATCCATGTTTGAGTAAGTTGACACTTGATATAGGATCAGTTAACTGTAGTTCCCCAAGTTTATCCTACCTCTAATTAATGATTAATAAGAAATTTAGTCCAGGTATCTAATGACCAAACAAGGTATTCATATTAAGAGCCATTTATACTTCAACTATTATGTTTTCTCAAATGAAAAGTGACTCAAGGTCTATTCTTAACAATGACAACCAATTCTGAATCTTAACTCCAAGCAGTATCTTCCTAAACTTAAGCTTACTTCAGCATTTTTCTCCCATTTTACTCTTAATTCAGTCTGACTCAAGTAAATAATCAAGACAAAGAATGAGTTATTACACTAATGGCCCTAAGCAGAACTACATTTAAACTTGATTTGTAAAGTACTACTTATTAATCATGATCATATGCTTACTACAAACAACCACAAACCAACACAACTCATTAAGATATCAACTTAAGCTATACATGTTCACATTAGTAACTTCAACAAACCATCATTCAACAAAACAAGGAAGGTTACAGGAGAATGATCACAAAATAACTTCAGACCAAACATAGCCCAACTCAGTAATGCTCAACAGTCAAGACAAGCAGGAGAAAACTAAAGAAAATAATATTAAGGCAGATTAACTAAGCATAAAAATATTCCCAAATTAAACATATCACCATTCAAACTCAAACAAAGGAAAATGCAAGGAGGCAATAATAAGATAAAATGTTACCTTTTTTATGCGCAGCCGTGTCAAGAGATAAACTTGGAGTCTTTGTGCTTCCAAATCTCCAACTCAAACCACACAGAAAATAAAGAAAACACAAATATTTTAGAACTAAAGAAGACTCGAACCCTAGAAAAAGGCTAAGTCTTTTAGAATTTTACTGTGAGCCTAGGTTTTGAGTTTAAATGCTCAAATTAAGGCTTTGAGGTTGTCAAAAAGGATTTTCAACTTTCAAAAACCTCTAATTTGTGAAAGTTCATACAAGGAGTTAAACAAACGACGTGGGACAAACCAGATTTCCCAAAAATTAACCTTTGTAAGCCTCCCTACTGCCCAGATCGACTCGAATCAACAACGAATGGTTAGATTTGAGTCTTGTTTGACTCGATCTGACCCATTCTCGTTCAACCAATGAGGCTCGAATAAGGTACAACAATAAAGCACAACAAATCACAGATTTATCTTGAAAGATAAAAAAAATATAGTAAAAGAGGCTATTCATTACCGCGTTTGGAGTTGTTTTCGCGAAATCAAGTGGAAAAATTAATTGTTTCACCATAATAAACATGCAAAAGTTGTGGTATCTCTGTTACCTCTGCATTTTTACCATTTTTGGCGGAGAGAGAAGGGAGAAACGAGGTGCGGCACCTAGGGTTTTTCACAGAAAGAGAAAGGGAGGAGAGAGAGGAGGTCAAGGCGTCGTTTGGTATGAATGGAATTGAAAAGGGGTATTATCCCCTTAAACCGACTGGGCTTGGGCCGGGTCTTGCTCCATTTTTGGACTGGACTCAGTCCAAGTTATATAAAAAAATAAAAAAAAATGTGAATGGCCCTTCCTGTATATAACTTATGTATATATATGTATACTCAATGTACATACGCATATAAAGGGTAAAGTGAGTAATTTAATAAGCGGATAAAATTAAAAATCGATCATTGATCATAATATTTTAATTATAATCAAATTAGGACATAATTAACCTATTAAATAATTTTAAAATGCGGTTAATTGTGTAATTGGGCTTAATTTTGCGAATATGGCCTTAATTGATTTTAATCTGACTGATTATTTCAATTATGGCCATATTTGGCCTAATTAGCCAATTTTAAAATTAAATTACACTAATGACCTTAATTAATTTGAGCCAATGGATTTGGTTATTTCAACCAAGGCCATTAAGAGGCTAAATTTACAAAAATAACCCCAATTTCCTTAAATCATGAATTAGTTAATTTAATTGTGGCCATAACAAAAATAATTAAACAATTAAAAGTCAATCTGCAATAACGACCATCTAATTTATTAATTAGCCTAATTAAAACATTTATAGACAATTATAAATAATTTTGACAAATTATACAATCATACAAGATTAGAGATTAAGGGGTGAAATGGTTAATTATTTTGATTACTCAAACTCCTTGAATCTAAGGGAATAAAGTATTTTCTAAATTTGATTTTTTGACAATTTAAACAATTAAATAAATGATTATTTTTTTAAAAATACCTTTTCTTTGATTAAATCTAACAAGTATTTCATAAATGTCCTAAAAGGTACCAATTAATTTCTAAATAATTTGTGATGTCATAAAAAAAACCTCTTTATCAATTTAAAGGAGTAAAATATTGACCTTAACAATTTATAAAAATAATTTAGACCCTTTAAGGTGCATAGCTCATTTTATTTGTTATCCAAGGACTCTGAGTGATCAAAATAAATTACGAGAGGTCAAAAATTAGGTGTCAACAAGCCTTATGTTTCACCAAAGTATCCCTAATACTGTTGTTCCATTCCTCATTATATAAAACTCTATCCAGTCTTTTGCAGATTCAATTTCCTCCTTTCCTTCCATTAGACCAAGTGAAGGTGCTGCCACTGTAGCCAGCATCAACCAATCCACAATCATCCTAACAAGAAATGAAGTCCACACTCTGACCTATGGGACCTACCACCTCTTTTCTCACTAGGAGAGAGGATCACATTGAAGTCCCCTAAAATAGCGCATGGACCATCTATTATGTTCATGCAGTGTCTTAGTTTATACCATAACTTTTTCCTCTTCCTTGTTGTTGTCTTGGCATAGACAATAGTATACCAGAAAGTCTTATTAGAGATCAAGTGCTTGATTTTCATGGTAATTTGCTAGTTACTGTTGGAAACCACAATGTAGTCCAAAGATTCATCCCAGAAGCACCATATCTTGCCATAACCATAGCCTTGTTAAAACCAATTTTTTTCTTGTATTTCTCCATATTGGATTCATCCAAGAAAGGTTCTTGCACTATCACAAACTGAGCCTTGTGCATTCTAACAATTTTAATAAGCATGATAAAATTTTATTATTATTTAACCCCCTTATGTTCCATGAGATTTATTAATCATAAAAACATGTTAAGGGGGGGGGGGGGGGGGGGGTCAAGCAACACCGCTTCTCTACCTTAGTCTATTTCTGGATTTTTGTCCATTAGTACCTCTGAATTTTCTGGTCCTTGATCTTCCTCTGGGGGACATGATAAGCTTCTGAGTAATGGCATCAAAAGCTTTTCCTATTGCCTGGACATCAGCTTTTGTGAAAAGGGCAAATGCCTCTATCAATTTGTTTGCAGTATCTAAATCATCACTTGATTCATCCTTTGTCTTTTGTTCTATCTCATGTTCTTGTCTGTGCAGAGATTTAGGAAAGTTGAACAGGATGGAAATGGTTCCACCTTCTTTACTCTTATCAAGAGGCTTCTCCCCAGTATGATCTATTGAGTCTTGAATATTCTCAGTGACATTAGAATTTCCTCCACTTTCCAAGTTTTCATCAATGCTTTTTCTGCTCACAACTAGATATCCTTTGCTTTTTTGTAAGTCAATAGACTTACTCTGTTGGGTCTTGACCTCAACTTTTTCAATATACTGCATCTTGGCTTTTCTGATGGTTCTCAATCTTCTTGCTTCTCTTATTTTTTTGGTTTCTTTTCCTCCTTCTAACATTTTCCCTGAGCTTATCCTTTTCCTCTCTGCTGTGGTCTTGTTCATATGAAATAAATTGCATTTTCCCCCCTTCTAGT
This sequence comes from Lycium barbarum, assembly GCF_019175385.1. Taxonomy (NCBI): domain Eukaryota; kingdom Viridiplantae; phylum Streptophyta; class Magnoliopsida; order Solanales; family Solanaceae; genus Lycium; species Lycium barbarum. The sequence continues at coordinate 24,043,714 of NC_083341.1, forward strand.
CATCAGCCTTACTATCAAAGTTGTCCTTGGAATCAAATCAGAACTCAGCTCAAAAGTTGTTCACTTAGTCACTTACTAAAGTGAGGATCCGTTTCAGGCGAAATCAAATCAGAGTTATTTTCTCCCTAACACTAATTATTGCTATTTTCGGGGCAATCCAAAATATAAGGAAATATAAACACAGAAGTCTTATCACCAACAAAAAGAGGCAAAGAAAAGAAAGAAAGAAAGAAAGAAACAAGAACAACTTAGTGTACCTCAAATCACAAGTACAACATAGGCCAAGAAACAGAAATTAACCATAAGAGATTAAAAATCAAACCAAGAGCCAAAGACGGGAGGCAAAAAAATGAAGAAGTGAAATAGAAATTCCCTATTGGGATATGATAAAGGACCCTCAAAGTCAGATTTTTTTTTTCCATACATGAATTAAGTTCCTATAACTTCATTTGCATATAAATTGCAAATTGGTAAAGGCAATCAGTGTTTAATTTTGCAACTTCTACACCAATAACTATGATGTCCAAAATATTGTACACAAGACCCCAAAATACACTTCATGAGAACCTAAATCCTCAAGTTGTGTAATAGTTGTAACAAAATACATGGATGGTGCACAATTAGTTAACAAAAGAACCAAAGCCTCGGAAATTCTACAATAACATTTGATAAATTCCAATTTTCTCTATCGGGGCCAGTGGCGATAGAGGACGAAGGAAATAAAAGGAAAACATTGCAAGAGCAATACCCGATTGCAGACCTCCAGATCTCTAAAACGGCAGGACCTGTAGAAAACGTCCTTTGAGGCATTCTGGATAGAGTAAAAAAATTGACAACAAATATTCAAGAACATCATCAGTAGACCAGATAAGAAAAGAGATGAATGCATAGATAATTCTACAATAGCCATAAGAAAATTCCATAACTTCTAGAGTTAGCAGTGATATAGCAGATACAGCCTATGAAATTCAAAGAGGAAGAGAGAAAATCCTTAAAGCAAGAATTCTTACCAGTTAGTCATTAGCATATACCTAGGCCAAAACTCGAAACAGAATTGAAAATTTTTAAAAGGGAAAACCAGAAACAAAGGAGAAAAAATGTAAGAGAAGGAAAATATCATCTGGAAGTATAGATTGTTCGAAAAATTAACTGAAGGTGACTAAAAAGTCTTCAAATTACCAAAGGTGATGTGTGGGGCCCACCCGACATAAAAACCCAATTAAATTTGGGATTAAGAAGATTGGGGTCCAAAATGTAATTTTTTAAACTTCTTAATCTTTTACAAAATATAAAAAAAAAAAAAACCAAAACACCCACCCATTATACTAAAACACCCACCCATTATTCAAAATATCCCAAACCGTTCCCTCCCCCCAACTCCCTCGCACTTCTTCCATATTTCAAAATCAAAACTCCCAAGCAAACAGTTAATCTCCTTCACTTTGACGTCTCTCATCTCTCCTCTTTTCTTGTCATCTTCTTCTTCACCCTCGTATATAGGTGCCGCTGTTGCTGCTTCTTATTTAATATCAAGATAAAGTTTTTGTTTCACTTGTTCTAAAGGTTATTTAGTAGAAATTGATGATTTTGGTTGTAGAAGAAGAAGAAGAACATGGGTTTGTCTTCAATGTTATTTATTTTGTTGTTCCATGTTTGAGAAACACCTATTTGGGGTATTTGTTTGACTTGTTGGGGTTTTTGCGTTTGTAAATAGCGTACGTTGTTGTCAAATTATGATTTTTTGTGATGTTTTTGTTTTTGTTCTTGTTCTCCTTAGGATTTTGAAAAAATGGCTTGCAATCTTGTTGACTTTTTCCAACAGATGAGTAAGTTGCTGCAGCAACTTCAGCACTTGTTTGACAGTTGCAGACATTTGCTAAGGTTTCTTGCTTTAAAAACCTCTATTTGGTGTATTTTGTAGTGAAATACTATTGTTGGTATTGGTGTTAGTGTTGGTGTTGATGTTAATGTTGGTGTTGGATAAAATCCATTTGGTGTATTTTATTTAACTTGTATGATTGTGTGTCTGTAGTAGACGATTTTGCTGTTGTCTTGGAAGTAGATGCTTGTTGTTTTGGTTTGGTTCAGTGTTTAGGAAAAGCTTGGATAAAATTCATCTTGTTGTTGTTATTGTTGTTGTTGTTGTTGTGTGTTTGTAGTGAAATAAATGTTTTTTTTTCTGTTATTGTCCTGGTATGTTTCAGGGTTTAGGAGTAGATATCCAACATATGTTTTTTTTGTTCTTATCCTAGTATTTATCTGGTTCTGTTTATAGAAGCTATGTCCAACAGATTTTTAGTTGTTGCAACAATTTCTACACTTATGCCAACAAGTAGATAATACGTTGCAACAACTACAAATCTGTTGGACATAACTTTAGTTTTTTGGTTCTGTTTGTAGAAGATATCCAATAGATTTTTAATTGTTGCAACAAGTTATACACTTGTTGCAACAAGTATACAATATGTTGCAACAACTACAAATCTGTTGGACATAACTTTAGTTTTTTGGTTCTGTTTGTTGAAGATATCCAACAGATTTTAGTTGTTGCAACAAGTGTAAAGTATACAATATGTTGCAACAACTACAAATCTGTTGGACATAGCTTCAGTTGTTTGATTCTGTTTGTAGAAGATATCCAACAGATTTTTAGTTGTTGCAACAAGTTATACACTTGTTGCAACAAATATACAATATATTGCAATAACTACAAATCTGTTGGACTTAGCTTCAGTTTTTTGGTTCTGTTTGTAGAAGATATCCAACAGATTTTTAGCTGTTGCAACAAGTTATACACTTGTTGCAACAAGTGTATGTTGCAACAAGTTATACACTTATTGCAACAAGTGCATGTTGCAACAACTATAAATCTGTTGGACATTGCTTCAGTTATTTGGTTGTGTTTGTAGAATACATCCAGCAACTTAATCCCTTATTCAACAACTGAAGAATCTGTTGCAACAACCTATTCACTTGTTGCAACAGTTACATCATTTGTTGCAACAAATTCTTCAGTTGTTAGGGAATTATGTTACTTGTTGTATTTTGTTTGATCAAATGTTGCACTTCTTATTATCTGTTTACTTCGAATGATGCACTAATCAGTTGAAGCTTTTTTTTTTCTCCTGTGTGTAGATAAAATGTCTCCAGCCAAAAGAAAAGTTGAGAAATCAACTGAGGGTAATAGAGATAATAAAAAAACTAGAGTGCAATCATCATTAAAGAATCTTGCTGATTTAGCAAAATCTATTATTGAATCAGCGAGAGCTTAGTTCACCGGGCTGCCCTATTGTTGAATCAACAAATATAGAGGAAAGAGACAGCCAAACTGACAATCAATCCTCAGAAAGAGAGAAAGTACAGAGCCAAGAAGCAGTAGATACAAATGAACAAAGTGAAGAAGAATTAGAAGTTGAAGAAACTGCTGATGGAGTAGATGAAGGAGATGGAGTGGATGAAGATGATGAAAAGGATAGTGCTTCCGAAAATACAGTTCACTTGTCGACGTTCATAGCTGAATTAAGAACAAATATGAGAAATAGTGCGAATGCCAATTTAATTGCAGAATCTTCTAGTAGATTGGACATAGATCATAACAGACCTTCCATTGACGAGGTCGACAAGGTTTTCAGTATTGACAAGTATGCCATGAGGATGCCGTTGAATGAAAATAATGATTTGACCGTTGATCGTACTGTCAAATCAGGCATGGGCAAGAACTTTGATATGTTTAGGCTAATTCTTAAAAAGCAGGGTTTGGAGGATTTCTTTAGGAAAAGTTGTTTTGGGGTGTATTTGGATCTGCCTGAAGAGACCGGTGCACGGTTTCAAATGAAAATGGTATATGGGCTTATGAAGCGTAGAATTCTTTCGGATGCAGAGGATGAGCTTTGGATTAATTACTGTGGCATGCTGGTGTGCTTTGGCTTGAAAGAGTTTACCATAGTTACTAGCGTTAGATGTCATCCTTGTGAGCTTCCTACTATTGTATTGAATAAGCCATCTTGGACTAGCAAGACAGCCAAAGAAGCCAAGAAAGTAGGAAAGGGTGGAAAAGATAAGAGTGAAACTGGTTTGGTGGAGTTAGTTGGAAAAAGCTACAAAGGAGATAAGGTGCTTGTAGATTTGCAGTCCAAAACCATGTTAAAAAAGCATAAGCAGTCCTTGTGTTTAGTTTGATTTGTGCACTGTGTTCTTATGGCAAAAGATACAAGTCTCATCATACCACTTAGTTTGCTTAAACTTGCGGAGGACTATGAGGCATTCAACAAACATGGATGGGGCCGGGAAAGCTTCAAGTTGACTGTTGACTATTTATCGAAAGAGCTTAAGCCAACAGTGAAGACAGTCAATCTATATGGCTTCCCTTGGGCTTTCATGGTAAAGCATTTGCAATGTCAATTTCTTGTACTTTTTGTATTTATATCATCATTCTGATTTTGCTGGTATCTTGTTTTCTAGGCTTGGGCATTTGAAGCCATTCCTCACCTCCGACAACAAGTGAAGGACTACCCTTCAGAAGTGTCTTTTCCAAGAATGCTTAGATGGCTGACTGCAAAGAGCACCACAAGATTGAGTGTTGATCTTTTTAACCCTTCTTTGGAAGAGGTAAGCCTTAAGATATGTATATAGAATAAACTTAGTCATCTGTTGGATAATGTCCAACAAGTATGACATCTGTTGCAACAAGCTACTAATCTGTTGGACAATGTCCAACAAGTATGACACCTGTTGCAACAACCTAGTCATCTGTTGCATTTCATGATTTAGGACCATTTTAATATATCTACTTTTTTGCTGTAATTGTGCACCCATGGCTTGTCCCGACAGTACGGGAGTTAGAGATGCCATTCCTTGCTTCCTTTGTGCCCTTACAATCTGTTCCTGATAAAATGATTGAGGGGTTGAAATTAGAATTGGATGGAGTGACAGCCATCAAAAGGGAATCAGTTGTGGTAGTTATTGGTGGTGGTGGTGGTGTTTCTGGTGGTCAACCTACTGTTGATGATGTTGCGGCAGAAATTGCCGATGAAAAAATAATAGATGATGATGTTGGTAGACAAACTCCAATTAGTGGTGTTGTTGGTGGACAAACTCCAATTGGTGGTGATGTCGGTGAACAAACTCCAATTGATGAAGATGTTAGTTGTGGTGGATTTGGTGGTAGATTTTCCTTTGTTGGTGCCGACACATAGAAATTTGCTTGTGAATGCACCTATTGCAAGCATAGAATGGATGATTTGATAAAAAATGTTGAGGAGTTGGTGAAAGCACAAAAAGACACAAATTCTGCTTTACAGAGTTTGTTATCCAAGAGAGGTGTCAATCCATCCAGGAAGCTGATCTCACCCTATACTCCTATTCGCATTCACAAGAAGGGAAAAAGTAATTTCCAAGGCACTTGCCGATGTTAGGTCAAGGAAATCTTCTACACCCCACAAGGCAACTGTTGTTGTTGATCTTAAAAAGGTAAATTTGTACAAGCATGCAGATGCTCAAAAAATGAAAAATCTTGAAAAATTCATCAATGCCAAGAAGAGCAAGGGTACGATGTATTCATTGCATGAATTTAAGGCCGATGACTTCAGGATAATAACAAGCATGGAAGATTGGTGGCTGGCCAGTGTAAGTTTGAAAACAATAATTATTTTTGTTGAAACAAGTCTTATTTTGGTTGTATTAGTTGCAACAAGTTATATATTTGTTGCAACGAGTGGAACACTTGTTGCAACAAGTATTGGTTTTGTTGCAACAACTCACTTAGTTGTTGGAGATTGCTTACAGCAGTTGGGTGAAATAGACCCAACTGCTGTAAGCAATCTCCAACAACTAAGAGAGTTGTTGCAACAAGTGGAAAACTTGTTGCAACAAGTGAAAACTTATTGCAACAACTCACTTAGTTGTTCAGGTGACTGACATTTCTTATACTTTTAATGCAGTATGTTGATGAAATTATGCTCCTAATGCGTGTGAGGCAAAGCACTTTCACTGAGCACTATGCTTCCACAGATATAATCTTGGATCTCAACTTCTAGAATATCATGCTCAAGCGGTACACAGAGTAGTCGGATGAAAGCACACAGCCGGAAGCTATTCCATTCAATCAAATGCTTAATGATTTTATAGGGGATAATGATGTTATCGCTTACTGTAGAGGTACTATACCAGCCAAAGGTGGTCGCGAGTGGGTTGGTGCCAAAAGGGTGCTTACTATCATGAACATAAATGTCAGACAGTTTGTCACCCTCGAATTCATAATTGAGGAGGGGGTGATAAATGTTTATGACTGCAACGTCCCCAAAATCCAAGATGATGAGTTCTTCATCCACATCCAGCCAGTCATTGAATTGTGGCCGAAGCTACTGAAGCAGAGTGGCATGTTTGAACACTTGCTTGAAAAGCTGCTCAACGAAGCTTGGAAATTTGTGCTGAAGGAGAATCTCCCCCGCAATGAAACTGCAATGGCATGCGGATCGTATTCACTTGATTTTATTGAGCATTTGCTTACCGGCACTAACATGATGAAACCCGAAACTCTATTGTGCGACAACTCAGTGGCCAGGATGTAGTGGCGGTGGGTTTTAGAGCCCTGAGCTGGCTGTTTAACAAATTACTACTTGAACAATTTTTTTTTTTTGTCCTTGTTATTATTTATGAATGATGTTGCAACAAATTCAACAGATAGTACAGTTGTTGAAAAAGTTGCAAAAAATTACTAATCTACTAATCTGTTTAGACAAGTCATACAGTTGTTGAAGAAGTTACTAATCTGTTCCAACAAGTAACTAATCTGTTTAAACAAGTTACTAATCTGTTGCATTAGTTTATACAGTTGTGGAAGAAGTTGCAACAAACTACTAATCTGTTTCAACAAGTTACTAATCCATTCCAACAAGTAACTAATCTGTTTAAACAAGTTACTAATCTGTTGCATTAGTTTATACAGTTGTGGAAGAAGTTGCAACAAACTACTAATCTGTTTCAACAAGTTACTAATCTGTTCCAACAAGTAACTAATCTGTTTAACCAAGTTACTAATCTGTTGCATTAGTTTATACAGTTGTGGAAGAAGTTGCAACAAACTACTAATCTGTTTCAACAAGTTACTAATCCGTTCCAACAAGTCACTAATCTGTTTAAACAAGTTACTAATCTGTTGCATTAGATAATACAGTTGTGGAAGAAGTTGCAACAAATTACTAATTTGTTTCAACAAGTTACTAATATGTTCCAACAAGTAACTAATCTGTTTAAACAAGTTACTAAGCTGTTGCATTAGATAATACAGTTGTGGAAACAGTTGCAACAAATTACTAATCTGTCTCAACAAGTTACTAATCCGTTCCAACAAGTAATGAATCTGCTTAAACAAGTTACTAATCTATTGCAACAGATCATACAGTTGTGGAAAGAAGTTGCAACAAATTACTAATGATTGTAGTAGATATATATATATATATATATATATATATATATTGATCAATAAATATGATTGATTTCTATTGTTTATCAGTAAATGTGGGTGAATCAAGAAGTTCACATCAATTCACTCCAATGATGACTCCATTTAGTACGTATTGGACCTAGTTGATCATCTATCCTGACCCAAAACACCATCAAATTGCTTAAGTATATATATTGATCAATAAATATGATTGATTTCCATTGTTTATCACTAAATGTGGTTGAGTCAAGAAGTTCACATCAATTCACTCCAATGATCACTCCATTTAGTGCGTATTGGACCTAGTTGATCATCTATCCTGACCCAAAACACCATCAAATTGCTTAACTATATATGTTGATCAATAAATATGATTGATTTCCATTGTTTATCACTAAATGTGGTTGAATCAAGAAGTTCACATCAATTCACTCCAATGATCACTCCATTTAGTGCGTATTGGACCTAGTTGATCATCTATCCTGACCCAAAACACCATCAAATTGCTTAAGTATATATATTGATCAATAAATATGATTGATTTCCATTGTTTATCACTAAACGCGGTTGAATCAAGAAGTTCACATCAATTCACTCCAATGATCACTCCATTTAGTGCGTATTGGACCTAGTTGATCATCTATCCTGACCAAAAACACCATCAAATTGCTTAAGTATATATATTGATCAATAAATATGATTGATTTCCATTGTTTATCACTAAATGTGGTTGAATCAAGAAGTTCACATCAATTCACTCCAATGATCACTCCATTTAGTGCGTATTGGACCTAGTTGATCATCTATCCTGACCCAAAACACCATCAAATTGCTTAAGTGTGTGTATATATATATATATATATATATTGATCACTAAATGTGGCCGATATCCATTGTTTATTACTAAATATGGCTGATTCCCTTTATTGATCACTAAATATGGGTGAACCAAGTAGTATTTGTTGCAACAGATGTAGTATCTGTTGCGATTGTAGTATCTATTGCAGCAAGCTAAGTAAGTTGTTGAACAAGTCCTTACTCTTGTTGGATTAAACACAATAAGTTACCCATTTTCTGTAACAAGTCACTCCGCTTGTTTGGTTTCCATTGTTTATCACTAAATGTGGCTGATATCCATTGTTTATCACTAAATTGGCTGATTCCCTTTATTGATCACTAAAGATGGGTGAACCAAGTAGTATCTGTTGCAACAGATGTAGTATCTGTTGCAGCAAGTGTAGTATCTGTTACAGCCAGTGTAGTATCTGTTGCAGCAATTGTAGTATCTGTTGCAGCAAGCTGAGTAAGTTGTTGAACAATTCCTTACTCTTGTTGGATAAAACACAACAAGTTAACCATTTTCTGTAACAAGTCACTCCACTTATTTGATTTCCATTGTTTATCACTAAATGTGGCTGATGTCCATTGTTTGTCACTAAATGTGGCTAATATCCATTATTTATCACTAAATATGGTTGATTCCATTTATTGATCACTAAATATGGGTGAACCAAGTAGTATCTGTTGCAACAGATGTAGTATCTGTTACAGCAAGTGTAGTATCTGTTGCAGCAATTGTAGTATCTATTGCAGCAAATTGAGTAAGTTGTTGAACAAGTCCTTACTCATGTTGGATAAAACACAACAAGTTACCCATTTTCTATAACAAGTCACTCCACTTGTTTGATTTCCATTGTTTATCACTAAATGTGATTGATTCCCTCTACTCAATAATTAAAACTTGAGTCACTCCACTTGTTAGAAAAAACCCAACATATGACTTAGTTGCATCTGTTTAAAAACTTCGATTTTTTGTAATATGTTCAATGACTTACTAGTTGCTACAACAAGTCCTGTTACCTGTTGGATAAAACCCAACAAGTTACCCATTTTCTGTAACAAGTCCCTCCACTTGTTTGATTTCCGTTGTTTATCACTAAATATGGTTGATTCCAATTGTTTATCACTAAATGTGGCTGATTCCCTCTACTCAATAATTAAAACTTGAGTCACTCCACTTGTTAGAAAAAATCCAACATATAACTTAGTTGCTTCTGCTTAAAAAGTCCGATTTTTTGTAATATGTTCAACGACTTATTAGTTGCTGCAATAAGTCCTGTTACTTTTTGGATAAAACCCAACAAGTTACAGAGCTGTTGCAACAAATTCATTACTTGTTGGTAACTGTACAACAATTTATTAACAAAAATATACACATTAGTCATTTGAACACGAACAACATATCATATAAACCAAGTTCATAATCACCAAGAATATAAATTACCATGTTAAGAAAGAATAACATTAAAATGTCATAAAGATCCAACAGATAACTATTATTGCAACACAATGCAATTTACAACTATGGAGCATTTTGGCTTGGACATGTTTCTTTTGTGGCCAACTGTTTTGCATAAGGAGCATTTGTTTTTCCGCATAGCCCTCTTTGTCCACCTTATTTCGTGTTTGCTAGAACTTAAAAGCTTCACATCCCTTGGCCACCACTTGCTCTTCAGATGTTCACATCTAAAGCAATACACACTTCGCGAATTGAATGACATTCCTTTATAAAAACCTATTTCATCATCTTGAACATGGCTGGACTGTGATGATTATGCAGCACACGGTGTATTACTCGCAAGTTCAGGTATAGGGATCGGCTCACCCCCACTTCCATGGGGCTTCGCACTTCTATTATCTGGAATATCCATATCCACCCCTTCCAATTTATCATTTAACACATCTTGTTGGTGTTGAGCTAAATTATGGTTCTCCACCGGGGTTCCAACCACGTATACCCTTAAAATGGGCCTAGCTACATCTTTCAAATAAGTACGCAAACGACCTTGAGCGGTTATCTTAAAAGGCAAGACCCTCTGGTTTTCAAAAGAGCTATGCATGTAAGTGATGACAAGGTCTTTCGATTCACAAGTTGATTCACAATAGTTAATGATTAAGTTCACAAAATCATCAAACTCAACATCTCTTGGGACAGTCATCGCTATCGTCTCTAACATGTGACTACCCTTCCATCGCCAAATATATCGATTGTTCACCTCGATCCATTCACCATGGCAATCAACACCTATTATTATTGAGTCCCCCATTAATGGTGCCTGAATATATTTTGTTTTAAGAAAATCAGTCATGACCAGCGCAAGTCAAAGGCCACTTAAATTTATGATTAAGTTTTGAGTGGTTTTTTCTGAAATTTTGGACCCAAAGTAGTTAACTTAATCACAATTTTGAGCTGCCTTTGAGCTTGGATGTTCAAAACTGTCACAATTAGTAATTACAACGCTTGAATGTCAAGTGTTGAAATTACTCTAGTTGACAACTTTGACCACCCCAAGCCCAAATGCCACTTAAATTTATGATTAAGTTCATAATTGAGTGGCTTTTTCCTGTAATTTTAGACCCAAATTAGTTAACTTAATCACAACTTTAAATGACTTGTTGGAACAAATAACTGACTTGTTGCAACAAGTAGGTTACTAGTTGCAACAGCTCGCTTATTTGTTGGAGACAGCTTCAGTTTTTGTCTCTGTCTCATATCAAAATGGAACAACTATCTGACTTGTTGGAACAACTAACGTACTTGTTGCAACAAGTATGTAACTTGTTCCAACTACTTGGTAACTTGTTGGAGACAGCTTCAGTTTGTCTGTTTGATAACAAAATGCAACAACTAAGTGACTTGTTGGAACAAATAACTAACTTGTTGCAATAAGTAGGTTACTAGTTGTAACAACTCGCTTATTTGTTGGAGACAACTTCAGTTTTTGTCTCTATCTCATATCAAAATGGAACATCTGACTTGTTGGAACAACTAACGTACTTGTTGCAACAAGTATGTAACTTGTTCCAACTACTTGGTAACTTGTTGGAGACAGCTTCAGTTTGTCTGTTTGATAACAAAATGCAACAACTAAGTGACTTGTTGGAACAAATAACTGACTTATTGCAACAAGTAGGTTACTAGTTGCAACAACTCACTTATTTGTTGTAGACAGCTTCAGTCTCTGTCTCTGTTTCATAACAAAATGGAACAATTATATGAATTGTTAGAACAACTAACGTACTTGTTGCAACAAGTATCTAACTTGTTCCAACTACTTGATTACTTGTTGGAGACAGCTTCAGTATTTGTCTGTTTCATAACAAAATGCAACAACTAAGTGACTTATTGAAACAAATAACATACTTGTTGCAACAAGTAGGTTACTAGTTGCAACAACTCACTTATTTGTTGGAGACAACTTTAGTCTCTGTTTCATCCAACAACTGTAAATATGTCCAACAGTTGTTGTACTTGATGCAACAAGTATCATACTTGTTGCAACAAGTAACTCAGTTGTTGGAAAGAGTAGGAGCTCTGCAACAGATTTCACAGTTGTTGCATAAAGTACAACAGCTGTTGTAAATTATTTATTCACATTTTTAGTAATTGTTGCAACAAATTAGTAAATCTGTTGCAACAACTTCATAATTTATCAACAACTCTTGCAGAAACTAGGACTACAACAGCTGATGCAAAAAGTTCAGAAGCTCTTATACAACAGCTTTAGAACTTGTTGCAACAACTATACTGCTACTGTAACTACGAATCTGGGAAAATCAACAAATAAGGCAACTATACTCAGATGAACAATTGAAACAAACAGTATTGTTTAACTTACCAATGGATCGAAAAACACTTATGAAGTAATGTCAGTGCTACACCAATGACATTCAATCAAAAAATTGTAAAATCGGATGATTTTTTTTTCTTGAGCAATGGCGGAAGAAGAAGAAGAAGAAGAAGAAGAAGAAGAAGAAGAAGAAGAAGAAGAAGAAGAAGAGAAGACGAAGAGATGGGAAGAACAAAAATGGAGAAAACGGCGCTGAAGAGGATTTTTTTTTTTCCAGATTTTTGTATTTTAGGGTTTATAGTGGTTGGGTCAAAGTGTTAAAAATAAATCTTTGGGGCAAAGTATTAAAAGTAAAGTTTAGGGTCAAAGTGTTAAAAATAAAACTTAAGGGTGAGTATTAAAAATAAAACAGAGGGTCAAAGTGTCAAAAATGAAACTATTGGGCAAGCTCAAAGCCCCTTAATCACTAATCAAATTTAGTCACCTCTATTCAATAATTAAAACTTGAATCACCTCCCTTCAATTTTAAAATTAAAAGATCACCTATAATTAAATGGCCCTAAATTGTTGATATGACGGAACAAGTGCAAAACAGGTGTCATCAAAAAGAACATGTGTTGTTCCTACTCTAATTTTACATTGGTCGACCAAAGGATTCAAAACAAAATTACTAATATGCCCCTGAGCATGAAACAACTGTGGACTCACTCTTATTAAAAAGTTAAATAAGAGAGGCAAAACACTATTAAGATGACAAGTGTCATCACCACAAAAAATGAAATAAAAAATGTACCAAGTGTAATCACTACAAAAAAAAAAAAATCCGAAATTAAAAAAGTAAATAAATTAAAAAGTGTCAATTTTAAAACTGCCACAGTGTAATCATCACCAAAACGAAACTAAAAAATAAAATAAAATTAAACTTATCAACAATATTTTAATTAAACAGATGAAGTAAACATACTTATTACTACCATAATACTAAATTGGGGTTATTAATTTATTGCAAATTTATCACATATTTAACTTTAAAAATTGTTATACAATTCTTGAATTGATATATAATTTTTATAATTGAAAAATAAAGTTTTAAAAATATGCCTACCGTTTTGAAGATCGTTAGAACTTTTCAAATTTATCTTTATCTTGATATTAGGATTTTTCAAATTCAAAGATCTATATGTGTGACACTAAAAAATAAATACCTTATGTGATATAAGAATTAACCAGTTTAAAAATCTGCATATTTAAAACATTCAATTTTTAAAATTAAATAGTAAGTAACTTCTTCAATTTTTTTTTAAAAAAAAATTATTTCTTATACCTAAACCAAACCCAAGCCCTAACACACGTTCCCCATTTTCCTACTTTAGGCAGTGAACTTCAAGAAACAGTTAGGGAACGGTTAATCCACATATTTCAAAATATAATTTCACCCTGCCCGTTAGGATAATACTCCATTATGGTTATACAACTTCTTTTTTCTCGCTTTTGCAAATAATTTTTTACTGATTTGCTTGGTTACTTACTTCTTATTTTAGTAGGCATTTGGACATGCGGTTTGAAACCATGAGATGAATTAGTTTTTTGCTTCAACTTTAATTAGTAAAGTAGCATTAAATATGTTACTCATTGTCTTCAACATAACATTTTCATTTTTAATTTCAAATTCTTTGTTATTTGCAAATATAATTTAGTTCTATATTTTCTGAGAATATGTCTTGATTCCGTACTTAATTCAATTATGAAATTTTGAAAAAAAAGGATTTACTTGCTATTCGGATTGATTGCGAGTGATTATGTTTATGTTGATTTCATGCCTTTTTATCAATTTTTGAAAAGTATTTTGTTTTGCAGGAATATTATCAACATGTATATGGTGATGAGGATTATGAAAGAGATAAATCTTGTAAAAATGAGATATTGGAAATGGTCAACAAGATTTATTCACTTCTTAAGGTAATGCGTAATCTTTATTTATTTGATTTTGGGTTTACGACCTTTTGTGTTCTTAAATTTGTGATTTTGTCTAGGTAAATGATGAAAAGCCCTTATCTCACATGACAATATACAATACTGCTTTAAGTTTGAATTATCTTTGCTCATATTGAGCATGTTTGGGGGTTTATATGATGGACTAATCGTTTCTTAAGTTCCGCTATTTTGTTAGTGCTGCTGTAAATTCAGACACACGAGAAAGTTGCGATTAAGAAAATAGAAATGCAATTGATAATAGAATTGATGCGAAGAAGAATTGAGAGAAATTAAGCTACTTCGGTTCATAGATCACAAAAATGTAAATGGATTGCTCCTGTATGATGATTAATGCGTGAATGAATTCGATTTGTTGCTTCGTTGCAGATTAATTTCAGTGTATTCTTAAATTTTAGATTATCGCAATCAATGACTTCATAATAAGATTGTCAAATAATGACTCTTTCAATGATGTGTACATAATTTACGAATAAAAGGATGCCAATCTTCATCAGATTATTTGGTCTAAACAGCTTTTGACAAATGATCACTGTCAGGTTTTCCTCTTCCTTGAAAATTATGATATTAAATATTTATGATTTGTGTAAGCATGCAACTATTATATTTTACTTTGATTGTAAGAAGATTTAACGTCCAGTACACAATCGGAAATTGAGGCATAATTAATTTGTCAGAAAGTAAGTTGTAGGTTTTTGAACAAATTACTGTATATAAAACTTTTGCAAGTCTTGCTACCGTTTTCACATGATTTTAGTTAATCAACTTGGATGAGATGCAAAAAAAATGTTGTGTTTGTATGTCTATTGTTTTGTTTAGGAAAATAGATTAATGAAATTTATTTTGCTAAAGACATGATCTACGTAGAGGGTGGGCATCTACAATAAAATGCTAAGTTTAAGTTTTTGAATTTTTTTTTCAAATACAAAATTCCAAAAAGTAAATTAAAACTGCTAATAAAACGAAAAAGAAACCGCTTTGAATATGAATTTGAAATTGAGTGAAACTTTTGAATTTTTGAATCTGAACTTGAATATGAGTTAAATGATAAAACTATTTGAATTTGAGCAAAATAGTAGTACAATGTTAAAAAGAATTTTGAAAAGAAATAGAAAGTAACATTGAATATTTAAAGTTCGGAAAAGGGTCAAATATACCCCTGTACTATTAGAAAAGGGTTAAATATACCCCTCATTATACTTTGGATCCAAATATACTCCTCTTCCGTTAAAATTGTCCGTGATGGACATGAGATATGATGTGATACTGACAACTCGATGGGGTGGACACCACATGACATGCCACCTCACCATCCCAACCCATTTACCCCTCTCTTTCCCTTCTTCTTTTACCCCTACCATCTTTACAGCTCAATTATCAAACTGAAAACATGCATAGAAAAATGTAATGTTGAAACTCATCTGTTCACAAACATTTTAATCACACAACACAAAAGTAATCTAGAGCAGAATTAATCTTGAGGTGACACAACAAACAAGAAATGCAAAATGGCATATTGAGCTATACTTTAAAAACTATTACATGATGAGAATTTATGTGAACACAAAATTAATGTAAGTCAAAATACAAACTCATTTTGAGCTAGTTAAAGGACTTGAATTCACCGAGAGGCTTTTGGAAGGGTAAAGTCCCGTCCAACAGAGAAAAATAAGAATTCAAAAAATACCCAATCTATAAACAAGAATATGTCTAAGCTCATTAAAATTTGCCTTAAAATTTCGAAAAGAGAAAAAAAAAATCAATAACGTCCAACCTGACATTTCCACTTGACATAATCCAATTTCCAAAGGTTGTGGAGGGGGATGAGATGGTGGTGGTGGAAGAAGAAGGGGAAGAAAGGGGTAAATGGGTTGGGGTGGTGAGATGGCATGCCATATGGTGGTCAGCTCACTGAGTTGTCAGTGTCACGTCACATCTCATGTCTACCATGGACAATTTTAACAGAAGAGAGATATATTTGGACCCAAAGTATAACAGAGGGGATATATTTGGACCCAAAGTATAAGGAGGGGTATATTTAACCATTTTCTAATAGTAAGAAGGGTATATTTAACCCTTTTCTAATAGTACAGGGGTATATTTGACCCTTTTCCGTTTAAAGTTTCATATGTAGTAAAACATAAGGGTGAAAATCATTTTCACCCCCCAACTTTGCTTTAAAATTCAAATCCCCCCTCAACTATGAACAATAGTCATTCTTCCCCTTTTCTCCTATACAATGTCTATTTTACTTTTGATATTTTCACTCCTCCACCTATGTAATATCTTTTTATATTATATAAAATTTATTATTTTAACCTGTATGTATAGTTTTGTTATTGAAATTCATATTACAAGTAGAATAATCATTTTATGAATTTATCACAAAATCTAATGTTACTTTTTATGATTGATATTTTAATATTACATGGATTAAGTATATATTATGTATGTACATGCATGTGTGTGTAGGGCTGGGCGTTCGGTCGGTTCGGTTCGGTTTCACAAATTCAGTTCGATTTTTTGGTTTTCGGTTTGTAAAAAATAGGAACCGAAACCGAACTGAAATAACTTCGGTTCGATTCGATTTTTGCTAGTTCGGTTCGATTTTTTCGGTTTAGATATGGATGATATAGTTAAGCATCAATCTAACAGAAACCAAATGACAGCCATTCTATTATCTTCTCTCTGTCCAATCTTTAGCACTGGTATACAAAAGTCAGCTACAATCAATTGGATCCAGACTTTATGGTTTCAACATTCATAATAGATGAAACAAAATGGAGGATTAATAAGACATCCTGATAGTGAGAAGCAATCAACACTTAGCTAGACAATCAACTGTTTTGGTCTCTTTGTTTCTCCTCTCAGTATAAGCTTTATACATTTTCAAGAAATTTGTCGTATTTTCTCTACTATAATAACACACAGACCACAGTCACATATTATAAAGAGACATCTATAATATTATCCATATTTAGATGGATAGTTGGATACAGCATCAATATTTGGGTTGGACTTGGATATTTTTATATTGGGATTGAGACTGGGATTTGGGCCTTTTAGTTTATTAGTTATGGGCAGAAGCCCAATATTTATGTATAATATATGTTTCAAGAAAAAAAGTCTTGTTAAAATTCGTTTTTTCGGTTTAACCGAATTAAATTTTGCATAAATCGAAAACCGAACCGAATTATTGAAATCTTATAAATTTAAACCAAACCGAACCGAATAAACCGAAAAACCGAAATCGAAATTAACTTCGGTTCTGTTCGGTCGGTTTTTTCGGTTTGAATCATGTTATGCCCAGCCCTATGTGTGTGTGCGTGCGCGACCTATTATTTTTATATGTATACATGTATACGTATACTTAAGTTTAAATTTTCACTTATTCTCTATTGTCAATATATAAACGAGTTTCGGTTGTCATTAATGGAATATTTTGAATTGTAATTTAAAATTCATTTATAATATAAATAGATAATCTTTTAGAATTTATTATAGAATATACCTTTATTTTTATTAATTATTTTGTATTACCTGCATTGAAATATATTTATAAAATTATTATTACCTATTATTTATACTTGTATAAATAGATATCAGAATTTTGATTATGATTAATAAAAAAAATCTTATTCTTCTCATTTATTTTATTATAGAATGACATTAAATCATATACTTAACTAGTATTTCTCACTTTTTTTTCTCGAAAATAATTTTTAATTTCTTAAAGAAAATTTGTTACATAGATTAAAGAGATAAAAAAAAATCATGATTTTAAAGAAGTAAAAGGAAAAAAAAAAGACAAGTTGATAATGTAAGGATAGAATAAGAATTTAAGAAAGTCAATTAGGATAAAGGGGGGAGAATGACTATTGTTCAAAGTTGAGGGGGAGTTTAATTTTTAAAACAAAGTTGGGGAACTACGATTTTGAATTAAAAACAGTTACAACTTTTACATATGCAATAACTTACTTTTTTACATAGATTTTGGCTATCTTTTTAAATTGAAAATTGATTATATCTCCTAAAATTTGGGTAACTGATTATTGATGACATTAAATTTAGTATTGTAATAGTTATAATTAATTAATATTTCACAGATTTATTAATTTTAAATATGTCAATGCGATATGATAAAATTTTATTAGACCAAACAAATAAGACGACAACAACAACAACAACATACCTAATATATTCCCATATGGTGGAGTCTGGGAAGGGTAGAGTATACACAGACTTTACCCTTATCTTGGGAGGTAGGAAAGCTATTTCCAATAGACCCTCGGCTCAAGAAAAGGCGCCAAGACAACAATAATAATAAACACTAATAACAACATATAATAAGATAAATGGCGTTAAAGAAAGAACGGAAAAGGGCCAAAATTACCCCTGAACTATTCAAAATAGACCACATATATCCTCCATTTGATTTTGGAACCAAATATACCCTCGCCGTCACTCTAGCAGACCACAAATACCTCTCTTCTTAACAGACCCGTTTGGATGCTAACAGGGTCAATCCTACATGGAAACAAATTGCCACATGGCCATCCACATTGACTCTGACGTGGATTAAACCCCCCATTCCATTTAAATCAACTGAAGTGGAGCTCCAACTCCATAATAGAACCCTAATTTTCGAAAAAACCTGTCTTTGCTTTGCACTCCCCCATTGTTTCAAACAAGGAAGATAGAAATGATTATTTTTAACACCAAATTAGTACTCCCCCATTTGTGTTTCAGACAACATGGGCTGCACATGGAGATGATTTTTGTAATTTAATTATGCATATTTATTAATAGTAGTAGAAAATTATAGAAGTATATATACTTTTTTTTTAAGCTAGTACGGCCTTTGTATCAAACCTCTTTAAAGGTCCTGAATCCAGTGATTAGTCGTATAAAGTACACCACGGGAGTTGAAGAGACAACATAGTTTATGATATAAAAGATCAGAATATTATAAAAGATACACAAAAAAGATCAGTTTTGGAATCTTTCCTTTCTTTGAAAGGGATAAAGGAATGGGGGTTCTATTATGATTTTTTCAAAAATTAGAGTTCTATTATGGAGTTGGAGCTCCACTTCAGTTGATTTAAATGGAATGGGGGATTTAATCCACGTCAGAGTCTATGTGGATGGCCATGTGGCAATTTTTTCCATGTAGGATTGCCCCATCAGCATCCAAACAGGTCTATTAAGAAGAGGGGTATTTGTGGTGCTGGAGTGATGGCGAGGGTATATTTGGTCCCAAAATCAAACAGAGGGTATGTGTGGTCTATTTTGAATAGTTCAGGCGTAATTTTGGCCCTTTTTCGAAGAAAGAAAGAAACAAGCAAGCTATATGAGTGATCTAAAAAAAAATCAGCGAGTGAACAAAGATAATAATACTCCTAATACGGAAAAGAAATCCTCGTGGCCCCCTACTAGCCCTCTATCATGATACTCGACCTCCACACCTTCCTATCACCGGTCTTGTCCACAGTAAGCTGAAGTAGCACCATATTCTGTTGAATTACCTCTCCCCAGGCTTTCTTTAGCCTACCCCTCCCTCTCTTCGGGCCCATCACTACCAGCCTCTCACACCTCCTCACTGGCGTGTCAACGCATCTCCACTGCACATGACTGAATCAAACAAATAAGATAACAATATTTTAAAATTAATCTCCTTTGCTTTGGGCCGCGCATCGTGCGAATACGAATACTAGTAGCTACTAATAAAAGTAAATTAGGAACTAATAATAAATTATGTCTTTGTTTTCAAACTAAACAAGTAAAAGTAGACGGAGTAGTGCAAACTTCCTTTTCAAAATATTCATTAGTCGTATTGAGGTTCCCTATTTAGCAATTTTACATGGTATTTTTTTTTTTCCACTCAAACCCCCCAAAAAAAGCGCGCAAATCGTACGTTTTCAAAAGTTAGGGTTCATTTTTGTGAACTTTATTCCACAATCTCACTCTTCTACTTCTACAATTCTCTACATTATTCTCGATATTTTCAGGTATGTGTAGCAATTTAGTTTCTGCTCGACAAACTTACCATTTTTTTTTTTTTTTATATTTAAAGCATCTTTTGTGCTCAAATTATAGTAATTTCGTTACTTGTAATATTGAAACCCGTTACTGATGACCTGCTTTGTATCATGTTGCTGAAATACCTTTTAGGTCTTTAATGCTTTAATTTAAGAACTGAACATAATTGGTGTACTTAAGTATTATTACCCCTTTCATTTATTTTCAGTTCCACTAAAGTTAAATGTTAATAACTGTCGTATTAAGACCAATTTTAGTTTTCTATCATGTCTTTGGCAGTATTGGTATGAAAAACAAGTGGTTTACTTACATTTCTACGGTTTTTTTACTTGCATTCTGTGGCGGAACTTTCTTGGGGTGTGTTCGGTATGAAGGAAAATGTTTTCTTGAAAAATGTTTTTCTTTTTTCCAGGAAAATAAGTGGGTTTCTTATGTATTTTCTTGTGTTTGGTACGTACGTAAAAAAATAATAGCTTAAAAACATTTGTGAATTGATTAAATGACCCTCTACAAAATATAACAGATCGCCTCTGTGTTATATCAATATCGCCCATGTATACAGAGGGTCATACCTCTATTCATTTTTGTAAAGACCCCTTTTAACTAATTTCCTCGTATACAATCTAGACAAATACTATGAGAGGTGGAGGTGGGGTAGGTGTGTGGGGGTGAAGATGAGATGTGTTGGAGGGTGGGGAGGACACAATCAATGTGGAATGCCACTTGCGGAACTTATTTTCCTAGAGAAAAATTTTCCAAAAATTTTGATCAACCGAACATGGAAAAATGGGAATGTTTTCCTCCATACCGAACACACCCTTAGTCATGGGTGCTTATGTGCCTTTAATATAGAGTAGTGAGTATCTACTAATCAGTAATCACATAAGTGGTGGTTGGTCAATCTATTTGCATATTGGTACTACTTTCTCCATCCCATAGTAGTTGTCACATTTTCATTTTTTGCGCACTCCTTAAGAATCATAAATGTGTTTTTACTACCTTACCTTATCTCTCTCCAGTAAATTGCACTTTAGTTAATATTGATTACTTTCAAAAACAGTTAATGTTAAGGACAAAATGGGAAAAATTTAATTAACTCTATTTTGATTTTGTAAATTGACAAGTATTTTGGAACGTATATTTTTAGTAATGCTGACAACTAATATGGGACGGAGGGAGTAGCTTCCTATATACAAATACAATGCACGGGTCAAAGACAAGCACCCATTAGTCCCTAGTTTTTGAGGCTTGTCTTGATTTAAAATAGTAATGTCTGTTGTATGACTATTGATTGCCCTATATCTCTATAGTGTTAGTACTTGCTATATAAGGTTGGTCATGGATGAAGATGTGTATAGCAGGAACTTGGACCATGATTGTTTTTAAGGAGCTTTATTCTTTCGTTTTTTTTTTTCTTTTTCCCCCAAGAGTTGTTTGTCAGGGAGAAGAGAGGAAAGAGGGGAAAATGGACATCAAGGATGCAGGGTCTTCACTTGATTCTTTGGTATCCTCATTCAACACTCGGATATCGGAGATTCAACAGCTTGTCGTAGCTCGAAACAGTAAATTATCCGCTCAACTTGTTGTTCTAAAGATTATCGAAGTTACTTATTCCTGATCTTCAATTTTTATGCAATGTGGACAGTGTACCCAGCGAGCAGTGTTTCAGATTTGTCAGCTATTGACTCTGCATTGAAGGTCTTGGAGCTTCAGCTCCACAAAATAAAAATCCGGATGCGTGAAGAAACTGAAGCCATCCCCAAAGCCAAGGTGTTCTCTCTCTCTCTCTCTCTCTCTCTCTAAGCCTGAGGCTGTATTGCCAATTCGATTTTAGCAAGGATTATCTTAGGCATGCAATCCATTTCC
This sequence comes from Lycium barbarum, assembly GCF_019175385.1. Taxonomy (NCBI): domain Eukaryota; kingdom Viridiplantae; phylum Streptophyta; class Magnoliopsida; order Solanales; family Solanaceae; genus Lycium; species Lycium barbarum. Next base: position 24,065,686 of record NC_083341.1, read on the forward strand.
AAGTCTAGATAATGCATTACCTTGGAGGTGTTTTCCTTTTCTATGTATTATGGGGACTGTCAATTGATTTCCACTCTATCTGTTCTTTCTAAAAGAAACTCTGAAATTTGTTAATGTCCTTGTCATGACTCTGTCCAGAATCTAGTTAGCTCATTTTATGAACTTTTGGAATGTTTGGTTAGTGTTTCCATGAATCTTACTGTAGGGCTAATGCCTTTGTTATAGGATGCACATTCCTCTGTGTTTATGGTCCACCTTGTTTTTGGAAAAGCAAGTATGGTGCTATTATGTATTACAGCTTAGATGTAAACAAGCGTTGTAAATGCAATAATTCATTGCTTCTTCGGCTGTGATTTTGGCTGCAGAAGCTGATAGAAGCATCGCTGCGCCAGCAAAAGAAATTGCAAAATTTATCTGCTGTTGTTCCATCATATGTTCCTGATAGAGTGACTAAAACAATTGATGATGTTACTAAATGGTAACATTCTGTACTATGTAACGAAATATCTTACCAACATGCAGTGCTTACGCCTTAAGAAGATTCATTCTTTTTTATAGTTCACATCTAGAGGCCAGTGTTGAGGATCTTGGTTCCGTGTCTCTGAAAATTGAGGAGCCCGTACCCAAGGTAACAAGTTCTCCTTGATTATCTAACTCTCTGCATATCGCATGATTGTCACTGTCCAGGAAATGCAAGTTACCTCTTATGTCTCCCCTGTAGCTTGATAATAGATAGTGTCAGTCATACTTAATCTGGTCAAACAACAGGAAGGCTTTAACTGGGTTATCTGATTGCATAAAGGGCAAGATTCCCTTTTTTCTAATTGGCCAGAACAATGGAAAATCAATATCATTGTAGGATCGGGAATGTAGATCTACTCACTCATCTTTGTTTCTAGGGCCTTCCAATGAGGTCTGTGCAGGGAAAAGAAAAGGACTTTCAAGAGTGTCGCAGATTATGCACCCCAGTTTTGATATAATAATGTGATCAGAGGATGCAATTTACCATTCGTCGTCTAGTTGAAAGACATTTTCTGAGTGATTCTATTATTCACTGTTTGGAACTGCTTCAAATGGATTTCCAGTACCATGATAAACATGTGGTGATCTCACCCTACATTTTTTTTTTTATTTCAGGAGAAAAAAGGCCGTGCCTCCCCACCACTTTTCTATGTTAATGCAGATGAACTGAATGCTGTACCACCGTAAGCTCTTTCTAACTTCTCTTGAGGTATCAATTTTTGTGTACCTTATACAGCAAAGATACCCCCAACTTGTTAGGTGTGGAATTGGCCAACAAGTCAATTCTTTTGTTCACATAGTCGTGATGTAAGCGCTTACCTCATCATAGGAAATTCATTCCTATAAATAGGCACACCAAGATCATTTGCAATATACACCAAAAAATTGAAGAAGACAACACATCCCATAGAGAGAAAAATCTAAGAGAAATACTCTTAGTGAAAGACTTAAGTAAGAGAAGTCTTTGAGAGAATTTTTAGTAAAAATTCTTGAGTGTAATTGGGAATGAGGTTGTGAAGTTGAGTGTTGTAAACACTTGTAATATTTCTTCTTTAATAAGATCTGCAGCAGCAACGTGGACGTAGCTCTCACATTGAGGGTGAACCACTATAAATCTGTGTGTGCTATTTATTCTTCGCTTACATCACGACGTAAGTAGGTTCTGTCTAAGGAGGTTGGTATTTAAGTGGTCCAGCCGTGACCCTCCAATCTTTCCTGCGAACTTGCTTACAAAGGTCGGATTTGGGATTCAAATCCTAACAACTGGTATCAGAGCAACAGGTTGTGTTGTGATTTAGAAACGATAGGAGGCGAAGATGGTACGATGCATGGCATCGGTAAATTCGATGGTACAGATTTTGCGTTCTGGAGAATGCAAATTGAAGATTATTTATATGGCAGAAAGCTTCATGAACCTCTGAGTCCGAAACCAGAGGAGATGAAGCAAGCAGATTGGGATCTCCTCGACAGACAAGTTCTGGGAGTCATTCGGCTAACGCTGTCGAAGAACGTTGCTCACAACGTGGCAAAGGAGAAGACCACCGCAGATATGATGAAGGTATTGTCTGATATGTATGAGAAACCTTCGGCAAATAATAAAGTATTTCTCATGAAGAAACTATTTCATCTAAAGATGATGGAAAATGCTCATGTTGCTGCACACATAAATGAATTCAATACCATTGTAAATCAATTATCATCGGTAAAAATTGATTTCGATGATGAAGTACAAGCTCTAATTTTGTTGGCATCCTTACCAAATAGCTGGGAGCCAATGAGAGCAGCGGTTAGTAATTCTGTCGGCAGTAACAAACTAAAGTTCAACGATGTTAGGGATCGTATCCTTGCTGAGGAGGTGCGCAGGACAGATTCTGGAGAGGCATCGACGAGTTCTGCTTTTAACGTTGAAAACAGAAGCAGAAATTTTGACAGAAACTACAACCGAAATAGGGGCAGATCGAAGTCAAGGAATGGCAGGGGTCAATCCAGACCAGGACGAACACATGAGTGTTGGAACTGTGGAAAACCAGGTCACTTCAAGAAGAACTGCAGGGCGCCAAAGAAGGAGGACAACAAGGGGGCTGGAATCAACGCTGCTACGGAAGACATTGGCGATGCGTTGTTGCTATCGGTTGACAGCCCGATAGACTCTTGGGTGCTTGATTCAGGAGCGTCCTTTCATACCACCCCACATCATGATATAATGACAAACTACGTGGCTGGGAATTTCGGCAAAGTTTATTTAGCCGATGGAGAGCCGCTAGACGTTGTTGGCACGGGAGACATTAATTTGAAGATGTCAAATGGATCCTCGTGGAAGATTACAAAAGTTAGACATGTTCCAAAGCTGATGCGAAACCTGATCTCAGTAGGTCAGCTTGATGATGAGGGATATGATCTCAACTTTGGTAATGGGTCTTGGAAGGTGGCGAAAGGTGCTATGGTAGTTGGCTGAGGAAAGAAGATTGGCACTCTCTACATGACCACTAGCTGTCGTGATACTATTGCTGTGGTTGACAACACAAAGAAGACAGATTTGTGGCATTTTCGGCTGGGACATATCAACCAGAAGGGGATGAAGCTGTTGGTGACAAATGGCTTAATTCCGGAGCTGAAAACGGTGGATCTTCATACGTGTGAGAGCTGCATTCTCGGAAAACAAAAGCGAGTTAGCTTCTCAAATGCTGGCAGGGAGTTGAAGGTCGAGAAGCTGGAATTGGTGCACACAGACGTGTGGGGACCTACCACTGTCCCCTCTCTTGGAGGATCACACTACTACGTGACCTTCATTGATGATTCAACCAGGAAGGTATGGGTTTATTTTATGAAAAATAAATCCGTTGTGTTTAGTGTATTCAAAAGATGGAAAGCCATGGTCGAGAATGAAACAAACCTCAAGTTGAAGTGTTTGAGGTCCGACAACGGCGGAGAATACACCGATGGTGATTTCAAACGGTACTGTGCCGATAATGGGATCAAGATGATGAAGACTATTCCTGGAACGCCGCAACAAAATGGAATAGCCGAAAGAATGAACCGAACGTTGAACGAGCGTGCTCGGAGTATGAGAATACACTCTGGATTGCCCAAGACATTCTGGGCAGATGCAGTCAATACCGCGGCCTTCTTAATTAACCGAGGACCGTCAGTTCCCTTGGATTTCAGAATTCCAGAAGAAGTCTGGAGTGGCAAGAAGGTAATCTTTCATTTCTGAAAGTATTCGGTTGCTTATCATATGTTCATAATGATGATATGTCTAGAAGCAAGCTTGATCCAAAATCAAAGAAGTGTTACTTTATTGGCTATGGTGACACCGAGCTTGGTTACCGATTTTGGGATGAACAAAATCGGAAGATCATCCGAAGCAGGAATGTTGTCTTCAACGAAGAGGTACTGTACAAAGACAAGTTGCAAAAAAATCCAGAATGTCAGGACAAGGAATCGGAAATAGTCGATTTGAGAGACTTCCCAACACCTGAGCCGCAGCCAGGTACAACCGAGGAAGAGGAACACAATCCGAGAAGGTGCTGATGAAAGTGCCGATTCTGAAACAAATAAGCAGACGCCAGTCACAGAACTTCGTAGATCATCCAGGATCAGGAAGCCGATTCACAGGTACTCTCCATCCCTCAACTACATTCTACTCACTGATAGAGGGGAGCCGGAATGTTATGAAGAAGCAATGCAAGTCGATGAATCGACCAAGTGGGAGCAGGCAATGAAAGATGAGATGGATTCACTATCGGCAAATCATACATGGGAGTTAGCCGAGTTGCCAAAGGATAAGAAGGCATTGCAAAACAAATGGGTTTATCGGATAAAGGAAGAACCCAATGGAAGCAAGCGTTATAAAGCAAGGCTGGTTGCTAAGGGATTTCAACAGAAAGAAGGCATCGACTATACGGAGATCTTCTCTCCCGTAGTCAAGATGGTGACTATCAGAACTGTTCTTGGACTGGTAGCAAAGGAAAATCTACATCTGCAACAGATGGACGTGAAAACTGCATTTCTTCACGGTGATCTAGACGAGGAAATCTACATGCGACAGCCGGAGGGATTCAAAGTCAAAGGAAAGGAGAATCTGGTGTGCAAACTTCAAAAGAGTCTGTACGGACTAAAACAGGCTCCAAGACAGTGGTATTTAAAGTTTGACAGCTTTATGAAGAAAGCTGATTTTTCAAGGTGCGAGGCAGATCACTGCTGTTACTTCAAAAAATTTGAAGACTCGTACATGATACTGCTACTCTATGTCGACGACATGCTAATCGTAGGAGCAAACCTACAGGAGATTGATCGGTTGAAAAAGGGGTTATCGGAAGAGTTTGCAATGAAGGATTTGGGAGCTGCAAAGCAAATCCTTGGGATGAGAATCGACCGAAGCAAGGAGGGCATGAAACTCTCACAAGAAGAATATGTGAGGAAAGTTATCAAAAGGTTCAACATGCATGATGCCAAGCCAGTCAGTACTCCCTTGGCTGGACACTTTCAGTTGTCAAAGGATCAGTTGCCGACAACCGAGGATGAGAAGAAGCAGATGGACAAGATACCTTATGCATCTGCAATCGGTAGTCTTATGTATGCAATGATATGTACAAGGCCAGACATTGCACATGCAGTGGGAGTTGTCAGCCGATTTATGAGCAATCCGGGAAAGCAACACTGGGAGGCTGTGAAGTGGATATTCAGATATCTGAAAGGCAGCTCGAGTTCAGCTCTGTATTTCCGAAAATCAAAAACAGGATTGCAAGGGTATATTGATGCTGACAACGGTGGTGATATTGATAGCAGAAAGAGCACATCCGGGTATGTTTACACATTCGGAGGTACTGCAATCTCTTGGGTTTCCAAGTTGCAAAAGATAGTAGCTCTCTCTAGTTGTGAGGCTGAGTACGTTGCTGTGACGGAGGCCACAAAGGAAATGATGTGGCTACAATCTTTTCTGCGGGAATTGGATCAGGACCACGAGGGAAGTGTGCTATATTGTGATAGCCAAAGTGCCATTCATTTGGCAAAGAACCCGGTCTACCATGCTCGAACGAAGCACATACAACTCCGGTACCATTTCATTAGATCAGCTTTGGAAGATGGAGCGCTAGTGCTTGAGAAGATCGCAGGGAGTCAGAATCCAACAGACATGCTGACAAAGGCAGTGCCGATAGACAAACTGAAGCTATGCTCAGCTTCAGTTGGCCTGCACGAAGTATGAAACTAGGAGAGAACTGCTGCATCGATCAAAGTGTGAAGACAAATTAAAATTAGTCTTCAAGTGGGAGATTTGTTAGGTGTGGAATTGGCCAACAAGTCAATTCTTTTGTTCACATAGTTGTGATGTAAGCGCTTACCTCATCTTAGTCGTGATGTAAGCGCTTACCTCATCTTAGGAAATTCATTCCTATAAATAGGCACACCAAGATCATTTGCAATATACACCAAAAAATTGAAGAAGACAACACATCCCATAGAGAGAAAAATCTAAGAGAAATACTCTTAGTGAAAGGCTTAAGTAAGAGAAGTCTTTGAGAGAATTTTTAGTAAAAATTCTTGAGTGTAATTGGGAATGGGGTTGTGAAGTTGAGTGTTGTAAACACTTGTAATATTTCTTCTTTAATAAGATCTGCAGCAGCAACGTGGACGTAGCTCTCACATTGAGGGTGAACCACTATAAATCTGTGTGTGCTATTTATTCTTCGCTTACATCACGACGTAAGTAGGTTCTGTCTAAGGAGTTTGGTATTTAAGTGGTCCAGCTGTGACCCTCCAATCTTTCCTGGGAACTTGCTTACAAAGGTCGGATTTGGGATTCAAATCCTAACACAACTCTCTACCCTCCTGCCGAGAGAGACCAAAAGGTTCCTGATATAAAAGAGATGCTGATTTCTTTTAATGCTTATGCATCATAAAACTCTCGTATATTTGCTGACAATAAGAGATGTAAATTGCAGGTATATGAAACAGCGAATCACTTTGGAAAAGGTCAACGCTGCAATAGATGACATGGCCACTTATGCTGAAGGAACATCCCAGCTTCTCAGAGCCCCTCGTAAAAAGGTTGCTCTTTTGTCAATTTGGTTATACATAATTTCATTTGAAACTTGATATTATTTCAGTGCTGATTCCTGTATTTTTCCTTCTGAAGCTCACAGAAAATCTTGTGGAGAGAGCAATGGTAAGTGATCCGAATCTTGCCAATTTAATTTGACATTCTCATAACTAAAATTGGGGTACCACATATCCAATAGAGATTGGAACTTGGCTCTTTTAAGCCTCACCAATGTTCATTGCAGTTCTATTTTCAACCAGAAACGATGTATTCCTTGTATTATTCACAAATCATATATAGAAAGATGGACCCTTCTTCTTTAAAATATCTCTACTTCCCAAACTGTCCATATTATTTGCAAAATGATAAGGCCGGCCTTACCTATCAGATTATCAATTTATGATACAGAGTTGGTGGTTTGAGCATTCTGATCTGGATAGGGTTCACTTTCTTTTGGTTTCTATCATTTACAGAAGGAATCACTTTGGAAAAGAGGGTGTAAGCATTTTATTAGCCCAACTCATACAGTTGTATGGATTTCCTTGCAAGGGCACCTATGGAATCCTGAGGCAGCTCAGGATTGGAGTTAGGGTTTGTTTGGTACGATGGAAAATGTTTTCCTTGAAAATAAGTGATTTTCTTACTTATTTTTTGGCGTTTGGTAAGTAAGCAAGAAAATAATTTTCCTATGAACATTTATATGTAATATAGTTAAATACTATAGGGGTGGGGTGGTGAGGGGTGAGTTGGTCAAGGGGTGGAGGGGGTTGGGGGAGTTAGAGGGCGGGGAGGAGACTTTGAGCTTGGAACGCCACTTGTGGAACTTGTTTTCCCTACTCCTGTTGGGGAAGTAATTTTCCAGATTTTTAAGGAATTTGTTTTCCTAGAGAATATTTACAAAACAATTTGACCAACCAAACATGGGAAAATTGGAGAACTTTTTCATTTTCCTCCATACCAAACACACCCTTAGTGATAAAAATTGCATGTGGCACCCTTTTAGGAATTAGTTGCAAATAATTGTGATAAAAAATGTCTGGCAACCTTGGGATTCGTACAAATAATCCAAGTCTTGAGACCTAACTACTGTAGGGATGAGGTGTCTTAGGTTCGGTCTTATCCTTGAGACCATCATATATTCCCTTATATGCCAAGTTTAGTTTCCTCTGGTTTGCTTGATTCTTGGTCTATTCATGCGTCCGCAAGACATAATGTCTTAAAGGGCTCCCTTCAGCCTTACATCCTTTATAGAATCTAGTTTTGTACTTTTGTTCATGCTGTGTCATTGGAATATTAGCTAGTTATGAACTATATTTAACCAGTCTGCTTACGGTATATTCTGTTCCTTGTGGTATATTTCTGTCAGGAAGTGGAACCTTTGTTGATTAAATTTGTCGTGCTTAAACAACATAAAGCTACTCATGTTTTGCAGGAATTAAGAGATATTGGAGCAACAGAAGCAGTTAAAGGAAAGCATTTCTTTCTTGAAACTGACATCAAAGGGCCTTCACTGAAGCTTGACAATACAGGGAAAGCAATACTAACTGTGAGTTGTTCTTTTATGTTAAGACAAAAATTACATGCTTGTGACTAACGACTGTATCTGGAAAAAAATTGTACTTTCCTGTTTACACAACTTAATGAAACTTCAAAGTGTATTTGGATTTTGACTCGAATCATTTTTCCTTCTCATTTTTCTAAAACGACGGTTGGCTTTTAACTTTTATTTCAGTTGTATTGTAACCTGACATGTAAAGGTTTTTCATCATGATGTCAATCTCTTAACACCTCTTTTCTATTTCAAGTATCTTTTTGCTACTTCACATTCGACAAAATTGATGTAGGATTGGTTTGAAAATCCTTTCTGATTTATGCTTTGACAAATAATCTCAGACATCAGTTTTTTTTAATCATCTTTTTATGTTCTGAAAAGATTGACCGTAACTAGTTTTAGCGGATTTCTGCTGATTTTGATTCATTCTCTTGACAATGACTTTCATGCCCTAGAACTATAGCAGCTTCACATTGAAACATATCCACATGCTTGGTTCGATTAGCACCTCTACTTTCCGACTCAAAGCACTTATCCAGCAGCACCAACTATACAAGCTTGGGCTCCAAAACCAATGACTCAATAAAAGATTGATGCTTCTTGGTACTAATGTAATTTGTGATTGGCAGGTCCTCCGACACCTTGGTCGTATAAGTGAAACTCGAATTGGTCATCACCGCGTGATCCTTCTTTCGAAGCCTCACTAAATTGCAACCGATGCTCAGTTAGTAATTTAAACAGCTTCATGTGAGTAGTTCATTTAGCATATGACTGGCAAATTCAAGCTCTCCTCAAGTGCAGACACCTATCAGAGGAACATGTTTTTGTTTACAGTATGAAATTTTATTAGATTAATTAACGATGTTTGACTATTAAACCATCTAGATAATCAGTTTTGTTGATGCAAGCCTTGATACAAGGTTCATAATATATAAAGGATCAAATGTTAGTAGCAGTGATTATTGTTAATTTGTGTCAACTTTTTGGTTACAAGGCCTAGAGAAAACCTACAGGTCTGATATCACAAGACCTTCTCCAATTCACTCTTTAAGTGGTCAAAGCTTACAAATTTCACTATAATTGATTTGATATCTAACCAACTGATAAAAATCGAATAGTAAACAAAGTTTGTAAGGCATCAAGCTGATAACTGTACTGTCACTGGGTGTGAGTAAGTCTTTACCTTGTATAAAGTTCATTATCTTACCGAGATTAACAAACGTGACAATGAAAGTCATCAAGCACGTATCTGGTCCAATTTTCTCCAGTGGACAACATTTTGAGGTTTGTTGTCATATTACATTCGTAGATGTGCTGAATCAAGAAATTGAGCAGAAGGGATTTTGTACAATTGGCCAACTTGCAAATATGTCTACAAAGACTAACAGGTAGCCTAAAATTTGGTGTTGTAGTATTGCACTTGGAGCATTGACAGTTTATGCATTAAGGGTAGTGGTTGAATATTAGTGCATGTTACATATTTCCTGGAATTATTTTCTTGAGTGATACTCTAATAATTTAGTCCATGTTTCATATTTTTGAGTTTAGTGTAGTAGTGCGTAGTTTATTTTATTTTGGTCAATGGATATTGGCTATAGTTAAATGGATCATGTTCTAGCAATTATTTGTTGTAGTTGTAGACCTTGTGTCCAAAGCTTTGTTTAGTAGCTTAACTTCAACTTTTAGTAATTTTTAACCTTATAAGCCTATAAATATAGGCTATTCTCTCTTACTTTTTATCAATGAATCTAGAGAATAGAAAGCAAGTCACCTATAATGCTCTTTCGTCATTGGTTAAAGCGTAATACGTCCTTTTATGTTATTACGTCTTTTTGTTTTGTGGTCAATCATAATATAGCAAATGTATTTGGAAGAATTACAATAATGAATATAGTAAAACATCACAGGAATAGATATTATAGTAAATTCTATTGAGTCAAATCCTCAAACTTGCACAAATCCCTATAGCCACTCCACCCAACTTCACCAACAAATTTGTAAAGCCTCCAATAAATTTGGGTTAGGTCAGTATCAACTGGTAGCATTCCCACTTGTGCTGCTAACCAATCCATGTACTCTATCTGCCAACAAATTCTTCACTAACTTTAGTGTTAAAATAGTAAGAATTAATCAGACAGGTTTTTGATAAATGTAAGGCTCAATACATTGATAGCTCCTCAAATTTGTCAGCCATATTTTATTTAAACACTCGAACTACGACTTGTTCTAATTGAATAACTGAACACATGATAAAATGTTCCTATTAGATTCTTCCGGTTCAAATTTTGAAATTATTTTGCGCGTGTTCTCAAGTACCCATTACGTAGATAAGTTAACCACTTAAAATATGTCACCTACTTTAATTATGTGCATTCACCTCCATAAATCGTAAAACCCCAAGTGTTTTCCAATTGAAGGAGATGACATATTTTGAGTAGTTAGCTTATCTACGTAATGAGATCTTGATTCTCAGTGCACCAATAATGATAAGACGTTGGGGTTCGAGTTTCACCGCACTATGAGGCTAAGACATTGTGTTAGAGTCTCAATGCGTCATGATGTGAGAGACCCTGCATTTTGCGATGGTAAGACATGGGGTTTGAGTCCCGATACTGCTTGTTAGTAGTCAGTACCACAAGAATGTCTTTTCTTTCCTTTTCTAGTGCTCAGTTATTATATCCATGTTGAAAAGATGTTCATTTCAACTGCTTTTGCTTTAACAAAAACCAAAAATGATAAATCAAATGATGGCTGCTCCAGTAGCCTAAACATAAAATAGTGAAATTGGACTCAGACTGTTGTTCTTGCCAGTTTTATTCTATTGCAGAAATTTAGTATATATGCATGTCATGGTTTATAGTTCACTATTTTTAACACAATTCTGTCTACTGCCCTCCAATACCTCTTCCTCCAATTGTCGTCTATCAAATATAACAACAGAAATTCCTGTAACATAGCCTAAGAATACAACTAAAACAAAAAGGACATTTTCTTGATCACATCTGTTCTCTGCAGTTTCTGCGATAGAGGGACCATGGTTACTGCAGTTCATCCCACCAGGAGCACCACATAAGTATCTGTTTCCAATATATGTCGTTCCATCTTGATACAGAGTGTCAAAATGTGGATTGCTTGGAATCCATCCGCTCAGGTTGTTATAAGACAAGTTGAGATACTGGAGAAAATCTAACACTGTCAATGTCAATGGAATTTCCCCTGTTAATTGGTTATAGCTGAGGTCCAACGACTCGAGGGAAATCATCTCGCATATAGACTTTGGGATCACCCCAGAAATATTATTATGTGAGAGATTCAGCAATGGAAGTCCACTTAAAAGGAAAATTTTCTCAGGGATTTTACCAGTAAGAGCATTGCTTGACACGTCGAATCCACTGTTGTAGGAATATACTGACTCAAGCCAATGTGTCTGTCCTTTGGTGACTATTTCTAGCTGAGCACAAATGAACTTGAGGGAGTAAACATAACCTAAGATGGTTGCCTCATTTTGTGTTCTCATCATTGTTTTCAAGCCATCAAGATTCTCAGGAATGGGACCGGACAGATTGTTCCTGGATAAACCAATATATTGTAGACTTTCCAACTTCATTAGTCCTTCTGGGATAGGTTCACTGAAAGAGTTTGATGAGAGCACGAGGATACGTAGATGGTGTAGGTCACCAATGGAATTTGGTATCCTTCCTTCAAATCTATTGACTGTCACGTTCAGAATCTCCAGTTCTTGAAAGTTTCCAATCACTCTTGGAAAAGATACTGCAAACTCATTCCCATTCAGGTCCAAATAACGAAGGCTTGTAGCGCGTTCAAGTTCTTTTGGGATACTTCCAGTGAGCTTGTTTTGTCCAAGATTAAGGTAAATGAGAGACTTGCAGTTTCCTAAGTTGCGTTGAATGGCTCCTGACAAGCTATTATTAGAGAGATCAAGAACCTGGAGAACATTAGTTGATTGGCAAAATGATTCAGGTATTGGACCATGAATTTTGTTTCCAGATAACGATATGGACCTGATACCATGAACTTCTCCTATCTGTGTTGGAACTGAGCCTACGAAATTGTTAAGTGACAAGTCGATGACATTAACATTCTCGAGCTTAGAAGGAATAGGACCTTGAAGGTTGTTTCTGGCTAAATTTATTAATGTTGGAAAAGGAGAAGATTTCAGCTGAATCATTGGAGGTATAACTCCCTTGAAGTTGTTCATAGATAAATCTAGTACAGAGAGGGCAGGGAGATTGAACAACCAGTGCGGTATGGCTCCTGATAAACTGTTGTTGGCCAAATTTAAAAGCATGAGGTTTGTCAAATTTGAGAAGTAATCTGGGATTTCTCCTCTCATGTTGCAAGATGTAAATTCCAAAATCGTGGGCTGGAAAGTTTGCACAAAGGGTTGATCTTGATCATCGATTTCAATTGACAATCCACTAGCCCCGAAACTAATTTGATCCAATCTAGACTTCTGGAACAAAGACAGTGGCTTATTACCATTCAGGTTATTCTTCTGAACATAAAGATATGAAAGCTTAGGAAGCTGAAGTATGCACAAGGGAAGACATCCTGTTAGATCGTTCCATTGTAAATTCAGGAACTCCAGGGAGGAGATTTGACAAATCGAAATTGGAATATACCCTTGTAATTTATTCTGGAACAAAGATAAGTATTGAAGATTTATTAAACTGGACATGGATACAGGAAATTGGCCTGTGATATTGTTGTCATTGAGCATCAGCATACTTAATTTCTTAAGTTTCCTAATTGAAGAAGGGATCGACCCTTGGATCGAGCATCCATCAGCTCGGAAAATGGTTAATGAGGTTGAGTTGCTTAAAGAAGGAGGGATCGTTCCACCTATCTGAGTGAAGCCTATGTCAAGAAGTGTCAACTTTGACCATGGAACTGAAAACATTGAAACCAGATCTACGGTCGTAGAAGGATTGCTAGAAACAGAAAGTTCTTCAAGTTGAGGAAGGTAAGGGATGTGACCATCTAAATCGTTGCCACTAAAATCAAGAGCTGAGAGGGTTGTGAGGTTCGATAGCATATCAGGTATCGTGGATGTTAGAATGTTAGAATTCATTTCTAGAGTGGAAAGATTTGTAAGGTTAAGTAATTGCCCTGTCGGAATTCTTCCTGAAATGTTGCAGTTGGACAATTGAAGTGACACGAGATTTGAAAGACTTGATATTGGTTTAGCCCAATGAAATGATTCGGAGGCCTTTGATAGATCAACACCAGTCAATACTAGATATCTAAGGCCTCTGAGTCCTAACCAACTTGGATTTTGACTGGATAATCGACCATATCTGATAAAAGATGACGTTGGGCCAAAATCCAACTTTGGTTTTAGTGTCAAGCTAACAGAAATAGAAGACAAATCAGCTACTAAATTAGCACCCGAAAGATCAAGAGACCTTAGAGATGTAAGGTTTGAGAATTGTGTGGTGATGGAATCTTGAAACATCGCATTCGACAGATTGAGATAAGTCAACTTTGTTAAGTTTGATATCTCTGCTTGTAACTTTGAGAGCATAAAGTTGTTGAAACTCAGGTCGAGATGTTGCATATGGTCAAGAGTGAAGAGCAATGGAGATATAGTACCTTTGAGAGCATTGGATGTGTCATTAGAAGATGAAAAACATTTCCTTATTGACATTGATTATGAAATCATCCGGATTAGGATTCCGGAGATTGACAACTACAACACGACCTGAACTCAAGCATTTGATACCTTTCCAGTTGCAACAACTTTCGCCTTGCCAGGAAGATAACTGATTAGATGGATCAGTCAGCAAGGACTTGAAGCTCAGTAGAGCTGCTCTTTCTCTTTCATGGCAGCCATCAACGAACGAAAAATGGTAAAATAGAGTAGCAAATATAAGGAAACCTTTCTTTAACCACATGACTTCAAGATGATAAACAATATTCTAGGTTGTAAAGTGTTGAAGATATTTATACCAAGTTCAGTGCTTATTGTCTAGATATACAACTTGAACTAAATTATTCGTAAGGTTCTTTCCCAGAATGTCTTCATGAAAAAAAAAAAATTGGTGTAGGCTTATACAACTGAATAGGAAAATATTGCATTCTACAGTCAATAACTGACATTATAATAATTCAAAATTCTCCAGAAACTTGATTTAATTAAGGAAAAAAAAGGGGACAGACTGTATGCAAGGTGTCTTCATATCTCTGTTACTACCAACAATTATTAACTTGTTTAAAAACATGTTGGATTGACTTTGACAAAGTCCTCTATCACATCTCTTCGAGGTTTGAAAAATTGGCATACCTCTTTGACTATATATCATTCTAACTTGCACGTGTAGGTCGAGTCATCTCACGGTTTTGTAAAATAATATTAATATTTTCTGCACTGCACGAATATAACTTAAATTCTACACTTTTGTTAACAGTTTTTTAATGATATTGCTTCCTTTTTTTTCTTTTGTTCTTGATTCAGTAATGTTGATGGTTTTAGATGCATTTTTTTTTACTGAATGATGTGATTGTGATTTTATGTGGAGCAAATATGATCTGTATAGCAAGAGGAAAGCGAGGATTGATGTGGAAAAAGTGAAACCATATTATATGTCCCTCATTGAGAAGGCATTTGGCTGATTAATTAGTTGATTTACAATAAACCATCTTCTGTTTTTTTTTCTATACTTAAATCACTTGTTATTGATGCGAGCTTCGATACACAGTTCGTATTAAGGGATCAAATGCTAGTGGCGATGATTATTGTTGGTTTGAGTCATTTTTTTGGTTACAAGGCCTAGAGAAAACCTAAAGGTCCTGATATCACAAAACCTTCTTTCACTTTTTAAGTGGCCAAAGCTTACAAATTTCACCATAACATTGATTTGATACACCTTATAAACAACTGATAAAATCGAATATCAATGAGATTTGGAAAGCATCAAGCTGACCACTATTAGCGTCACCAGGTTTGAGTTAAGTTTTTACCTTGTATAACGTTGATTGTTATAAGCAGATTAAATGTGACAATGGAAGTGTCATCAAGCTCAAAGCGGAATCAGTAAATTAAGCAGAGGGGAATTCGTACAATTGATCAACTTGCAAATATAATTGTTAGACTTTAGGAAGCCTTAAATTTCGTGTTTCTATAAATATAGGCATTTCTCCTGCTTTTTATCAGAAAATCTCAAGAACAGAGAGCAAGTCTCCTCCAATATTATTTCTTTCTATAAGTTGAAGCATAATACTTCTTCTATCTCGTCTTTTTGTTTTATGGTCTTATTTTGAATAAATACATAATGAATGTTGTAAAACATAAAAGGAACAGATATGATGTTACTTATCAAACACACTAGTTTGATAACTACAAAGACTATTGAGTCAAATTCTCAACATCCCACAAATCCCTATAGCGATCATACCCTACTTCACCAGCACATTTGTAAATACTCCAAAGCATTTCCTTTATGCCGGCATCAACTGATGGCAGTCCCACTTGAGCTGCTACCCAGTCCATGTACTCCATCTGCCAACAAATTCATGTAATTGCCTTTCACTAACTTTAAGTTAAATCATTGAGATTCAGAAACCCCCCCCCCCCCCCCCCCCAAAAAAAAAAGACCCGAATACAAAGGGTCGGACCATATTATGTTGGCGTGCAGCCTTAGCTTGCATTTATGTAAGAGACCGTTTTCACGGCTTGCACCCGCGACTTCCTGGTCACACGGCAACAATTCTTAATTGAGATTTACAAAATGTTTGGTAAATTCAATAAGATGAAATCTTAAAAGTTTTATCTAAACAATATAGGATCTTCAACTGGGGACATGCAAATCCTTCTCATCTATACTTCTTTTGAAGCTAGACCGTGAGTGAAGTTTTATATTCAAGAATTTCTAACAATGGTAAGAGAATTTTGAAAAAGAGAACCAGAAAGCCATAAATAACGGGTGATGAATAGGTTTTGCCCGAGTCATATTGAGTTTTCAATTGTAAAAGTATGTCCACATTGAGACAAATCTCAACAACATAACCAGTGTAATCCCACTGGTGGGGTCTGGGGAGGGTAGAGTGTACGGAGACCTTACCCCTACCTCGAAGAGATAGACACTTACCCCTACCTCGTAGAGATAGACAAACTGTTTCCAATTGACTCTCGGCTTTGTTTCCGATAGCCTCTCAGCTTAAGTAAGGCATTTCAATACAGTTTGAAAAAAGCGAATACAGAAATCAAAGCTTTGTTACCCGACTGAACTCGGTATATTATGTGTATAACCCTTAAAATATATCTAATATTAACTGAAGGAACACATGGTCAAACAAGACCGAGTGGAGCACTGGTTGCGTACTGGGTTTAATCCTGTAAGGTCACAGGATCGAACTAAATGCATTTTTGCTGCCTTCTTTAAAAAAAAATTCTAAGCAGCCTTTAATGTTTTGCTCGCCAAGTAGATGTCACTATTAAATTTTATATCTTATCTTAAAAGCAATGGTGAACCCATCCTCTTGAAATCCTGGATTCACCGCTGGTAACAACATTGAGACAAATCTCGAAAAAAAAAAAAAGGTTATGTGAAAGACCTCGTGAAAGTTTAGGCGATGCGTGTGACGTTTTGGGATCCCAGCTTCCTCAAGTTGCCTATTATGATCCTCAACATCAGCTAACATCTCCTCCTCCGATGGTAAAAGCACCTTTCCAGACAACACTTTTGCAATCCATTTGGCTTGTACTTCCAACATGAGAAACACTATTGTCTGATCATCACAGAAAAAAGTTTACATTGTCATTTCTCGCAACATATTACAATTTTCAAGAGCATAATACAATGTTAAAGAGGATCAACCTCTTAGTGTTGAGAAGCTTGAATTAAAAAAAAAAAAACACTAAACATCGATGGAAAATGATTTAGAAAATAAGTCATTTTTTCATGTTTGATTGCCAAAAAATATTTTTCATCAAAAAAGGAAAATAGCCTCCTCACTTTTCGGTGGAAGTCATTTTCTTTCATAGTTATTTCAACTCCTAATTGCTTATCACTATTTTAACCAATAAATACTAAAATATTTATCAAAGCACTATGCAGTTTGTATGTTACTCTTTCAAACAATATTTATCACTCTCCAACCAAAAATCGGGAAAATGTTTTCCAGAAAATAAATCATTTATAAAAAGTATTTACTGAAGAATAACTTCTGTCGTATCAAATACAACAATAACTGGATAATAACACAGAAAGAGTATGATATTCCGTACAATTAGCTGACCTGATAAGGTATACCAACAAAAGAGAGCCGGGGAGAAAGCTTTGGAGGAAACACATGCTTGTATAGTGGTCCAACAAAACGGTCCCCATCTGCACTTACTATTCCATCAGTTTCGAGAAATGGGAAATCATACTTATATCTGTTTCAAGACACAATGAAGTAAATAAAAGTATGTTCTCTATAACGATGTAAGCTTTTAGATAAGATGATCACATAATTCAAGAAATAATGACGACAATAAACTTGTGTATGAACAGAAGACTCAAGATTTGAACTAAACCCTGTGCAGTGGAGAATGATATCAGCATGAATAGAAGATCCATCCAAGAAAGTCACTTCACCACTTTCATCAACATGATCAATCTGCGAAAAAGTTCCAAAATCAGCTCCCTTTATATATCTTCCAGTGCACAGTCAACAGCATTTAAACAATTATATACCTGTGAATGGTTCAATATATTTGCATAACTGTCCAAATTTGAAAATCCAATTTTAGAAGGTTTTGTTGAAAGATGAACTTGTTTGGCTACCGTAGCTATGTCTCGGGAAATATCAAGCCCACTCGGTCCACCTCCAATTACAACTACAATCTAAATTAACAAGTGAGAAGGTTCTGTAAATAGGAAGCATAGACTTGTGCATGAAACTTTCATAAATGAAAATGTAAAAAGAGTATAAAGGGCTTGCCTGATCCTTAAATGGCTCAGGAACTCGATAATTGTGGCTATGTATTTGTTTTCCAGGCCAATTGTTTATACCTTTGGAATTAACTAACAAGAATTAGTTCAAAATACAAACCAATCATTCCCATTTCTTTCACCATATTTTGAGTGCAGCAAGTTAAAGTTGTTTTATGTTTAACTCTTACCATCCTAATTTGTTTTTACTATTTTGTTATGAAGGTGGTGTCCGGCCAAGTACCTACACCTCCCACTAACAAAAGGTACCAAGTAACTCTGTCCATCAAAATTTAAGCTGATGAAATAAAGATCACTTGATATTTTTTTGCTTCTGCTAAGATTCAAACCTGAAACCTCATGGTTCTCCTCCACTTCATTCACCATTGGATCACACTCGTTGGATACTAAAAAACTATAGAATTTCCTCATATCAAAATGTTAAAAGAATATCTTTTAGAAAGTCAGTCAAATTTCTTATATCTTAAGTTAAGAGCATGTTTAGTTAAGCTTCTAAAATAGTTTAGCTTGAGAACCACCTTTGTTAAATTAACTTTCCGGTGAAATAATTTTAAAGAAAAACGGCTTGTGTTTAGCCAATTCATTTGAAAAATATTATTTTAAGTATTTGATAAACAATTTTGTTTGGCCAATCTTTCTCTAAAGTGCATTTGAGTGTAAATTACGAGAAAAGACAGTATTATGGTTCATTTTGCAATTAGTAGTAGAAAAATGATTTTAAATATATTTTACGAAAGATTTTAATTAACTTTTATTTTGTTAAATTTTAAAATAAAAAATATGTATTAAGGCTTTTAATCAATATAAATATAGTGAAAGCAAAAAAGGAAGAGGAGAGGAAATAGTATTTATATTCGAGACATATATGGATTAAATTATTGAGAGATAGTTTGATAAACATAATTTTTTTGTAAGGATACTGTTGTCTCAGAAAAAATAAATTTCTGTTTCTGCTTGTAGCTTCTTCGCAACAGTAGAAAAATTAATTCAGCTGCCGCTCAAAAACATTTTTCATTTTGGACCAAACACCTCAAATAAAAATTAAAAAAAGTTTTTATTTTTATTTTACGGGAAAAGGTATTTTTGACTTCTTAGAAGCTTGGCCAAACGTGCTATAAGGAGTAGTAATTAAGAGCTTTCCTAGATATTCTACCAATAACATTATCACACCACAATTTCCTAAAATACGCCCTCTGTCTCAAATTATTTCTTGTGATTCTCTTTTACACGGCCCATAATAACTAGGAGGGGTTTTTAACTATTTTACCCTTCATTGATATTCCAACAATCATAATATCACCCCATAATTAAGGTGTTTGTATCTTCAAAAACAATAAATACTAAGGTCTGGAATGGAAAAAAAATAAATTAATTCAGCCTTTAACTTCTAAAACGACAAATAATTTGAGACAACTATTTTTAGAAATCAAGAATTCATTTTAATCGAACCGCCTAGTTTACTTTGTTTATTGGTTTATTGTAGGGCATATCTCATTGCAAGATTCATCGACTGGAATCCAATTTTATTCCATTATACTTATTTTCATTCTATTTAGTTAGTAGGACCTTCTAACTATATATTACTCTTATACAAATTCAATTGTTTCTCTTTTTTTTTTTTTCAGCTCTAAAGACAGGGGAATTTATATTAATTACTTATCATATTTCCTCTTTAATTAGAAGTTCTTTAAAGATTTCTAATTTTTTTAATAAATAGAATCAAAGAGGTCTTTATTTTCATTTTTTTATTTTCAGACAATTTGAGAGGGGGAGTAACTTGTGGTAATACTTTCTATATAAATAAGCTCCAATATGTCAAAGCCAATAAATCACTGTTAAAACAATAGATTAATTAATTTGAATTTAATAATAAGGTACCTGGAATATTTGCAAGTCTGGGTATTGTATGGTGACCATTACAAATCACAACGGAATCAAAAACCTCTTCTAAACTCAACTCATCCATTTTCGACTCAACAACCCAACGATTTTCCTCAAAATCAACCTGCGCAACTCGTACGACCTCAAATTATGGTTCATTTTTTAATTAGTATTTGAGTAGAAAAATTATTTTAAATATATTTTATGAACGACTTTAAAAAAGTACTCCTTCATTATCAATTTAAGTGTCTTACTTTTATTTTTGATCTGTTTCAAAAAAAGTTTCTTTTTCTAAATTTAGTAAGTTTTTCAAAAGTACTGCAACATTTTTAATTTAAGAGCACAAGATTAAAACTCTTTATTTATTTCTAAAACTCTTTATTTATTTTTTAAACTTCGTACCCAATCAAAATAAGTACGCGTTTGGCCATATAAATCAAAAACTTTTTCACTTTTTTTGAAATTTTAGAGTTGGAGTTGTGTTTGGCCATTATTTTTGTAAATAACATTTTTTTGTTAAAATATACTTATTTTGGTGGTGAAAAACTTGAAAATCAGATTTTTCTTATTTTTCAAATTTCATTGTATTTGAAATTTTTATAGTCAAACATTAATTTTTGAAAAAAATAAAAAAAACAAAATTAAAAAAAATGAATAATTCTTATGACAATAAATTATTTTTAAATATAAAAAGTGAACATTTTTTTTATACGGACTAATAAAGAAAATTGAAACGGAACGGAGGCTATTTATATTTGAGAGATATTTAAGAATGACCCCAAAATCTACCTGAGCAACTCGTACAACTTCGGTATTGAATCGAATCAAATCAGTAATCCCAAAATCCTCAGCAAACTCATTCAAAAACTTCAACACTTGTTCATGCCCAGGAAAATTCAATATTTTCCCATTTTTTTCGCCTTTGAAAGGATAATCGCTGAAACTCATGAGTTGTCTTGGTAGATTTGTTCGAAGAGACTTATAAAGACTGCTGTGAATAATTTCTCTATTTGGATCGACACTGAGTGGATCAGTCTCAATTTGGGGATTGTAAACCCATAGACCACCCAGTTTGTTCGATTTTTCAAAGACTATAACTCTGTGGCCTTCTCTTTGTAGCTCACGCGCCGTCACTAGACCCGATACTCCGGCTCCGATTACTGCTACTTTCCGGGAATGTGCCATAGGAGAAGACTATTTTGGGCTAAATGGACAGTTTTGAAAAGATGATGGAGGTAATTAGTATTAAGTTTGTTTTAAATAATAAAAATTGGGGATGACGAACATATGAATACTACAAGGTATATGCAGTAATTCAAATGTCTCGTTCGGGAAAAGTAGTTAGATAAGCCTCCTTATTTGAATACTGTTTGTTTGGATCTAAAAAAAAAAGTTTGAACTACTCCCTCCGTTTTTAAGTGTCTTAGTTTAACTAGACACAAAATTTAAGGAATAAAAATAAATATTTAAATCTTATGGTCTTAAATCAAAGCCGTGTATAATGTACTAAAATGTTCTTTAAATCTTGTAGTTATAAATTTATCATGTAGGACGTTTGAATTGTCAACTTACTAAATATAGAAAGAGATACACTTTTTTAGACAGATCAAAAAGAAAAATAAGACACTTAAATTAGAATGGAGATAATATCACTTTTTTGCGAGTTTAACATTCCAATTATCAGGTATTTTCTTTTTTACCTGAATTATTATCATATAGTATGTATTAAAACAAATGGTGATAGTTTTCAGGTAGAAAAAGAGAACAATTGATAGTAAAAATTGCAAGGCAGAATTTCGTAGCAAATTAAGCCTATTCAAGCAAAACTTCTGTAGAATCCCAGCTGAGTAAAAAGAAAATAAAAAATCGTAAGGCAATTAAGATCAACAATTCATAAAAACACGCCCTATTGACACTTTTCCTTTTGTATAGTACTAGTTCTTGGACGTGCGTTGCACTTATATCTCGTGCTAGTTAATACAAACGCATTAAAAATGTATAAATTAAATAATCTTATAATAGTATGAGTTTCGTGAGTTTGAAGGGAGAAAAGCAAGATCAAACTGCGGGTGAATGTTTAGTATATTTGAAGATATTGTGTAATAATATTTTGTAAGAAATATACTACAACAACAACATATCTAGTATAGTCCCGTCAAGTGAAGTTTGGAGAGGGTAGAGTGTACGCTGACCTTACCCTACCTTGTAAAGGTAGAGAAAAATATATTATGTATACAAATAAAATATTAAAATTTTTATGGTAATCATCATTAATATCACGGACATAGTAGAAGAGTCAATTGTTAAGTCCTTAGACAGCCTTCAAGGAAAAGTTAAATTCCCTTTTGCTGAAAGTTTGGATAAAATTCTTCGTCAATTCAAGCGTTACATTATAACTAGAGACTAGAATTGATGAAACTACCTACAATTGCTGAATTCTTACGTCAAACTTAAAATATTTAAATTCTCAATTAATTTTAAATGCTTATTCCTAGATTTTAATTCTTTATCGGTATGGTACAATTAGTTATGGATTTATTAGTAATTTCTTAGTCTTTTCAAATTTTTATTAATGAGATATAAAAATTAATTGAGATTTTGAAATTAACAAGTATATTGTTTTCGTTTATAACATAAAAAGTATAGAAAAATAATTGGTTGTTAATTTTGTTTGTAATAGCTAAATGAGATTTAAATATGAAATGTCAATATACATAGGGGTGGGCACAGTTCGGGCCAACCCGAAATCCGAAACTTTTTAAATATTTGGTTTGAATATTTGGATTATGGATTGGACTTCGGATTTTATTTTTAAAATTTATGGATTTTGGATTGGATATGGATTTAGTACTATTGATTTTTGGATATCCGAAAATCCAAAATTTTTATACCTTTTATCTAGATCTACCTATATCACATGTGCCCAATACTAACAAGTCTAGTTTCTAAAGATCCAATAGATTAGTACCTAAGGCCCTACCCATTAAAATATTAAATCTAGTATACAATTCTCTACTAAATCAAATACAATATAGGGTTTTCTTATTTCTCAAGTCTCAAAAGTCTCACGTTAGTGTCACCCATGACAGAGTTCTTTGTTATTTTTCCGGATGGCTACTTAGATTTTATTTTGTTCATTTCCACTTTTCCAGAATACTTTTATTTGGTATGGATTTACTATATTGGACATGACTTGGATTTGCTAATCCTAATTTGAACTGTAAGGCTTTTTTTACTGAGCAATTAAGATTTAGATTTACCTCTGTGGAACTAACACATTGTTGACACCCAATTTTGTCTCGCCTCTCCTTCAAAATATCTATTTTTGGCAACTTAAGAAATAACTATTTATATTTTACTATAATTATTAGATTTTACCGACGTTTCATTATTCCATTGTAGTCACTAGCTATTATTATTTTCACTATTATTATTATTATTATTATTATTATTATTATTATTATTATTATTATTATTATTATTATTATTATTATTATTATTATTATTATTGTTGTTGTTGTTATTTTATTACCGGTATTATTATAATCCGCATTATAATCGCCTCAGCATTTTTTTTACCCTCCTATGCACACGCATCACATTTATTTTCGCATTTATTTACTGTTGACTTTCAAATATTATTGCACGGCTATCACGACATCATTTTTATCCGAGCGCCAATAGTTACATATTTTTATGTTAGGTAATATTTTAGCACACGTAGAATATAGTTAATTAAACTAGGTCTTTTATTTTTAGAAGTCCAATTTGTTTCTTTCAATCAGCCCATTCTCTTAATTCACCAGCCCAAATCAATTTAACCATTATTTTCATCCGACTAGCCCACATTCAATCCAATACCCAGCCCATACTTTAAATTCCGCAGCTCATTACCCGTTTCCACTCAGCCCACTACCTAAGCCCACTACCCGGACCCGACCCGCCTTGTTCAACCTAATGAACTACTAGGGTTCTTCATTTCCATTCACCACCCAGCGCCCCCCCCCCCCCCCCCCCCCCGGCCGCTCCCCTTCTTTCTCTTCTATCTCTCTCTCCTTCGATGAAAGCGGCAAATCCGCAGAGCCCTTTCC
Source organism: Lycium barbarum (assembly GCF_019175385.1). Lineage (NCBI taxonomy): Eukaryota > Viridiplantae > Streptophyta > Magnoliopsida > Solanales > Solanaceae > Lycium > Lycium barbarum. The sequence goes on from NC_083341.1 coordinate 24,089,728, forward strand.
ACCCTCACAGACCTCGCATGGTCAGTTCGATAAAGGTAATTAAAGCTCCGTCAGGGGGTTAACGTTGAAGAGGATTTCATTCCTTTTTCTGGTTTCTTGTGTCGATCTGAAGCTTTAATGGTTTCTTGTCGGTTGTAAGTTCGAATCCTACTTTATCAGCCCTTTTGATTTGTCGGGTACAAAATCTTAATGAGTCTTTGTCTCCTTCTTCTTCGGTTTTCTGATCGATGTCATAAAAAAAAGCTCTCCAACGTTCAGATTTAGCACAAGTGTTGACTTGATTTGAATTTTTGTTTTAAAATCCCGCCCAAATTTTCAAACCCAAGAAAACCCTAGAAATCCCTCCTATAAATAATCGTTTTCCAGTCGTTTTGAGGGGAGATCTAGTCAGCCGCCTTGAGTCCTCTAAAAAAAAAAGAGAAGTTTTCGAGTCATCCAGAAATTCCCTAAAATTAGAGTTCGTTTAGCCGCCCAAATCCCCTTAAGAAATATCAGTTCTAGACGCCTCAATTTCCCCTAAAATATTAACTCACTATTTTTTATATTCGAAGCGTCGAATCATTTGTTTTATTCTCATTTTTGCTCCTGTTACTGTTTCACATCCGAGTCTATGCAAACTCGGAGGTTGTAGCTGTTTCGAGGGTATATTGGAGATCCCGCACTCAGTTCGCTGCACTCGAAACAAGTGGACTTATCTCTCCTTTAGTTATTTCTGCGTTTATTGTTGTTTTCCTTTTCTGTTTATGTGTTAGAAGATAGCCATGTTAATTGCTAGTTTAGGATATATTAATGTGTGTTAATTCCTATCTTTGTTTAGTTATGCTTAGTAGTAGTAGTCTAGTATAATTCATTTTGTGCTATATTGGCCATTTCAGTTGAATTATATTGTTAGTAATAGTTTAGTTAGTTCAATTTTGCGCTTTATTTACTCTTTCAGTCAAGTTATGATGATATCAACATGTTTAGCATAGTCTTTATGCTTTATTTACTGTTTTAGTCAAATCATGTTGCTAAGGTTAACTTGGCATAGCTTAGTTTTTTTGTTTCATTTGCTGCCTTAGTCAAGAGTCTGTTAGTAATGAAAGTTTAACCACATGCTTGCGTGTTTTGTCTACTGGTATTTGACTCTTGTGAAAGTACAAGAGGGGGGGGGGGGGGTGAATTGTAAGCTTGTTAAAAAATCTAGTCGACTATTGTTTGGTGCTAGTCGACTGATAGCGAGACAACCTGCACAAAATTATCAGTCCTTCGATTTGCACAAGTATAAACCACAATAAATAGTAAGGGTCAGAATATAATATGAGAGCAATAAAATAAATGACACTAGGAATTTTTATACTGGTTCGGAACCAATGTGGTATCCTAATCCAGTCCCCTTGGGTTGCAAGGAGGTTATCTCTTTAAGCTCTTTGTAGTTGGAGTTGAGTACAACCTTTGTGGTTTTCCTCGTTCACCACCAAAGTTTACAAGGTTGGTTTTCACTCGCTCACCAACAACGAACAAGGTTTGGTTTTGACACGCTCACCAACAACGTACAAAGTTGGTTTTTCACTCGCTCACCAACAACGACTCTTTGGTTTTCACTCGCTCACCAAATAAACGAACAATGACACAACCTCTCAATACAAAGCCTCACCAACTATACTATATATCTCCTCTCTTTTTTGTTTACACAGTAAGTCACTCAGAATTACAATGCTTATGAAAAGTAGAGCAAAGAACTTGAGAAGGTTGAGACGAAAGTATAAGTGGCTGCGTAAATTAAATTGTTGCACTTGTCTTGTCTCTTATACTTGGTTTTGAATAGTCTAGCCGTTGAACTGGTCTTCTAATTTTGGAAAAGAATTTCCTTTGCTGCTGACTTTTCCTTTTGTAGTAAAATATTAATGCTCCATCAATATAGTAAGAGCTCTCAATTTTAATTCTTCTCCACGTGATGTCCAATCAAAACATATCCTTTATATTTACTTCCTTGATGGCCTCTTTGCTTGAAACTTCTATTCCATATAAGTATTAATTTAATCAAAAGTCTTCCTTCCAAAAATATAACTCAATCATCACAGCTTCCTTTAATTTCAACCATAGTCAATATATGAAGATCTCTCATATCACGAAATGAATATTTACCATCCATGGCTAATGCAACAATATTCCTTTCCATTTCTAAATCTTGTGCCAATCTTCTGCATAATAATTTATTCCATAAGTGCTTTCCTTCCATGCATAGATCTTGGAAGTATAATTTATTTCCATAAAGAAACTTGTAGCAATTTACCAAATCTGAATAGTCTTTCCTTAATATTGTAGTAAAATCCATCCACCCTCTTTCCAAGCTTGCGGTAGATATATTCAAATTTGAATATCTTCTTCCCAAAATAACTAATATTCTTCCCATTAGTTTCTCTGCACTCTTCTTCTGATTTTTACAAATATGAGCTTTTATTTAGGCAACCCAAGAGAATTTCAAGATCCTCTTCATTCAACATGGATCTTGATTAGAATGTAATCACATTCGGCTTCTTGAATTTGGACTGTAATCACTATGAATATGGACTCCTTGTAAACTTGAGACTTCTTGTATATCTTGATACTACATATATTTTGGATCTTCCTTGAGTACCAAATCAATCTTGATCTTTTCCTTTTGTAGAATATTTTCCTTCCATAGGATCGCAGTAAATATTCTTCCCATAATTCCTGCACCTTGATTTGAGTAAGTGTTTCTTCCATAATTCCATCTCGTAATATCTTCTTTTCCATATTTTCTTGTATCTCCACCGGATCCGTCTTCATCAAACAAGCCTATACCAAAAATAAATTAACCACAAGTAAATGTTCTTTTATTAAAACTTATGTTGGTTTGTTATCATCAAAATTAATAGGTGAAACCTTGGATCTAACATCTTGTGCATAACAAATGCTACTAATGACTAGTTTCAATCTCAATATAGATCTTCCCTGTTATCTAGCCAAGTGAATGAACATGTCTATGTGTTCTGTTTAGCCTCAGCTGAGAATTACTAGCTTGTATTAGACTTATTTGAATCAGTTTCGATGTCAACTTATATCTAAAAACATGATTCAGAGGCTTACTCAGTTAAACTAACAAATTAATAGCTTTGGTAATAGAAGGTTGCTTGTTTTATCTTAATATGATACTATTGAGTATTCATGTAATTCAATAACTTGTTTTGACGAGCAATTGGAGTTGACACGAGGATAAAGCCTATTTAATCTCCAGCATGTTCCTATAGGATTTAAATGGCACTGCCAAGTCCCAACAAGATTAACAGGAACTCTACGTTTTCCTTTTCTAAATTACAAATACCCTCTCTGTGTTCGTGGTCTTAATATCTCACCGATTTTTCATTGGTATCATAGCCATAGCAGTTTTTGATCTCTCTGTTGCTTTACATTGTATCGTGCTTTGTTGATTGCCATGTGAATGTGCATTTACTATTTGTTTTCCTCACTGCCCATCTTATCTGTTTCATATGTTGTTAGCTTCGGCTGCTAGCTCTCGTTTTGGGTTTGAACATTTTTCTCTAAATGTCCTTTCATTGTGTTGTGTGCTAATTCAAGCTGTATACTTAGTTTCTTTATTTAGGCCTTAGTCTCTTATTATATACTGATTCTTTTCCTTTCATTTTTGCATGACCACCGCATACGAGTCCGAGGGACTCGCTCTTCCTCCGCAATCGGTGTTGGGCTAAAGCCCAACATTACCTCTTTCTCGAGTCAGCCATCCGCAGCAATCCATATATAAAAAAATTATTATTGGGCCAAAGCCCAACAGCAGCCCTGAACGCAACAGTTTTTTTTATAAATGTGGGCTGAGCCTACTCCCACCAGCAGTCCCGATTGCAGCAGTCCTAAAAATGGGCTGAGCCCATTTAACTACATTTACTCCTCCATTTTATTTTGTGCATTTAATCTTATGTTGTTGACTAACACTTTATTTTATTGTTGTTTTACTTAGCTTAGATGAATTATAAGGGGATTAGTATGGGAATTAGTTTTAATAATGGGTAGTTAATTTAAGGAAAATTGACGATTAATTCCATAAGTTTCATCCTCTTTTATTTTACTTATAGTATTTGTCTTCATTAGAATAATTGATTTTCAAAAGCATGACTACATATTTCGAGCTAAGGAATCATGATTTATTATTACTATCTTAGAAAATTAACGTCACTAATATGCAAATATAAACTCAAGTGCATTTTATAAACATTTTTTTTTTAAGATTTGTCAAATTATACATATTTTTAAGCCGAATATAGTTAAATAAAGTTAGTAAAAGAGAAGGAAAACTCATCTACTTTTGCATCCTATTCATAAAATAAGTCTAGATTTTCTACACCACTATATTCATATAATATATTTTTATTCTAAGTTTAAATTGGCTAAGTCTTCTCTTAAAAGCTCCTACTTATATGCAAATCATTATATTTTGCAAATTTCATTCTCTAAATAACATTATTATTTAAAGCCTTAGCAATATTTGTAGTTTATTTTAAATAGCATTTAAAGTCTCTTTTTGTGTAAATTATCCTACAAGTTTTGTCTTAAATAGCATTTTATTTTAAGCCTTAGCATATTTCTAAGTCTTATTTTAAACAGTGTACTATATTTTCCTTTTAAAACCTTAGTAACATTATAAGCCACTTTCTTAAAATTTAGGCACCTCATTTAACCTTAATTAATTAACCTAAGTTTGGCCGGATAACCGTAGTTAACGGATCCTAGAGGATGCCTAACCCCTTCCCTTTAGGATAATCTAGAACTCTTACCTAGAATCACGCTAATTGAGCAGACCATTAACAGAGGTTTAGTTAGGCTTTACCTTAGTTAATAAATTAGGTGTTCTAATTCACCTTAAAATCAATTAGGTGGCGACTCCTTAAAATAAACAAAATAGGAATCACCAATATGTTGTACTCCTACTTTAACCCGTTTAAATGGGGTATAACACACATGAATTTCGTTCCTAACAAGCCTGTCTTAAGTCTCAAGAGTCAAATCCGAAAATTCGAAATATCCAAACCGAATAATCCGAAACCGAACTTAAAATATCCAATCCAATCCGAACTTAATTGGATTGGATTTGGATTATAATTTCTTCAATCCGAAAACCGAATATCCAAACCGAAAATTTCATATCCAATCCGATGGCCCGAACACCCACACCTAAATATACATACATAACAACACCTCACTATAATAGCCGTGAAATTTTCGGACAAACGCTGCCATTATAAAGAGGTTTGGCTAGATATATATTTTAAATAATAATTAAAACATCAATGATTGAATCCAAGTACTTGTCCTCTTGTTAAATCAAGTAATTCAAACATTTTTACCATGGAAGTTTCCTACTGACTACTTATTTAGTAGATGAATATTCAATTGATTGGATTATTAATGAACAGTCAAGTAGCAAAGACCTCTTTCTCTTCGGGAGCTTTCATAACGTCTACAAAAAATGGGTCTTTCCCCTCGTGAAAGGCTATTGGGATTGATCCCTTCAACCCTCCTTGACATGGAAGCCGACCCTAACTTGAGGACAAGGGTAAAAGAACAGAGAATGAGAAGAAATATTGGAAGTTCGTAATTTTTAAAAAATCTTTGAGAAAAGGAATAAGAAATGTAACTTGTTCAATGAATCTAGACTTTCTAGTCCCACATGTTTATTAGGTTTTCTTATAGAGTCCATGACAATGAATCTGGGCTTTCTACTCCCACATGTTTATTTGGTTTTCTTATGAGTCCATTAAAAGAGCTAGCCGCTCGCTACTTGTGATAACGCCGCCTAACCTTAGAACTTTTTTCACAATAAGTAGGCGTTTGGCCATAGAAGCAAAAAACTTTTTCACTTTTTTTAGAATTTTGGAGTTGGACTCGGAGTTGTGTTTTGTAACACCTCGTGCATTCGGGCTAAGATTTGACTCATAAGACAGGGGTATAATGAACCCAATTTGAGTAGTGTATAAATGGAGTTTGAAACCCAATCAAGACATGAGAAGAGTCCTTGAGCAAAGGAAAGTCGGAAGCTACCCTACGGAGCGTGTTTTCAAGTGAGTTTGCATCACGTCTCAATTAAAATGGGTATACGGAAAGATCTGTAAGGAATTTGGGAATATTTCCTTCTTGAAAGTTGTAGATCTTTGAAATAACTTTCCAACGGTATATTATGGAGGTCAAACAGACATCTGTACAAAGAGTTATGCCCGTTTTACTAAAACAGTGTTATGCCGATTTACGGTGGAATATACGGGCCGTGAAAATTATACGGGCCGTATATTTAGACCGTAAAATTGGTCCAGAAAGCCCAAATCACTGTAATTGATTTACGGTGCGATATATGGTCCGTAAAACTTTTATGGGCCGTAAAATAGAGCGTAAAATGGGTCCGACAGCAATTTTAAAACTTCGTTTTAAGGTTTTTTCACTTCATTCTTCACACCCCCCAAGCCCTAGAACGACCTTCTATTCTCTCCCATCATCAAGAACACCAAGGTAAGCTTATTCTAATCATTCCAAGTCAATTCTAATATATATCCTTGTAATCTAAACAAGAAATCATCATTCCTAACCTAGGGTTTCCAAGAAAACCCATCTCAAGGGTTCAAGATTCAAGATTCTGAAAATCTTCTTCAAAGTTAAAGTCTTTAATTCAAGTTTGGAGCATTACCAGGTATGTAAAGTTACTATCTACGTGTGGGAACATCATTATTCTTCCCCACACCTCATAATCCATAAATTATGATTCTCTACTAAAACTAGGGTGTCTATACCATGGTCATGATAACCATAGGTCCATGTCCATGATTATATTATGTATGAATTATTATAATTCCATCATTGAGTTCTTAATATTTCTTTATGATTATTGAATAAATCCGTCCATAATCCATGAAAACCCATATATTGTATTCCATGGATTCGTGCATGCATGTTTTTAAATAAAAATGCTTATATCATGAATATCCTACATGTCTACAAGTTTTCATGCAATTATGTTATATAACTATGTTCATGCCATGACTCAAGATACATACATGCCAAATACAAGTTATTTCATGAAACCATGTTTACAAGTTATTTCATGAAACCATGTTTACAAGTTATTTCGTGAAATCATGATTACAAGACAAGTATAAGTTAATTCACGAAAATCATGGGCTTCTTAGCCAATTATATCATGTTCATGTTTTTGGGAGTTGGACGAATTACCGAGAAGGCTCAGATAGCCTCAAACTACGTAGCCACCGTAGGACAAGGATCGCTCCGCCCAGTTAGGACGATTTCCTTAATTTAACACTGAATGGATCCATCAGGCAAGTTACCACCTTATACCCTGGCAAGGTATGGGGGATCTGCTAGTCCGGCGAGGTACCAGACTCCACGTATCCACGTGGTGATATCATGTTGTCGGTTTATGAAATGCTTTCCCTACTTATCATGTTTTACTTATGTTATATATATATATATATATATATATACCCATGCTCATGCTCATGTTCATGTCCAGGTTTTCAGTTTCAGTTCTTATCATGTTATTCCATGTCCCATGTTATTTCTTTCAGTTGCTTTACATACCAGTACATTCAATGTGCTGACGTCCCCTTTTATTGCCCGGGGGCCTGCATTTCACGATGCAGGTACGGATTTACAGGACGACGCCTCTGCTCATTAGGATTTACACGTACCAGCTTATTGGTGAGCCCCATCTCATTCGGGGTTTAGGCATTGTCTTTCTTTATTTAGTTTTGCATCTAAAGGTATGCTGGGGCCTTGTCCCAGCAAGTATGTTACGTGTTTCAGACTTATGTTAGAGGTTTCATAGACAAGACAAGTGTCATGTTAGACTTCCAGAGTTGGTTAGCCGGTTTGGCTCATTTATGATATTTCCCGCATTCATGACTTAATCAAGTACTTATGTTTAATATTATGACTTACTATGTTTTATAAAAGTTCATCATGCACTTCACGTTATATTTCCGCTCATGTATGCCTCATGATGATTCAGCAAGCCATGTGGTTCGCTCGGTCACATGCAGTCAGGCACCGAGTGCCGTGTTATGCCCAGGCCATGATTCGGGGCGGGACAAAGCTTGGTATCAGAGCCTAGGTTCAAGTGTCTTTAGGGAGTCTATGAAATCGTGTCCAGTGGGTCACTTTTATATGTATTAGGGCCCCATACATATAAATAGTTGACCACCAAGACATTCAGGATTGTCTCACTTCTTTCATATTCTAAATCGTGCAGTTAGAGCAGTACTTTTAGGATGCCTTTCTAACTCGTGCGTGTACGTATTTTCAGAAAATGCCTGCGAAAAGGAAATACACCAGAAAGGCTACAGCCACCAGCCAAGGGGGTACTGCGGAAACAACTCGTGAATAGACCATTCCGACTCAAACAGCAGCCCCAATCGCTCCTACAGTTACACTTCCTACTGATTCGGATGGGGATGTTAGGAATGCTATCAATATGCTCACACAACTGGTAGCAGCTCAGGCCCAACGTCAGGAATCTGGGTCATGTTCAGGAGGTAATAGAGAGTCTTCTAAGACTAAGGACTTTCTCAGGATGAATCCCCAGTCTTTACGGGGACAAAGAAAGATGAGGACCCTCAGGACTACATTGATGCTTTCCAAAAGATCTTCAGGATTATGACAGTTACAGAAATCGAAATAGCTACTTTTGGAGCTTATCAGCTATAGGGCATTGCTAACACTTGGTATGAATCTTGGGAATTATCCCGAGGTGAGGATGCACCTGATGCTACATGGGATGAATTTACAAGCGCATTTCTGGACCACTTCATGCCAATAGAAGTCAGAGAGGCTAAGGCTGAGCAATTTCTGAAGCTTAAGCAGAATGACAGGTCAGTTCAGGACTACTATTTGAAATTTGTCAGTCTGGCTAAGCATGCTCCACATATGGTACCGGATATGAGGGCAAGAGTGAGGAGGTTTGTTGGAGGACTTGATTCCCATTTGTATGATGGGGCCAATATTGCTGCACAGAATAGGGGAATGACCATCTCTAAGATGGTTGCTTTCGTACAAGGTAATGAGACAAGGCTAAAGGAGGAGGAAGCCTTGCAGAAAGAGAAAGACAAGGAATTCCACAAGAGGGTCAAGTCTACCGGACAGTTCAACCGGAACGGGAACAAGAAATTCTTTAAGAACAGGTCAGCAGGACCTGCTCCGTCCACAGCAAGTGCCCTACTCCCCAAGTTCCGTAATGATAAGAAGCAGAATTTTAGTCCATCAAGTTCTTACTCTCAAGCTAGTGTGGGTCAGTCGACTTATACTCATTCGATATGCGGCAAGTGTAACATGAGACACTCAGGTGAGTGTCGTGTGGGTACTGATGTCTGCTTTAGATGTGGTTAGAAGGGCCATTTTCAGAAAGAATGTCCATCAACCAGACAGGGTACTGGAGGTAACGTGGCGCAGTCTATAAATTCAGCAGCTCCTCGTCACAATCAGGCCCAGCAGGGGTGTGGAACGGCAAGGTCCGAAAATACAGGCGGTGGTCAGAACCGTTTGTATGCATTGACGGGTCGTCAGGATACAGAGGCTAGAGCAGATGTTGTCACAGGTACACTCACAGTTTTCACTTTTGAAGTATATGCCCTTATTGACCCAGGATCCATCTTATCTTATGTAACCCCTTTTGTTGCTAAGAAATTTGGGTTTGAACCGGAAAAGTTGCATGAACCCTTTGAAGTGTCCACCTCAGTGAGAGAGTCAGTCATAACTAGGCGTATTTATAGGGGTTGCCCAGTTTTAGTCCATCACCGTAGAACCATAGCTGACTTAGCAGAGTTAGAGATGGTAGACTTTGATGTGATCATGGGTATGGACTGGTTAGCTTCATGTTATGCCACAGTATGTTGTAGAACTAAAGTTGTAAGATTCGAATTTCCTAATGAGCCAGTCATAGAATGGGAAGGTAATTCAGTAGTACCCAGGGGTAGATTTATTTCTTACCTAAAAGCCAGAAAAATGATTTTTAAAATTTATATCTACCACCTAGTTCGAGTCAAGGATTCAAATGCCCAGACTCCAACTCTCCAGTCCGTCCAAGTTGTAAATGAATTTCCAGAGGTCTTTCCCGAAGATCTTCCAGGAGTCCCTCCTGACAGGGAGATTGAATTTGGAATTGATCTACTTCCCGATACTCAACCGATATCTATTTCGCCATACAGAATGGCTCCAGCAGAGTTAAAAGAGTTAAAAGCCCAGTTGAAAGATCTTGACAAGGGGTTTATTAGGCCTAGTGTTTCGCCTTGGGGTGCGTCAGTCTTATTTGTCCGAAAGAAGGATGGTTCCTTACGTATGTGTATAGACTACCGTCAGTTGAACAAGGTCACCATTAAGAACAGGTACCCTCTTCCTAGAATAGATGACTTATTTGACCAACTTCAGGGCGCCCAATGTTATTCCAAGATTGAACTCAAATCAGGCTATCATCAGTTAAAGGTTAAGGAAGTTGATATTCCAAAGACCGCTTTCAGAACCCGTTATGGCCATTTTGAATTTCTTGTTATGTCATTTGGGTTGACAAATGCGCCAGCTGCTTTCATGGATCTTATGAACAGGGTCTTCAAGCCTTATCTCGACTTATTCGTCATTGTCTTCATTGATGATATTTTAGTGTATTCCCGTAATGAGGCTGATCATGCAGAACATCTCAGAATAGTGTTGCAAACTCTTAAAGATCGCGAACTTTTTGCAAAATTCTCAAAGTGTGAGTTTTGGCTTAAGTCAGTGGCATTCTTAGGCCATGTGATCTCAGGAGAAGGTGTTAAAGTTGATTCTCAAAAGATTGATGCGGTAAGGAGTTGGCCCACACCCACTTCAGTTTCTGATATAAGGAGTTTCTTGGGTCTGGCAGGCTATTATAGACGTTTCGTTGAAGGATTTTCCTCCATTTCTGCTCCGTTGACTAAGTTGACCCAGAAGAAGGTTAAGTTCCAATGGTCAGATGCTTGTGAGCAAATCTTTGAAGAGTTGAAGAAAAGATTGACTTCTGCTCCAGTTTTGACGCTACCAGAAGGAACCGAAGGGTTCGTGGTTTATTGTGATGCTTCGGGAGTTGGTCTCGGATGTGTCTTAATGCAGCATGGTAAGGTTGTAGCTTATGCATCTCGTCATCTCAAGGTTCACAAAAAGAATTATCCGACTCATGACCTGAGTTAGCAGCTTTAGTTTTTGCACTTAAGATATGGCGTCATTATTTGTATGGAGTGCATGTCGATATTTTCACTGATCGTAAAAGATTATGATGTGGATATCCTATCATCCGGGAAAAACGAATGTTGTAGCTGACGCTCTTAGTCGGCGTTCCATGGGAAGTCTAGCCCACGTTGACATAGATAAGAGAGTTATGACCAAGGAAGTTCATCGTTTGGCCAGTCTTGGAGTCCGACTTTTGGAATCCGAGGATGGTGGGGTGCTTGTTCAGAATAGAGCTTTTTCCTCGCTAGTCGTGGAAGTCAAAGAGAAACAGTTTAATGATCCCTACTTGTTGCAGCTGAAAGAGGGGATTCACAAGAATAAGATGACGGCTTCTGAACAAGGGGGAGATGATGGTACCTTGAGGTACCGAGACAGATTATGTGTTCCAGATGTAGATAGGCTCAGAGAGCGAATTATTTCAGAAGCTCACAACTCCAGGTATTCCATTCACCCCAGTTCCACTAAGATGTACCATGATCTTAAGGAGATTTATTGGTGGAACGATATGAAGAAGAACGTAGCAGATTTTGTAGCTAAGTGTCCGAATTGTCAACAAGTGAAAGCCGAACACCTGAGGCCTGGTGGCTTGGCTCAGAATATTGATATTCCTATTTGGAAATGGGAAATGATCAATATGGATTTTGTATCAGGTCTACCTCGTTCAGCTAGGAGACATGACTCTATTTGGGTGATCATTGACCGGCTTACTAAGTCAGCACACTTTTTACCAGTCAAGACCACAGATTCAGCAGAAGATTATGCCAAGCTGTATGTTAATGAAATTGTCAGATTGCATGGGACCCCAGTGTCCATTATTTCAGATTGTGGTGCTCAGTTCACATCAAACTTCTGGAAATCCTTTCAGAAAGGATTGGGTACCAAGGTGAACCTCAGCACAGCTTTTCATCCGCAGACAGATGGCCAGACAGAGCGTACTATTCAGACTCTGGAGGACATGTTGAGAGCATGCGTCTTGGATTTCAAAGGTAATTGGGATGATCACTTGCCTCTCATTGAGTTTTCTTATAATAACAGTTATTATGCTAGTATTGGGATGGCACCATTTGAAGCTTTGTATGGGCGAAGGTGTAGGTCACCAATTGGTTGGTTCGAAGTTGGTGAAGCAGAGTTGTTAGGGCCAGATTTGGTCTATCAGGCGATGGAGAAAGTCAAATTGATTCAAGAGCGTTTGAAAACGGCTCAGAGTCGCCAGAAGTCTTACACAGATATGAGGCGAAGGGACTTAGAATTTCAAGTTAATGATTGGGTGTTCCTTAAAGTCTCACGTATGAAGGGTGTTATGAGATTTGGGAAAAAAGGGAAGCTTAGTCCCAGATATATTGGACCTTACAGAATTTCACGAAAGGTCGGTCTAGTAGCTTATGAACTTGAGTTGCCACAAGCGTTGGCTGCTGTTCACCCAGTGTTTCATGTATCCATGTTGAGGAAGTGTGTAGGAGACCCGTCATTGTTTGTTCCTGCTGATACTATAACAGTTAAGGATGGCCTCACCTATGAGGAGATCCCCGTAGCCATTCTTAATCGTCAAGTCCGCAAGTTGAGAACTAAGGAAGTAGCCTCAGTAAAGGTCTTATGGAGGAGCCAGAAAGTTGAAGAGGCTACATGGGAAGCCGAAGAAGACATGAAATCCAGATATCCTCACTTGTTTGAAGAGCAAGCAGATAGCCTTCAAGGTAACTACCTTTAGTATTCATGTCATGTCCCTTATGTATTCATGCCTCACGTTTCACGTTCAAGTTCATGTATTCTCTATTCATGTCTCATTTTTTAGCACTCATGTTTTCATGAAACTATGTCATGTCAGTTTTCCATGTTCCATGTCATGTTTCTTCACGTTCATATATTCAAGTTATGTCCAGCCGCATTCTTAACCATAACCCATCATTCGAGGACGAATGATCCCAAGGGGGAGATATTACAACACCTCGTGCATTCGGGCTAAGATTTGACTCATAAGACAGGGGTATAATGAACCCAATTTGAGTAGTGTATAAATGGAGTTTTAAACCAAATCAAGACATGAGAAGAGTCTTTGAGCAAAGGAAAGTAGGAAGCTACCCTACGGAGCGTGTTTTCAAGTGAGTTTGCATCACTTCTCAATTAAAATGAGTATACAGAAAAATATGTAAGGAATTTGGGAAAATTTCCTTCTTTAAAGTTGTAGATCTTTGAAATACATTTCCAACGGTATATTAGACATCTGTACAAAAAGTTATGCACATTTTACTAAAACAGTGTTATGCCGATTTACGGTGGAATATACGGGCCGTGAAAATTATACGGGCCGTATATTTAGACCGTAAAATTGGTCCAGAAATCCCAAATCACTGTAATTGATTTACGGTGGGATATATGGTCCGTAAAACTTTTATGAGCCGTAAAATAGAGCGTAAAATGGGTCCGACAGCAATTTTAAAACTTCGTTTTAAGGCTTTTTCACTTCATTCTTCACACCCCCAAGCCCTAGAACGACCTTCTATTCTCTCCCATCATCAAGAACACCAAGGTAAGCCTATTCTAATCATTCCAAGTCAATTCTAATATATATCCTTGTAATCTAAATAAGAAATCATCATTCCTAACCTAGGGTTTCCAAGAAAACCCATCTCAAGGGTTCAAGATTCAAGATTTTGAAAATCTTCTTCAAAGTTAAATTTTTTAATTCAAGTTTGGAGCATTACCAGGTATGTAAAGTTACTATCTACGTGTGGGAACATCATTATTCTTCCCCACACCTCATAATCCATAAATTATGATTCTCTACTAAAACTAGGGTTTCCATGCTCATGATAACCATAGGTCCATGTCCATTATTATATTATGTATGAATTATTATAATTCCATTATTGAGTTCTTAATATTTCTTTATGATTATTGAGAATCCGTCTGTAATCCATGAAAACCCATATCTTGTATTCCATGGGTTCTTGCATGCATGTTTTTAAATAAAAATGCTTATTTCATAAATATCCTACGTGTCTTCAAGTTTTCATGCAATTATTTTATATAACTATCTTCATGCCATGACTCAAGATACATACATGCCAAATACAAGTTATTTCATGAAACCATGTTTACAAGTTATTTCATGAAACCATGTTTACAAGTTATTTCGTGAAATCATGATTACAAGACAAGTACAAGTTAATTCACGAAAATCATGGGCTTCTTAGCCAATTATATCATGTTCATGTTTTTGAGAGTTGGACGAATTACCGAGAAGGCTCAAATAGCCTGAAACTACGTAGCCACCGTAGGACAAGGATCGCTCCGCCCAGTTAGGACGATTTCCTTAATTTAACACTGAATGGATCCATCAGGCACGTTACCACCTTATACCCTGGCAAGGTATGGGGGCTCTGCTGGTCCGGCAAGGTACCAGACTCCATGTATCCACGTGGTGATATCATGTTGTCGGTTTATGAAATGCTCTCCCTACTTATCATGTTTTACTTATGTTATATATATATATATATATATATATATATATATATATATATATATATATATATATATATATATATATATATATATATATATATATATATATATGTACCCATGCTCATGCTCATGTTCATGTCCAGGTTTTCAGTTTCAGTTCTTATCATGTTATTCCATGTCCCATGTTATTTATTTCAGTTGCTTTACATATCAGTACATTCAATGTGCTGACGTCCCCTTTTATTGCCCGGGGGCCTGCATTTCACGATGCAGGTACGGATTTACAGGACGACGCCTCTGCTCATTAAGATTTACACGTACCAGCTTATTGGTGAGCCCCATCTCATTCGGAGTTTAGGCATTGTCTTTCTTTATTTAGTTTTGCATCTAAAGGTATGTTGGGGGCCTTGTCCCAGAAAGTATGTTACGTGTTTCAGACTCATGTTAGAGGTTTCATAGACAAGACAAGTGTCATGTTAGACTTCCAGAGTTGGTTAGCCGGTTTGGCTCATTTATGATATTGCCCGCATTCATGACTTAATCAAGTACTTATGTTTAATATTATGACCTACTATGTTTTATAAAAGTTCATCATGCACTTCACGTTATATTTCCGCTCATGTATGCCTCATGATGATTCAGCAAGCCATGTGATTCGCTCGGTCACATGCAGTCAGGCACCGAGTGCCGTGTTACGCCCAGGCCATAGTTCGGGGCATGACATGTTTGGCTATAGTTTTTGTAAATAGTATTTTTGTTGTTGAAATGTACTTGTTTTGGTTGTGAAAAACTTGAAAAACAAGTTTTTCTTATTTTTCAAATTTCAAATACAACTTCAAGTTGTATTTGGAATTTTCATGGCCAAACACTAATTTTTCAAAAAAAAGTGGAAAAAAAAAATTCCGGAAAACGTGAATAATTCTTATGACCAAACGGGTCCTCAGTAGCCTTAGAAATTTTAGCCACTTCAGCAAACTTAGTTATAAAAAATAACAACTTTGACCAAAGCTATTAGCTTATCATCACTGTTGATTTAGCCTTAATCATCGGAATACACTCTACCCCAATCTCATTAGAGTGCTGTTTTTTTTTTTCTCTGTCATTGAAGGTTGCTGATGTCTACAAAATTTAGTTGTATTCTTCTATTTACCCAAGCTTCCACCTTTCGTTCAAAACAGAGTATTTCCAGCAGTTTTAATCACCTTCCGGTGGAAACCAAGAATTTCAATTTTTGTATTCTTCGAAAATCACTTTGTCATTTGTGGCAAAATTGAAATTCTATTGAAAATAACTTATTGATGAAGTGTGTAGTTAAATAACAAAAGTTCCACAAAAAATTTAAAAAATAATCAAGAAAAACTGAATTAAGAGATTCTGTCAAACTTCAACATCTACTTAAACCTAAATTCATTATAGACTGCTTATATACATTATAATCTATGTATAATTATTGCATAATATGGGTATAATTTATGTATATTCTAATTATACACTTGTTGTACAAATTATATAATTTATGTATAATTATTGCATAATATGGGTATCATTTATGCATATTCTGAGTATGCACTTGTTAAACACATTGTACATTGTATAATTATGCATAATATGAGTAGAATTGATGTATATTCTGATTATACACTTGTTGTACATTCAGAATGTAATAGAAAAATAAGGAATATAAAAAGGAGGAGGCAACTAACCAACATAGAGAAGCAGTCAAAAAAACTATGCATAACTCAGGATACACATTAATTATAAATCAAATAACAGCCCTCACATACCCATGAGAACCTTTTTTAAAAATGGGTGGACAGACCCTCGAATGCTTAACGTTGTACAATTTTTTTACTCATTTAGCTGATGAAAGGTGTGTGTTAAAAAATTTAAGAAGGATTTATGATAAAGAAAAAAAAAAGTAGATGAAGGACCATCGGAAAACATCTCCAGCCAAGTGCTTAATGCCATCCTCCTTTGTTGAGGAGAGCTAGAAATTGATAAAACAAAAAAAAACTTTTAGATGGGTACAGATGGGGAAATAAAGAAACCTATTTTAAACGGGGTATTTTTATATAATTCCTAAAATTATGTAATCTAAAATCAATATCCCTATAATTTCTCCTAATAATTAACTACTTATTAATTATATCTGGCTAGGACCGGTTGAAAAGGTTTGGAAATTGATTAAAATGGGTTATAAAAATAAAATAGGTTTATTTTGAGTTTATAATTAATATGGGATGCTGATTGAGTTAATTATTCTTAAAAAAGGGAAACTATTGAAACAAACAATTTATTATTGCAAATTGAATCTTTGCCGCCGGATCTTGGCCAAAATTCGTGGATATATATGCAACTTTGATTTTTTTAATGCCCACATGTTTAATTTCATGGTTGATCCTTATTTTGTAACTTCTTCTGACTTTATCAAAACCTTCTTTAAACTATTTTTCCGTTTTATTTTATTTGGCTCTGTTGGAATGTAAATCGAATTTAAGATGTTACTTCGACTTGTATAAGTTTTATATAAATAGTGTTTGAAGAGAATATCTATTTGAATAAGTTAGTTTGACAGAGAAAATCAGAAAATATATCACATCCATAGTTATTAAACTATGAAACACTTCAATAAATCATTTTTTTTGGAAAATTACATAGAATAATATACTCTTATCATTAGAATTCGCCTCAAGCATGTTTTTTTGTTTTTTGGTTAAACAGATACTAATGATATATTAAATATCTACATAATAGTTACACCAGCGTTTATGGAATGTGAGTCATTTAGTTGTCCAAAAGAACCTTACAGACCGTTCAAAGACAGTTCCACATTTGTCTGCCCAAAAGACATTTTTTTACAAAATTAGGAGGTACTTCTAACATTTTCATTTCCTCAAAAAGTTGTTGCTTCCTTCCTTCCTTGGCCAGGAGGTTTGCCACCTTGCTTTTCTCCCTGCAGCTATGCCTTAGCTCCGGATGTCCCAGTCTGCTCATTAAACACTTGCATTTAGAAATGATAGAATTGTAAGGCAAGTGCCCTTGTTTAATCATTTTGATTACCTCTGTTGAGTCTGAGTTGATCTCTAGAGGGACTAGATTGTGTTATGCTGCTATTTTGAGACCCTGCATGATAGTTGTTAGTTCTGCAAGAGTGTTAGTGGTATGGGGCAATCCTTTCATATAACCTATTACCCAATTTCCTCTACTGTCTCTAAATACTCCCCCTATTCCTCCTATGCCAAGATTACCATGGCAAGCTCCATCAGTGTTGAGCTTGAAAGCATTGTTATTGGGAGGCTCCCATTTTATGGTGATTTTGGTGCTAGGAGGGATGGTATTACATCATATCATTGAGTATTCTGTTTAGTCATATTCCCCAAAAGCAAAAGGGCATTAATTGGGTCCAATGGATTAAGTGGTCAAAATTCTGCTTTCTCAAGTTGTTCCAGGTGTTGATCCAATTTGTAGTGCTATTAAAGGAGGAGTTGTTTATGGTTAGGTTACATTTTTGTGAGAGGCAGTTCCAAAATTGTTTGCTAATATAGCACTCAAAGAAAATATCCTGGTGGTGACCACAGGTTGCACAGATGGGGCTAACATTAATACCTATTGAATGGAGGTAAGAGGCTGTTGGCAATCTATTATGGTTTAGAATTATTTTGAAACAGTGGAAAAACCGCACCCTTATGTAGGGCTGCTTACGTATCTTGTCAGGACAAGAATCAGGTCAAAACGTAGTTCGGAATTATTACCCAATTTCCTCTACTGTCTCTAAATACTAAGCATGGTGAAGCCACTGAAGATAGAAAGAATGCAATATGTCATATAAAATTGAAACCAAAGTCTACTATTAGACAAAGTTAAGATATTACGATTTTATCCAACATCAAATTATTTGTGGAATATCTTTTTTTTTTTAAGTTAGATTTTGATTTGTTTTAAAAGTTGAGAATATTGTAAAGATTTGGGTCAGGGGGTTGAGTTCATATTTTTTGCGCGAATTACCCTTCTTTTGGGGTGCTCTTTAAATTTTGCCCCTCAAATTGTTGGTTTTTAATTTTTGCCCTTCTCTTAAAAAGGTGGCTGAAAATATCCTGAGATTCTGGGTTCGAACCCCCGCTCAGTCAAAAAAAAAAAAAAAAACGCAAGGCAAGGCTTTTGCAAAAAGTCTGCCGTCTCGGGCAGACTTTTAATTATGCCTTAAGGCAAAGTCTGTCGTCCGGCATAGGTTCTATGTAACTTCGCCCGAATAGGCATAGGTTCATAGAAACCTTTGCCTTGCAAAATTATTATTATTTTTGACTCTGCTGGATTTCGAACCTAGAACCTCGGGGTATTTTCGACCACCTTTGTAAGCGAAGGGTAAATATTAAAGACCAGCGAATTGAGGGGCAAAAATTAAAGACCAGTCCGTACGAAGGGCAATCGTGCAAATTGTCCTGTTGAGTTACGACCCATTGTTAGCCCATCTTGATTCTAACTTTGGCCAGGATTGGGTATTAGTCCATTTATTTATGGGTAACTTACATAAACAACTATAGTTTCTAGGCTTCTAACCAACTGTAGATATTGTTTTTGTAAGTACAATTTGTAGCTTTGTTTTACTTGTTTCGCGTGTATTCGGGTGTATTGAAATATATAGTTCCTAAATACAGTCAGCCAAATACATATGTATATAGATCAGTCAAACAACACATACAGTCAAATACTCTAATTTGCCAAAATATAGTAAGTCAAATACATGTGTATATGGATCAACCAAATAACACATACAATCAAATACATCTAGTTTACCCAAAAATACTGTCAGCCAAATCCATATACCTTTATAGCTACGAGCTAACTGTAAATACAAATACCTTATAGCTACGGTTTGTAATAAAATTAAAGTATAGTTACTATACTTAAATACTTCTTATATGTTGGCTACATGCACCATGTAAAAATTCATTTATTTATTCAACGTATCTTCACCCCCAACTTTAGCCCAAACAACTCATTTGTCACCCTTATTCAGTTTTCACTCACTTAGTGGCCTAACTTAACAAAGGCAATCACAACTAAATAAATGAACCATAGGGCATTACCTTAAAAAATAAAACTTTTCCATTGGAAAAATGATGGCATGCTTTGTTGTCTCTTATTTCTACCTTTTAGAAGAGCCGGTTTAAGAGGTAGGATCGTCGTCCGTGGGTGGTCCCAATTTTTAATTTATTAAGGGAAAAAAAATTCCATTCTATACTTTAATTCACCAGCTTTGATACTTTATTATATTGCCAAAGCTAGTAATTTTCAATCCAGAAACTTCTAAAAAGTAGTAGAAGCTACAACCTTCGCCCAAAACCCAATCTAGAAAGTTTTCATCCTCTTCACATACAGTAAATCAAGAAGCTTCTCATCAATTTATACCACCAAAAATATAGTATAATTTTGCTCAGACTGGTGCTGCAATTTTCAGATATCAGGTATTAATTTTTGAACTCTTCTAATTTGAGCATCGTCTTCTAAAAAGTAGAAACTAGGGTTTTAGGGATTTAAGTACAAGGTGTTTGATAATATGTGTAAGAGAAATGGGTAGGAAAGAGCAAGGGTAGGGAAGACTAAGAAGGCTGTGGCATTTAACTTGACAATTAAAAGTGCCCACAAAGCAGCAAAATTGAAACAAAAAATCAACTCAATCGAATGGAAAATTGACAAAAGGCTGGAAATTGAAACGAAATGAAAGAGGAAAAGAAAGTAGGAAAGAAAAGAGATAGTGGGTACTTTATATAGCTTAGATTTCACTTCAGCCATCCAGGAAAATTGATAATAAGCCAAAGCTCATTTTACAGAACACCTTTTTTAAAAGCATTTGGATAGGGAATATGGGTAGAGAATTCAACGACAACTCATTGAGTACACAGCCAGAAGCATGTCCCCAGAAGACACTCTTCTTTTTGTTCCCTTTGAAGAAGAATCAATATTCATATCCGATATCCAAATGCAGCCACAGGTACATTCTGTTTAAAACTTTAACAAGGGGTGCAAAACTTTTAAGATCAATAGTATCAGTATAAAAGTTACTAAGTTGTTTATTATTTGCATTTGAAACATTTGTTCTGATGAGTTCTTATTTGGAGATTATTTGTTGGATATTTGTTTTGCAAAATTCCAGGGTCTCACTGCATAATGGAGTTTGTGTTGTTTTCTAGAGAAAGGAAATGATATATTTTAGAATTGAAAAGAAAACCCTATTGTTCATTTTGGTGTAAAGAGGGATTGGTAGTTAGGTTCATCTATTGGCTCACTGGAATAACCTATCTGAGTTTGATTATGTTGTAAGCTTTTTAATTCCCTTCATTAAACAGAAAAAAAAGGGCATAATTGAGTTTTTGAAATGATCTGTCTTCATTTTGGTTATAATAAACTGGGTCAGGACTTATCTTTTTATGTGTCAGCATACTAGGATGACCATTCTTGATCGTCTGCATGAGAATTTAAAAGTTTCTAACATAGCTAAATCAATTTGTATAAAGCAGTAGTGAAGTTCTTTGCAACTATTTTTTCACTCAACAAAAACTAAATCAATTTGTTAATTTACAGGGACAAATATTCTATATCGACGGTCAACTTTCACTGATAAATGAAGACCAACATTTCTGCTCCATGGCGTGCTCAGATTGTAAAATGCCATTTTTAAGAACTACTTCACCAAGGCCAATCTACTGCATCCAGTGCGAAAGATCCACCTAACTTATTCCCAGGTATTACTGATAAACATAGCATCGACAAATATTCAACCTTTAAAGAAATACTAAAAGATGTTTACACTTACATTACTCAACTCAACTGCTGAAACTACTATGAAACTACTGCACTATCATAGTTCGCGTAAAAATAAAAATAGGAGGAGGATCTTATACCATAGATTATATCATACAATAGAGACATATAATTACCATTTATATATATGAAGTTTTAAAGATTATACTACTCTACGAACATTTCCCGAACTTCATTTATTATTTCCTAGAAATATTTTTAAGTTTATATATCTAAAGTTTTAAAGATTATCACGTTTTAGTCTTGGGATATGATCGTTCAAATGATGTTTACGCATGTTCGAGGAGTCTTATTAGTGCATAAAAATAAAATGATTAACATATGTTGGGCCCGTGCTGCCACTTATTAAACTTGAAATTGTTTTTTATTACTTTATGACAGAATCCAATTTGAAGTTATGGTCATGGATCACACTGGTAGCACAGTAGCCTCCATCTCGGATCAATCAACAACGAAGATGTTGAACCTCACTGTACAAGAGATTTATGACATCTGCCATGCACAGGTATTTTATATCATCGAATTTATAAACTTATGACAATCATCATGACTAACTAACTTTTTCTCGCTGTTTGCGCTACTTTTTGACAATGCGCATAAACAATTGGGACCAAAGACTTTCAGAATCCAAATGAAAAGATTATTTTCCAAAAATCAAGATAGGCTAGCTATCATGAATTATGAGGAAAACAAACCTACCAACCAACCATTACCAACTGCACCAATGACCAGCACTGCTGAAGCAAGCAAGCGCAAGGCTATGGAGATTGGCTTCGACCGAACGAATCAGCAGAACCTGCCCACCAAAGACAGACCTTCCAGCACTAGACAGAAAACAGAAACCAAGACTCCTCTCAAAAGGGAGTGAAAGCTACTGGAAATGTAAGTCTTACAATTTCACACATAACTGAATCTTCTCCTTACTTATTACCATTATTAAAGTTACCATCTCGGAGAATCTTCTCTAGCTTACGTTACAAATATCACTTCTCTGTTTGAAGTTGCTATTGCCGACATTTACTTATTTACTTGACAATTGACACACATAGCATCAGTAGTATTTGTAATGTCTTCAAGTTTCCTTTTCCTTCTTCATTCTTTATTTTTAGATTTATCATTAGTTTTTGGTATACCATTGCTAAGTACTCATTAAGTCAACAAAATTATTCAAAACTCCTAAATAGATCACTACTTTTCCCTTCTTTATTTAGTCCCTTTATTTAGCAAAATATACATTACAGATTACTTACATGAATGATATTCTCTTTATGGAGGAGCAAATTAATCTCTTTAGATTCAGTTCCTTTCTTCCTGCTTTTCTGATAGCTACCCTACTTTCAACCAAATAAGATCAAAGTTAACTAATGTGTCCATTGGTTTCTGCTGTAGGGCATGGGTGTTGGGATCACATATCTAAACCTCCATATTTCTAGGCAGTTTTTCAGAAAAAACACTCTTCCTATCTTTTCCACTGTTCTGATAAGTATTTCTGCTCGAAATTTCAGAAATGACATCCTCAACATCATGAAATTCCACCCATATCTTCTTATCTCCATCTCTCTGATTCTGGGTGTTGATGATCCAGTAAACTTACTCTATATTAAGCTGTTGTCATAGGCAATTTGACATGCACAGGCCAGGTTAATAATACAAACCTCGCATGTTGATGATGATAAGTGTAGACATGCCATAAAACTTGGCACTTACATTGTAGAATCTAGAGTGCAATTGTATGATATCATAAAAAACTGTTGAACTACCATAGTGATATTATGCGGTTTTCATTTTTGTTATCCGTTTGCCTATTTAATTCTAACTATTTCTGGAGCCAAGAAACAACTCATATTCGACATATCTTCTTCTTGGCATTAAATTGAGTAGGCATTTGGCCATGAAGGCCAAATATTTTTCACTTTATTTGGAACTTTTAGATTGGAGTTGAACTTGGAGTTGTAAATGAAGTTGTTTTGCAAAGAATAGTTGGTTATTTAAAAAACAGAGTTTTGGGATTTTCAAATGGGTGTAAATTGAAAGTGAACATCTTAATTAATAACCTTAGATCTTTGACCATAAATACATAGATGTATCAGAGTTTGCTCCTCTGATTCTGCGTCTCTCTAAATAAATTCTCATACTTTATGTTTTTTTGGTTCAATTTTTGTGCCTTCTAATCAATATGTCTTTTGTCTATTTACTCTTTGGTACTCCATAACTTTTAGATGGATAATACGTTCTCTTTAGGAGATATGAGCCATTACACGTTGCATATATGCTGCAACATTTTCTGTTTGAAGATTTGGTTGTTTATTCTCTGCTATGCTAATAGAAACTTGATAAAAAAAAAAGTTGGCAACTTCCTTTCCTTGGCAAACAGAAATGCATAACAGATGCTTTTCATTCGCTAAAAACAGCACTCTAATTTTAAAGCTGCAATTTGATATGTTGATGGATCTCTATGGTACATCTGGAACATATATCCAACTTCACATTTTTCTTTGCTCATTTGATTTGTTTGGATGTTATATATTATGGTGTGTATTACTCCTTGCTGAATTATGCATGACATGTTACTCTTCTGACTCCACATCTTATAGAAAAAGTCTAGAGGGGCTGCTGCTCTTTCATGTCCAATCAACCGTACATTTACCATTTTCCAATTCCATATATTTTTATGAAAAACACACTGATATAAGTTCTGAATAGACAAAAAGAGATGGTCTTACACTATTGTTGGATTAAGCTATTGGTCTATATGATAATTATCATGCTATTTCTGGAAATTACTGCTGCTATAGTAAACTCATCCTATTTCTGTATGTATTGCTACTAATACAAAACAACAATGTTACTTCTAGGAAAAAAAAATACTCTCTTTATATCTCTAAACCACTTTTGTCTAATGTTGATCTATTAATTGGAGTGGCTAATAGAACCCTTTGGTTTTTTTCATTTACTTTCAACATCTACATTCCTAACCAAAGCTAGCATCATTTTGTTATCAGGTTTTGCCAACAAGTTTTTGGAGCACATCTTTTTGCCAATGCACTGTCAAGCTACTATTTTTTTGCCACAAGACTGTCTTTTTGAAAAGCTACATTACAACCATATGTGACGCCCCATGCTTTAAAAAGGTACATGACACAGCTAGTTGAACTGCACTACTACTACACTCTCTACATTCATCACTTGAAAACTTGCACTAATTTTAACAGCAAATTTCTACAGGTATTTTGTCAACCATGGCATCGCACAACTACAACATGCATGATTGCTACTAAGAAAATACTTTTTCTGTAAATATGTGGTATAAATGATGTATATATGACAGTGCAATCATCAATGTAATAGACAAATGAATATATGCATAAACAGTGCAAACTTATTTTAGTTGTCTTATACTATCTTACCTCATTACTTACAATAATCTTCTTACTGTTGGATATTTTAAATCATCCCTGAATATTGTGAAAGTGAACGATTTTTACGTTGGTTTTGGGAAGAGAAATATCTGTAAAATTGATCAAAGATTTGCTTGAGCTTCTCATTTCTTTGAAAGGTATCTTAAACCCACTAGAAAAGGTTGTGTGAAGAACCTTGGTTGGTGAGTTTGGCCTGTAATATTATGTTTATCTAACTATCATTTCTCATTAGATGCTTACCTTTATATTTATTCACTTTCATCTTTTAGGATATCGTGTATGCTTTTAGAGGTAGTAGATGTTAGCATTATTCTTTTGTTTTGAATTATGTTAAAATTTCTATTCAGATATCGAATTATGCATCACTGATGCATTTGTAAACCCATAGGTATTCTCTTTTTCAGGATTTATTGCTATTTATAATATTGGCCGCGCTGCGCACAGACCCAACATTTAAAAATGTATACTAATTAATGTGGCTACCCTCTACTTGCACAGTTTCATTCACCTAAGATGTGACTTAAATCCTAAATGGCAATAACTACTTGAAAATTAACCATAATAACACTATCCAATATAAAATACATATACTAACACTATTCAATACATAAATTTTTTACAATTGTATGCAATTACATATATATAAATACACTATAATCCAAAGTGTTGGGCCCGTGCGCAGCACGGGCATACACCCTCTAGTTAAGTTACATGCTCTGTGCTTTCCAAATGCACAAAACATGCCTGGCAAGCTATTGTCATGAACTCCCTGCACCGTAAATGTCCGGCGAGCATACTAATTCTTCAAATTTTGATATTGTTTATCTCTACCATTTCATGCATGAGATTTGGTCCATTTGGATGTAGTTGAGTGCAGTTTGATCTTGCTTTCAGGATCATAATGAGGCTTAGCGACTTCTTTATTGTTTTCTCTCCAATAAAAAAAAAATTGTGTTGGGTGTGCAAACAAAGTACCAAATTGGTAGCTGAAAAGAAAAATGAGCTACTTATAAGGAGTTGGATACTCTTAATGATGTGAGGCCTTTGGGGGGAAACCGTGCGGGCTTGACCCAAAGCGGATAATATCACATCATGTTAAGAGTATCTTTGGACCGTTTAGCCCAACACATTGGTGAGGTAATATTCTCGAATAATATAATCAAAGAAAATATTATCGTGCACGGAGTTTTTATCGAAAGTTTTATGGTATTAGTAGGTTTCCTTTATTCTTTTGGCATCTCCCATGGCAAAATCTGTTTCGTGAAGAATGTTAAGTGCAATTTTTTTTCACTATTATTATTTATACTTGTTTGAAAGTGTTAATTAAAAAATGTAATTCGGGGGCTTAATTAGTCATCTGGTGTGATTTTTTCTATTAAAACTAGGATACTTCCGTAAAGACTCAAACAATAAAATGAAGTGGACCAACTGGGATTTCTGAAACGATGAAGGCTGAGATTAAAGGGCAAGCCCTTATTCGGGGGTAGTCTTTAATTTTTCCACCTCAAATTGCTGGTCTTTAATTTTTGTCCTTCGCCTAATACTCTGAGGTTTTGAATTCGAACCCCGGCTCAGTCAAAAAAGTTTATAAGCTAATAAAGTCTTTTTATGGTTTGAAACAAGCACCAAAATAGTGGCATGAAAAGTTTGATAGTATGCTATTACCAAACGGATTTGTACATAATCAAGCTGATAAATGTATTTACTTCAAATTTACAAAAGATTATGCAGTTGTCATTTGTCTTTATGTTGATGACATGTTGATTTTTGGCACGAACATGCTTGGAATTTCACAATCTAAGAAGTATCTAACTTCAGTCTTTAAAATGAAAGATTTGAATGAAGTAGATACTATCTTAGGTATCAAGGTCCAAAGAAATAATAAGAGAGTGACTTCATCACAAGCCCACTATATTGATACGATATTTAACAAGTTCAAGCATTTAGGCATAGGAGTCTAAAACTTCATATGATTCAAGTATCAAGCTTACTGAAAATACTGAAAGAACAGTGGCTCAATTAGAGTATGCAAGTGCAATTGGCAGTTTGATATACGCAATGCACTGCACAAGGCCTGATATAGCATTTGCCGTTTGTAGACTTTCAAGGTTGGCAAATAATCCAAGTGATATTCATTGGAAAGCTATAATTAGAGTACTTAGATTTTTAAAGAAAACAAAACATTTGGGCATTTGTTTTAGTGGTTTTCCTATCGTATTAGAAGGATATTCTGATGCGAATTGGATTACAAGTATTAATGATAATGAGGCTACTTCAGGTTGGATATTCACTTTGGAGGGTGGCGCCATTAGTTGGGCATCTAAGAAACAAACATGTATTTCTCATTCTACGATGGAACCTGAATTTATAGCATTAGCAGCTGCTGGAAAAGAAGCAGAATGGCTAAGAAACATGTTACTGGATATAAAGTTGTGGCCACAACCAATGCCAGTAATTTTCATATTTTGTGATAGTGAGACTACTATGTGCGTAGCTCACAATAAAATATATAATGGGAATTTGAGACATATAAGCATAAGACATGCGTATATAAAAGAGTTAATTACAAATAGAACTATAGCTATAGTATATGTGAGATCAAATAAGAATTTGGGTGATCCACTTACAAAGACATTAAATAGAGATGCAATACAACAAACTAGTGAAGGAATAAGGCTAAAACTCTTAAAGTAAATGCAAGTAATGGGAACCCAACTTTGAGTTAGTATACACTCTTAACAACATAAGTTCAATGGGTAATAACAAGCTGCTTGTGTTGTTTAAGCACGAATCTCCTCGTGTAGAGCCTCGTTTCTAGTGTGCTGCTTACTATTATGTGAGGAGTTCAGAAGTTGTTAAATGCCTATAATAACAAGGGCATAATGACAAACTTCGAAGTGCATACTGTTACAAGAAAGAAGGTGAATTAATTCTTAATGGAATTAGAAAATATCTGTAGTAACAGGACATAGAGTCTATTTCCACCTATATGAATATTGAAGTGGTGCCGTTTCAACCAAAATTTAAGGAGTTGATCTTGTAAATATTCATGAATTTGGATTAGCACATGGCCATAAACGTGCTAAAGCATAATACTGGATTGTTTCGCTACTTAATAATATTATGTGTGTGATACTTCGGTTTGACAAAAGGAGTTGTGGTTCAAATTTTAGGATACTAATAACTTCGTCCAATTTTAAGGTATTTACACTAATGAAAAGTTCAAATCTATGTAAGATATTTTTTCGGTATGCATAATGTTATGAGACATATTACAAACTATTGGGGGATTGTAAAAGCAGTTTGTACATATGTGGGAGTCCCACATCGATGGCCACAAGCCATTGTATTTGCTATATAAAGCTAAGCCCATTAAGTCTAATAAAATGAACAATGACATATTTATAAGATATGTGCATTTATTTTGTAACAGTTTTTTGTTTATTTAAAATTTGAATTTAATATTTAAATTTTAAATAAAACAGAACATTGCGTCTGTTTAGAAAAGGAGCGTTTCTTCAGAAACAGTCTCCTTCTAAACTTCTATAAGTACGGATTCATCCCTGAAGAAGCGACACAATTTGTATGTATGATTTTAGGCTTTTGTTGTATCCGGATAATTATTTGCTTATAATCTCCAAAGAATATACGGGCAACAACAAGAACAACATACCCAGTGAAATCCCACACAGTGGAGTCTGGGGAGGGTAGAGTGTACTCAGACTTTAGCTCTACCTTGGGAGGTAGTGAGGTTGTTTCCGATAGACCCTCAACACAAGAACCAAGCAATACAAAGCAGTATAAAAAATTATGGTAAAATACTATAGAAAGCATGATGAATTTGATTGGAAAAAAGGAGATGTAACTACCACAATAGCACAAAATTCATTAGTTTTCCTGAATATAGAATCATCCACTTGGTTTTATTCTTATTGCAAAAGACAACAAAACAAATAACAATAATTGAAAAAGAACTCGAAATCGTACAAATTAAAGGACAAATACATATTAAGGATTAGAAGCATAATCGGTTTTGACCGTACATTGATGTTTCATTTGCTCATAGTCAAATGAAACAGTCACTAAAAGGGATGGCAGCATCTGGCACAGAAAGGCATCTGCAACAAATCCAACAATCACTATCTGATGTGCAAGTACGATGACAAGTATTAAGTTGCGGGAGGAGTCTTCCTTCGAGTTGAGAGAAATTAAGATCAACATTTCGTGCTGCAAACACTTGTGTTTTCGGGAACCATGCCGTGTTCACTACAAAAGTACCAAAAAAAATTATCAAAATCAATTCTTGAATGATTTTAATATGAAAAGATAGACATTCAGATAACATATATAAAAACACCTTGATATTTGTTAATCAGGGGCAGAGCTAGAGGAATGAAAGGGTGATTTTATGGACCTCTTTCGCCGAAATATATATATATATATATATATATATATTACATTCAATCCTTTATAAAAATTATGTTTCCGCCACTATTCATAATGAATATGAAATATATATGCAATAACATTTGTAGCTACCACATGCCATACTAATTAAACACAAAACAATGCTCAATTATAATCTAGAAATAAAGAGTAGATGGATACTAACTTGTGGTTGCCATGAGAAGAACAGAGAGAATAAAACTAAACTTAAGCATTTTGTGCAAGTACGATGACAAGTATTAAGTTGCGGGAGGAGTCTTCCTTCGAGTTGAGAGAAATTAAGATCAACATTTCGTTCTGTAAACACTTGTGTCTTCAAGAACCACGCCGTGTTCACTACAAAAATACAAAAAAAAAATTGTCAAAATCAATTCTTGAATGATTTTAATATGAAAAGATAGACATTCAGATAACATATATAAAAACACCTTGATATTTGTTAATCAGGGACGGAGCTAGAGGAATGAAAGGGTGATTTATATGGACCTCTTTTGCCGAAATATATATATTACATTCAATCCTTTATAAAAACCATGTTTCCGCCACTATTCATAATGAATACGAAATATATATGCAATAACATTTGTAGCTAGTACATGCCATACTAATTAAACACAAAACGGTGCTCAATTATAATCTAGAAATAAATAGTAGATGGATACTAACTTGTGGTTGCCATGAGAAGAACAGAGAGAATAAAACTAAACTTAAGCAATAAAAAGGGCAGTCCGGTGCACTAAGCTCCCGCTATGCGCGGGGTTCGGGGAAGGGCCGGACCACAAGGGTCTATTGTACGCAGTCTTACCTTGCATTTCTGCAAGAGGCTGTTTCCACGGCTCGAACTCGTGACCTCCTGATCACATGGCAGTAACTTTACCAGTTACGCCTAGGATCCCCTTCACTAAACTTAAGCAATCTCATATTAAAAATAGTACACGACGTGTTATGACTTTTTTTGGTGCATTTGATTTCTCTTCAGTTGGCATATTTGTAGACCTCCTTGTAAATGAACAATCACTCTAGTATGGACCACAATTATTTCTTGATGTGTTTCCTAACTTGCTTTTATATGAAGTCTTGTCTGAGCAAGCATCTTTCATAATATTTTAACTTTTAATTTAGAGGGTGTTTGACTAAGTTTATATGCAAAACAAACTAGCTTATTATTTGCTCCTTTGGTACACACAAAAAGAACTTATAAGCCAAGTACTTATAAGCTAAAATCAGTCCACAGTCATAAGTTGGTCACTCTCAACTTATGATTTTACCACTTATAAACAATTCTTGTTTGACCAACACTTTTACGATTTTATCCCTAATATCTTTTGTCATCTCCATAGTACCCTTCCTAAAACATAACTTTTAATTATTTCTATATATGATTTCTTTATTCTTTCCTTTTTATGTAAAAAATACTTTTAAGTTTATATATTTTTGTAATAGCTTTAAGGACATTTCAAGCATTTTAACTGAATAAATATTTATGTATGCGTTTTTACCAAACACACAAACTGTTTATCAGCGGATTCAATAGTTCTATCAAACCACATAACTACAATTTTATAAAATCAACTTTAACACCTAAATGTGCTTTTCTGCTTTCGATGCTTATCAGTTACTTCCTCCATCCATGTTTACTTGTCCATTTTAGGCTTGGACACCACTTAAGAAGCAATAAATAAAATGATAATTTTACATTATCACCCCCTAATTATTATAAGTCGCTAATAATGGGCAATGAGTTGGACTGTTGGAATACTTAATAATAAGGATAAAATAGATATAGAATGGTAAACTATCTCTTGATCTTTCAACTGAACAAGTTAAAATAGACATTTGTTTTTAATATACTGAAATGAGTAAAAATGGAGAGCATGTACTTTTAATCAGCTAACCGAAATGATTCTTTAATGTCTCTTTCTATCTTATAGACAATTGGAATATGACTGCTTACCAAAGAGCGATTTATAGTAGATCGTGCTTCAATTCTCAGTTGTTCAAATTAAAAATAGAAGTTGACCCTACTTAATCCGTTATTTTATTAAGGCACATGCAAGATTTGAAATGAACTCTATCTTATAATACTTTAGTTCTAGAATTCTAAAGTATGACTAATAAGTCATCTTATAATATTTTGAATTCTAAAATATGACTAATAAGCTATGCTGTTAAGTTTCACATATTCAGTCAACTTATTAAAGTATATTTTGCACATTCTTATTTATGATTTTGCCTGGGTTTTTTAATTTTGTAATTAAAAGTCTTTATCAAAGTTTTGATAAATAATATTTCTCATTAATATTCTGCGTCCAACCATATTACGAAGTGTATATTAATGCACATCAGAGCGCCTTGAGTTCTTCCTATAGACAAAGCAGTCTGCTATGTTAATTTCATGTATTATGTGCGCACGTAAAAACTGATCATCATCCGTAAAGAAGTTTTCTAGCTAAATTGCCATTGCTATCTACTTAAAAAAGATTGAAGTTTAGCGATAAATCTTGTTGTTGAGCTACAAAATTAATTTGTCGCTAGTTCTTATTTTTTTGGTAGTATCTGGAGCAAAGCCTTAGAGTATGTAGTTTTTTGTAAATGCATAACCTGAGTTACCTAATGGTACCATATATAAAGGATCTGTAGTTTCATAAGATTGAATCCTACCATGAGAGTACGTACAATAAAAATGAAACTGTGTTCAATTTTCTTTAGTTAAGCGAAGTATGTTATACGTAATAGAATATTTGAGTAGTCATTCAAATCACAAAAATTTACGCATGACTCCTCAGATGGATCGTCCGTATAGTTGAACACATGCAATACGGAAAAAGTTGGGTACCAAATTATTGTTTTTGGAAAAAGAATAGGCACTGCTTAAATAGGGGCGATCTAGTGAAATTTGTAAAACTTCACGGAGCGGCCTGTTTTTATACCGTCATTTAAACCGTACCCAAAATTGCAGACTTCAAATACAATGCCTGAAGTTACACATAGTTGAAGTTCATCCATTTTGCCTGAAGTTCAGGAGAAAATGGTTTGACTTTAGTCCTTTTTGCATGACTTCAGCTATTTCTATCCAAAGTTCATGTAAATATAATTGAAATTCAAGAACAATAGCTGAAGTCAAACAATAATGATTGAACTTCAATTATATAAAACTTCAGACATAATTTTTGAAGTTTGACTTTGTTATGACTAACTACAGACATATAAAATTGATTATCCCGAAGTGGTACACAAGCAAAAAGTTTCAAAAGCGGACACAAGTTAAATGACGACGTCAAGGATTAGATTTCCGTGAAGTTTTTACAACTCAAACGAGAATGGGTCAGCCCGGTCAAGTTCTGAGTTACGTGGGTCAAAGCCCGAAATAATTACAAAACCCCATTCTGATGACCCAACTAACTAATAAGCCCAATAATAGACACGATTTCCCTTCCAAGGTACTGGTCTTTAATTTTTGACCCTCAAATTGTTGGACTATAACTTCGCCTAATAGCCCGAGGTTCTGGGTTTGAACCTAGGCTCGGTCAAAAAAAAAAAAAAAGGAATTTCGCAAGGCAGAAGTTTGTAGCAAAATTAGGCCTATTCAGGCAGAGGTTTGCCTTAAGGCAAATTTTTACCCAGAATTAAGCCTTAAGGCAAACCTCTGCCTGAATAGGCCTAATTTTGCTACAAACCTCTGCCTTACGATTTTTTTTTTAAATATTTGACTGAGCAGGGGTTCGAACCCGGAACCCATGAATTTTTAGGGGAAGAACAAAAATGAAAGACCAGTGCCTTTGAAGGGCATTCCGCACAAAAAAATGATTTATGAGAATTTGGCATTACATTATGGTTGCTAGCTTACATATAAGTAGAGGCGAATCCAAGATTTCAAGAGGATGGGTTCACCCACGTTAAAGGCTGCTTAGATTATTTTTTTTTAAAAGACAACAAAAGTGCATTTAGTAGGGTTCTATCTGGCGACCTTACGAGATTAAACCCACCACCTAACCAGTGCTCCACTCAGTCTTGTTTGACCATGTGTTCCTTCAGTTAATATTAGATATATTTTAAGGATTATATACATAATATACCGAGATTAGTCGGGTGACCATGGGTTCAGGCGACCCATTATACATAAATTCGCCCCTGCATAAAAGATATGATAAAAGCTACATACTTGCATGTCAAGAGATGATCCATATGTTACTTACTAGTCTTAAGTGTACGTACGTTGCACGTGTGCATCACGTGAAATAATGAATAATTTATATAAGAATACATTTTTCATTAAAATAAATGCAATTATCTAAAAGATGAAAATGGATAATATTAATAATTGAATTCAATATTTACTGAATATGCAAACAATGTGAATTTAGTTAAATTAATTATCTATTATTTGTAACTATAGATATTTTAGTATATGAGAGACAAATGCATTATGTTGTTGTATCTCACATTATATCTTTTCATAACGACGTTCTTAGCGTATGTCACGTTCCCTTATCTGATGATAATTTTTAGTGGGATTATGTTTTTCGATGACATTACATAAAGCACACTGACAAACAATAGCTAATGTGGACTGTATTTGCCGCAGCATATTTTTTACATGTACAACTATGTTGCACTTTCAAGGGGAATATCAATTACAATTACAAGAGTGGTCATGACAGAGTAGCCAAATCGAAAAAATTATACACCAAAAATGTCGTCTACAAAGATACATGAACATAATCATATCCTTCAGGCAAGTTTTAATGGGATGTGATGAGTGATCATTGCTCTCAATTCAATATGCGAGAAGGGCGTTCCAGCTCACCCCGGTAATATCATACAATTTGAGTGCTCTCATGTATACCAAACTGTCCCTAAAAAAATATCATACAATAAAATATCTATAATTACCAATACTATATAACTAACCACATAAAATCTTCATTTTTGCAAGACACCCAATTATTCTATTTATAAATAAGTCAATTTTAGATTGATAATCATATATTAGACATCGTAACAAAAATACAACTGACAACATTTCTATAATATGCAATTGTCTCTCAAGAATATACAATCATTTATCAATACTAACTTCTAGAACAAATTAAAAGTATTAAAATTTACCTCAAATCACAAGCAAGTTTACCTCCACAATCATCGACTCCGTCAGGATTTCATATTTAAAAATGTGGAGTACAAACCTCTTTTATAGGACTATTTATCTCCTTTCTAATCTAAATCATTGTTGTTTTAAAACTCTAAAAATTTAACGGAAGTAACACTAATTGGTACAAGGATTTTAAACCTAAAGTGAATCCTAATGAATCTTAACTTAAATAAGCAGAAAGTTTTTAAAAAAGGATACCAAGAAAAATATATGGACTCCTAATTTAGTTGATTTTGAAAGTGAATTCTACATGGCATGACAAAATTATACTAGGTAATTATATTTAGTAGATATAGTTTGTCTTAATTACTTTCCATAGCAAACATCGATATGTTAATCACATTTAATAACTGACACGGTAAAACACGGTAAAAGAAACCTGTATCCCCATTTCACACTTTTCAAACCATTTTTCTCCCTCATCCTGTAGCAATCTTCTCCGAATTTTTCTCCATTTCCCTTCTACACGATCCTCACCCGATTCACTCATCCTAAATTGTAGCCGCGCACTAATAGGTAAGGTATTGAGTAGTTTTTTAGTTTTCTATTGTGTATTTTGTTCTCTACAATCTTGCCCTCTCTAATTTTAAGGAACAAATTTTACTTCATTGTCAGGGTTTTTGCGTTTTTATGCAAAAAAGTGTCCGCCATTGTTAGGGTTTTTGAAGAAGCTTCGAATTTGGGGTTAATGGCGGACAGAAGCACTCCAAGCAGAATAACTAGAGGTATACCCAATAATGTGCAGTATTTTGATGATGCTCCATCTTTTGATTTGTGTATCTCTCAAGATGAACAAGAAATTGCAAGCTCTGTTGCTAGAGTGGCTGCCCAGAGTAGTAGTATCAAACGAAAAGATGTAGTTCAGACTCCGTCAAATTCCAAAGCATCCGTACCTAGTACTGATAAGCGGAGAAAACTCATCGATGACGCTTCAGGGAGCAAGGGAAAAAATATTGTTGTAGATGTGCCTCAAAAGACAGTGGAGGTACTGTATTTCTTTTCATGAAGTTAGGAATACAATGTATCTGTGTATTTTTAGTTTTTCAATATTTGATACAATTTTTCCCCTTTTTATTGATAGTGTATTTTAATTTGATTTTAGTCGTGAATACAATGTCATATTTTGTGTATGTGTTTTGTATATGATTTTACTGGTGAAAATACAATGCAAATAGCTACACTGTATAAATTGAGTATTTTAGTTTTGATACAATATATTTTGTAATGAGTATTCTACATTATGCACCTTGCCATTTATCTTTTTTTAGAGTTATTGTATTTTACTTTGTAGTGGGGGTGAATACAACATAGTTGTGAACACAATGCAAAAAATAGATACACTGTATATATAACTGTATTTTAGATTTGACATATTGTATCATTGATCATGTTTTTATCGATATTGTGTTTAATCAGTTCTTTGTGAAAGATCCTCCTACACATTCGATGCACATGAGTTGTTACACAAATACGGAGGTATTTAAACAGCTTAAGGACAAACTAACCGATGAGCAGTACAAATTATTCGGGGATACTTGCTTTGGTGTATTCCTCCAGATGCAGCACTGTGAGGTCCAAGCACAGATGTTGAGGTGCTGCATGGTGAGAGAGCTCACGGATAGTTCTACCGATGCTTTTTTGATGGACATAAATGGCAGGGAATTGTGCTTTTCTATTAGGGAATTCGCACTCATTACTGGTTTGAAGTGTATTGGCGATGAAGACGATTTTAAAGTCAACCGAAAACGGAAAAACAAGATATTGGAACAATATTTTGGTGGGTCTAAAAAATTGCCAAAAAAAGGCAGATTTTGTTGATTGCTTCATGGACAAAAATTGGGGCCTCAATGATGGCGATGCCGTTAAGATTGCTATATTATATTTCATACATACGTATATCTTGTCCAATGAGAAGAATGTTACAAGGATACCAAGGCTACATTTTGAATTGGTGGAGACTGGTAGATACAGAGATTTCCCATGGGGTAAGTTAGCATTCCGCGATTTGATCAAAAGTATCAGCCAGAAGATGACTGTTCAGAAAAAGTTTTATAGGCTTCATGGAATGCTCCTTGCCATGCAAGTATGGTTGTACGAGTGTTGTTCATGTGTTGACAACACTCTTGCAGTTAAGTCGGGTGACAACATCCCCAGAATTCTTAATTGGAGGACCATAGAAAGCCAACCAACTTTTAAAGACCTGATGGACGGCATGTTTAAAGAAGATAACAGCCCGGTAATTTGTTGTTCCAACTCTTTGAATTTTGTATCTTAATTTCTCTATTTTAATTTTGTATACATACATAATCATGAATACATAAAATGGTGTATGTATATAAATTACAAACACATAACAAATTGCATTTTATATTTTTATACACATACTGACAGAAATTGAAATGTTGCTTAGGAGATGCATTCATTTGACAACTTAGTGCCGACCATTAATGAGGTTGCTTGTCTTCAATTGCCCCCGCTTGTCATTGGTGTGGCACAAACTACCACTGCCCCGATGCTTGTAGATGATGATTTTGATGATTTTAGTTCTACCCCACGTCACAAGAAACATAAGGAGAGATCTGTTGGAGGTTCTTCATCCAAGAAAACAAGTCCTCGCCCCGAAACAGTTCCAACTTCCAACATTAATACCCGTGGGAAGATGCCTTTTGTACAATCTAAAATGCCAGTTTCTCCAAACTCCAATCAGCAAGTGTATCTAAAAACCCCATTTGTCCAGCATGACATCCCGACAACCAACAAACAAAACGAGTTGTCTCTCATAAGGCAAGAATTTGATGATTTTAAGAAGTTGGTAAGAGTAATTTATAGCTTTCAATTATTTTTATATCATGTGTTTTTAAAGTGTATGATAAGCATACTATATTGTTATTTAATTCAAAATTTAGGTCAAGGACGAGTTTAATGATCTTCGCACAACGATCAATGACAACTTCACAAAGGTTCTTCAAGCTATCAAAGGGAATAATGATTCGGACAAGGTAAAACAAAACAATTAAAAACACTACTATATTCAAGTCAAATAAATATACATTTGTTTTCCTTACAGGGGGCTGCCAGCGAATCTCCATTTCAGCGGCATGACATTGGAATACATCGCTCAGTTGATGACAACATCTTTGATACACCACCAAATCAAAATGAGACTTGCACAGCTCATATTCCAACTGAGGTAATTTGTCTATATCAGCATTTTTATCAGTATTCTTTATTTATATTTCATTGTATTTCAATTATTGATGTCTAATTATGTGTATACATGAATATAAATGAATACAACTGCACTGACTGTATGCATGAAAACAACTGCATGTAGATATGTACTGTCTGTATACATGAATACAACCTGAGAACATAAGTGGTTGTGTATTTGTATACATGAGTGTATATATGAATATAATTTACTGTGTATATATGACTGTATATGATTAAATCTGCAAACGAATAGAATATTTCTTGATTACCGAACTGACTGTATACATGAATTAGAATTAGAATTCATGACTGTATACATGATTAAATCTGGTGTCTGTGTATATGAATACTGATTTTTGATACAACTAATTGTATGTGTATACATGACTGTATATATGAATATAAGTATACTGTGTATATGTGGCTGTATATGAAAGCATTACTGTTGTATCTGTGGTTTCTCCTCAAGTATGTTTCTTGAGTAAGTGCATTACTGTTGTATCTTTGGTTCTACTAGAGTTTATGAAGAAAGTGGTGGTTGCTTGCTTCATGAGGGATGTTGCCCCCATTGAAATGATATTCTTCTTATAATCTAGATCAATCTTTATATTTTCATTTTTCTCTTTATCCACTTTTAGGGAGAGGGCTGGGGCGATTTAAAGGAGATACTAGATCATGAATAGTGTATAAATTGTCTAGTTATGCGCTGTTCCTGGTTTGAGTTTGGTTTTTTGGGATATGAATTGAAATTCATTTTTGTCCTTGTGTTGTGAATCGAATTTAGTTGGAATGTGAGGTGAAGTTTAATTCCCATTGTTGACGATACTTGGAGTTTAATCTTGAGTTGGGAAAAACTGAACTAGGAGTTGACTGAACATAGCTCTCTAATTGCTACTGAAGTTCTAATTTGCTGCTTATATATAGTGGATTGAGGAATTTGAATTGAAAATCTGGAAAAAATATAGGAACAGAAATTACTGATAATTTTCAGAGAGTTGATAATTGGCTGTTGGATTACTTGTAAAATTTGCAGATTTTGCTGTCGAAGAATGATTTAGTGATTTGTCAATTGAGCTGAAATTAAGAGCTAAGAATTGATTAATAGCTTCTGTTTGGATTGTCGTCTACTGTTAAAAGCTATTGAGAATTGTTCACTGTTTCGATTTTCGATATGTGAAACCTGCAACTTGTTTGAAAATTTGTGGAACAAGATAGGGCCATTATCCCTTTACTAAATCCCCGGTCTCTTGCCACCATGAATAAGACCTTTCCCAATCAAATAGCTTTTTATTATTTAACAACAAAGATGAGTATTATCTGAAGTGTAAACTTAAGAGCTGCATCTGCATTGGGTGTAAGAACTTGTTCATATCTTTCTGAAAATCAGTTGGGGCTGCTTTTGGGTTAAACTAGAATCATCAAGCTAGAAGGAACTGAACTGAGCAGACTAACTTCGGCATTGCATAATTTCAACTTTCTTACACAATTTCTAATACATGTGACTATCCTGCCCAGTTTCTTAACTGTATTACTATCTTGCTTGATCCAACAGCTACCAGAAATACCAAAAAAAAAAATCAACTTTGGCAAACTACCGATTTTTTATACAACTGACTGTATGTGTATACATGACTGTATATATGAATATAAGTATACTGTGTATATGTGGTTGTATATGATTAAATCTGCAAACAAATACAACTTAATTAATTCACTACTAACAACATATATATATTTTTTGAACATCGATACAATGTTAATACTGTATTTCCTTACACATAGGGCTTAGTTGGGGATGTTTGTGTCACCAAGGGTAATTCTAGTGGAGATACAGTAAGGGCTGATACAGAAGAGATTCACGAAGGAGGTGTCATTTTTGGACAACACATTGAATCATAGGTATTAAACCGTATTTAATCCTGTTCTATAACTCTTTTGTTCGAAGTTTTGGTAACTGTTTTATAGTTTGCTTAATTCCGTTAAAAAGTGTCATCTAATGTTATCATAGGGCTTCGGTTCTCAGATCCCAATTGAGACATCTCAGAGAACAGTTGATGTCGTCCACATTGCTATTGATGGCATGCATAGCAATGAAGGAAGTCCCATGTCAGTTGGTGACAAAACTGTCCATTTACGCCCTGATGAGGGTGTATCGTCTAGTACAGTTTGTGGTGGTGCAGCTGATCCAAAACAAGAGAAAAAGCAGAACATTGGTGATGACAAACAGATTGTTCAGGGACTACAACATTTAGCTCAGTTTGAGTTGGCGGACGAATTGCTTCCATCTCAAAATACCACAGAAAGAATTGTGATGACATTGCGTAAAGATAGACGTCCCGGGCCATTGCAAATATCCCCCTATATGACAAATTTTGGCTCAACTTCGGGTTTGTATTATTGCATATTTCACTTTTGTATGCTTGTATTCCATTTTTTCTTGTATTTTACTTTGATTTAACTGAATTCAAGCAGGTAGTTCAGTTAAGCTGACTGAGATATTTGACAAAAAATACCCATTTGAGAATAATTCCATCACTGGGTGACATGATGAAAAGCTCTTTGCTGACTTCTCCAAATGGTTGAGGGAGGGGTTGCTTGTTAGACACGATACCAAGTAAGTTATTTTATCTACCACACTTAGCTGTTTAAATAGATTTTTTAAAATAATTTTGTTACATGTATTTCGTATTTACTTTATAGAAAGAACAAAGAGGACCATTACAAAAAAGGGAAGGCAACACTGCCAAATTTTATGGACTTTGGTATTCAGAAAATCAATGACAAAAATTAGTTCTACCTTTTGTCAATGGATGGACAGATGTGGAATGATCAGGTGCGATGTATATTTATTTTTCAAATATAGTATATATTAGTATGTCTTCCACGCTTACTGTTTGTATACTTTTTTTATGCAGCACATTGATGTCATCTTTTACTTCTTCCGAAAGAAAGCAAAATATGACACAAGTAGCAAATTCAAGTTTACCACTGTCGACTGTGTTTTCATGACAAAAATTGATGCAATAAACAAAGTGTATGCTGACCCGGATGGTGCAACAAGCGGTGGAAAACAGGAAGATATTTTATGTGAATACGTGAAAGGCCACCGGTTGCAATGCACTGTCCCGTGGCATTTTGTTGACTATGTATTTATCCCAGTCAACGTGAAAGATAAAAATCATTGGTTGTTGGCAGTCCTATCATTCATGGACAGACGTTTATATGTCTATGACTCCTACCGATCAGCGGGTCATGATGCAGCTATTGAGGCGGAAATAGACAAACTGGCCTCACTGTTGCCTCTGTACTTACATCTCACTGACTTCTATGTTGAAAAAAAAGGAATTTATTTTACTCATCACCCGGCATACAAAGACAAAGCACCGGCTGATAAGTTTGAAGTAGTGTTTGTTGACAATCTGCCACAGCAAAGTCCCGGTAGCATGTACGTCTGTTTCTTTATTCTCTATACTTACATATACGCAGATAAATTATTGTTTTAAAATACATATCTTTTTCATATTTGTAGGGACTACGGGATATATGTTGTTGCATTTGTGGAGTATTTGAGTCACGAAGAAGATATTCCACCCAAAGATCTTGATGCTGAGTTACTTCGGACGAGATATGGTGCACTTTTGTGGGTTTACGCTCAGAACAAGATTGAAGTCAATGCCGTAAGCGACAATGAGGCTCCTCCAAAGCCAGTTAGATCAGCAATAGATTTTGATCAAGTTGAATTAAACATAGTTAATTAGATTCAAGTTTCTTGACTGTAAAACAGATTATGATGGTGTTTTCATCCTTTATGTTGTTGACTTTTTGATGACTAAAAGGCAATTGTTAGTATGAATACTCAATGTTCAGCTACTCTTTTAATGAATACACTCTGATTTTTAACAATGTATTCATGTTTTGTTATATCTCATAGTTGTATTCAGAGTTGAATCATTTGCGTGTGATACAACATATGTTGGATACAGTGTTGTATCTCATAGTATGAATACACAATACACAATTTGGATGGTTATTTGAATAAAATGAGGACACATACCTTGTAGTTAAGAAACTTTTGGACGTGC
Organism: Lycium barbarum; assembly: GCF_019175385.1. Taxonomy (NCBI): domain Eukaryota; kingdom Viridiplantae; phylum Streptophyta; class Magnoliopsida; order Solanales; family Solanaceae; genus Lycium; species Lycium barbarum. The sequence continues at coordinate 24,131,580 of NC_083341.1, forward strand.
ATTTCATCGAATGAAGCAACAATTATTTTGCATTCATAATAATATTCCCCACATAGTTGTATCCGTAATCAGCATATGTTAAATACACCCACACAAAATTGTATCTGGGATTCAGAATATCTTGGATACACTCAGTAATGTATTCACTTAACGGTTGTATTCACACAAAATTATATTTGGGATTCAGAATATCTTGGATACAATTTAGTGCAAATAGTTGTATACGCATTCAGAGTTGTATTCACACGTTGTTGTACCTAGTATCAGCAGATGTTGAATACATCCACAGACAGAATTTCCATCTGCACTCAGTAATGTATCCACACAAAGCTGTATTCACACAAAAGGTGTATTTTGGATTCAGAATATACTGGATACAATTTAGTACAACTAGCTATATTTTGTATGCAGAGTTGTATTCACACATAGCTGTATATGCAATCAGCATATACAGAAAACAACGAAACAAGATTTTGTATATCTGAAATCAGTAATGTATCCACACAAAACTGTATTCACAGAAAATTGTATTCTGGTTCTGGGATATTTTGGATACAAACCATTCAAATAGCTGTAGAACATAGTTGATAGATATCATTCCTTCAAACAATCTGTTTCTGCTTTCAAATCTTTAGTATTGTTTAAGTGCTAAACTTTAGTGTTGGTACAGTTTTAAATCATGAACAAAATACACCACAGACACTTCAATGCTTTCATATAAAATTGTTTCCTTTATTCAGTGTTCCAAACAAACATACAGGACCAAAAATCAGGGAACACAAACGACAATCGTTCTTTGCAGTTGATTTGGTTTAATATTGAAAAACATTAGACAACAAGATTTAGAACGGAAACACCAACTACTTTCTTCGAGGCTCATTTGTACAAGAACTCCTATTGTGTCCAACATGTCCACACCTACTACACGAATTTGTACGTTTAGTTGAAAACCATTCAGATAAAGAATTATCGTGCTTCTTCTTTGGCCTTCCAGGCGGTCTCTTGTATCTCGGTGGAAAAAATACCTCTTCCAAAATGTATCCAGGTATTTTCCATTCACTCTCATCGGGTAGAGGATAAACTGGGATATCATAAGTCTTCATCACAGTTTCAGGTTTGTATATTTTTTAGCAATAGTTGTCGGCTGTGAGGTTTTTTTCTTAAGAACACCCCAGGCATGTGGGCAGGGAATCTCCTCCATCTGAAACTCTTTGCAACTGCATGTCTTCTTTTCAATACAAACTATGAAATGTCGCCCCTCATCAATTACCGTGTGCACGTATTCAGTTGATGGTATTACCTAAGAAACCATACAAAAATATATTAGCATGTTACAGGCATATTTCGACTAATATATAAATATAAGAATCATACAGACCATGAAATATACCGAAGAAATTAAATACACAAACAGATACACAGAAACTAACCGTCATGCGTGCAGATTTACGCTCATTAATGGAAAGCATTTCATTGAATTTCTTCCCAAGTGTTGTGAATGTATATGAACCATTTTGTCGGTTAGTGAAATTCCAGCGCCCAAACATAATCCTAACTTCTTCCAGAAAATCAAATATTGGTAATTCTCTTGCTTGTACGAGAGCTGAATTGATAGACTCAGCAATATTAGACGTCATTGTCCATGCTCGGTTGACTGGAGCATAAAGCCTAGACCACTTTTCCCTTCCGGCTAACTCCAAGTAATCCTTTACACGAATATCCACCGTCTCAACCTTTTCCATTAGCATGTCAAACTCATCTTGTGTATACGCTTTTGCCATTGCATAGTACACCCCACTCAGCACCTTGTGACTCTTTCTATATTTATTGTATACATTCTTCCAAAGATGCCATATACATGCAAAATGGGGAACATTAGGATATACTTTGGATACAACCTTGTTGATGCTTTCATGCCTATCAGATACAACACACATGCTCTCCCGTAGCCCATAAGCTTCCTTGAACTGTTCGAAGAACCATGTCCAAGACTTATCACTTTCTGAATCAATCACGCCATACGCCAAAGGTAGTATATTCCCTGCAAAATCAGTTGAATACATAATTTTTTTTTTGAGTTCTATAAGCTTTTTATATAACTAAAATGATCGATTTTGAAATACCTGCACCATACATCGTGCTCGCTGAAACAAATGTCCCATTGTATGCTGTTTTGATGTGGCTGCCATCTACAACCACGATGGGTCGACAACATTCAAACCCCTTTATAAAGGCATACAATGCTACAAAAAGATACAAGAACTCATTTTCAGATGTTTTCTTCATTCTTATATGAGAACCTGGGTATGTTTTATTCAAAATGTATACGTATCCCGGCAATTTCTTGTATGACTTGGCTGGCTCGCCCCTTAACTCCGTCATAGCCTTTTCTTTAGCACGCCATGCTTTCATGTATGGCACATCCACCCCAAAATCATTTTTAACATCATCTACTATATCACTAGGCACATACTTCCTCTTATAATTTCTAAATTTTGGCTTAATAATGCCAGCTATAAAACCACTACTAGCTTGATGTTGCGTATACACCTTATCCTTCAATGGACATGTATGTTTCTCTACGAACTCTCTGATTTTGAACATAGCTGATCTGTTGATACTTGAAGCTTTCAATTTTCACTCACATTGTCTAGAAAGACATGCAAGGGTGTAGCTGCAATACTGGATATGTATATATACATATACAGTCGAAAAATACATATCATATGATTATTCAAAACAGTGAATTTAGAAAATATATAATAATCAAAACACACATATAATCATGTATTCAAATTTATTAGACATACATGTAAGCAGTTTAATACACTACCCTAGCATAATTGTATTGAATTTATAGAGGCATACAAATACATCAAAAAAATCAGTAACTAACTAACCTTACAGAATTTGACCTCTCTGTTCGGAATTGAAATCTATTGTCAATAGCATACTACGTCATCACAGCTTTCAAAGTTTCCTTATCATTGTATACCTGATTTACCATGACTTCTTTCTAATTACAGTTTGAAATTATCAAATCGTTCTCTCCTCCGAATATAAATATTTCCTTACTAGAAGCTGATGTCGCCAGTGCTATAGAATCATTAGCATCCATTTCTTGTATACCATTTGTATCCGCTATTGCTAGGCTACCTTGAATAACAATTTCGCCCGATAGACTGTATTCACGCGTCCTATCAGTTGTTGTGATACACAACGGATACATCCCGAACTGCCTATTCTCTTTCTTCAGTTCAACATACACCCGGACACTCATGTCGTTGTGTATTTCCATAGGCATGGAATTACCGTCGATCATATATTTGATAGTGATTTTTTTTATACTTGTATCTATTCGCACCTGCTTCGCTATTGCATCAACTAACTCATCATACGAGGCATACTCTTTGAAAACTACTGCATCTATAGAGTAATTAACGAAACAATTGTCATCGTTCCAAAAACCAGAATGTCAAATTACCGCTGTTATATTAGACATTATTTCAATTTAGAACGGTAAATTCAGGACTGCAAAAAATTAGCAACAAAATCATCCGTAAGGCTGTTGTATCATCTATATCTGTATAAATTGGTCATGAACATAAATTGAACTATTAATTACCTTTTGTTGTATATAATGGCGACGAGATGAATCCAACAATGTCTGTATACGTCAACAAAAAGGATTTACGTAGAAACTGATACATACAACACCGAATTTGACATACATAAACGCAAGAGATTCGCAATTGAATTCTGAGATAGTTTTATGCATGGAATTGGTAGAATTGAATTCTAAATTTTGACTGAAATTGCTCTGTTTTCAGCTATTGATGATGCAAATTTGAATGTATGGAGGAATAAAGAGCTGTGTTAATTTCTGGAAGCTATCTGTTAAGCATAATTTTAGGAAGATTTTATTTTTGTTTGCCATGTTTAAAAATATTTGGTTCCAAGATTTCAGCAACATTTTAACACACTGTATTCCTGAATACAGCGTTGGATACACGCGGATAAGTGGGTTGGATTTGCTACGATACGTAAATATGAAAGTGTTGCTACGCTGAATCTTTAACCCCCAAATGTTAGTCATTTGTGAAATATTCCCATTTTGAAATAGGCTATCTTTTTAAAAATCCAGAACCCATAAACTCAAAATTCTAAATCGCTCTAAATTTTATATGCGGGATTTTCCCCATCTAATTAATAAAAACTACTACTTTATAAAATAATAAATCTCTAAGCAAAGAGGGAATCACCTTAGACCACCACCACTAACAGGCGCATCATCAGCATGAACTTGATTACAAGATGATGATGGTAATACCGAATTCAAAAACCCATTACGATCCACGAAATAGAAATTATCCAATTTGCAATGCTTTAATAATCAGCAAAATCCGAAACTTTCAATTCAATCAGCAAACTTATCAATTGAGCTCTGCAAAGAAATAATCCAACAACAAAAATGTCAAATAGAAATATTTGATTAAATTTTTCGGCCTTCATTAAAAGTCTCTACAACAGAAACATAGCCATTTAATTATTTTTCTAATATTTAAAGTTTAAAATCAACAATATGAAAAGTCTGAATTATTTGAGAGCTTGAAATCAATTAAAATTGTACCATCTATAAATTTGTTCCTATTTGAACTATAATACCTTGTGTGACACTCAAGTATATTATGAGAAAAATTAGAAAAATTCACGAATCCATTATCACAACGTTAGACCCCTTGTTAGTTTTGTTGATTTTCTTGAGGAATCATATCTTTAGAGCCACTATTTCAGCTTCCAGTTTCTTCGGATTTCTCACAATACTTTTATTTTACTCGACAAATCTTCTAGACCTATACATATATACCAGGAGAACATATGCATAAGTGTAAACATACAAAGATTTTTTTTTTCATATCTGCCCTAGGAGGATACTTCCTCAAATAACTTTTCAGAGTTAAATGATTCCATGAACAACAAAGAATCAAGGTGAAAGCAAGAGTCCTAGACCTGGTGAGATATCCGAATTTTAAATAATTCTTTGCCGACTTCACCACACGGCGACCACCTAATACAGAAAATATGTTTATGAAGCTTCTTTGCACTTATAATGTTGAATCAATCAAAGATGTGTGCTAACAAAATCTTATGAATTCTTGATAACCAAGTATAAAACCAAGGATATTAATGTGAATCCAACAAAATTATACTTCCAATACTTGTAAAATAAAAAAAGTCACCAGTTCCAAAGGAAGACTACTTGTAACAAATTATGAATAACAAAAAGGAGTATGGTAGGGTAGAAGATAACAACCTGAAATTTGTGATGGTAGAAAATTGAAATTGATAGTTTTGCCACTAAATTGATATTTTACGTATTCAACTGATCAACATTACAATTATTTGATCGAACCAACCTCCATCAGTAGAAGGTGATGATTCTAGTGTTCACCTGAAACAAAATTTACAAAAAATCAAGTCAATACTGATCATTACCCTAAAGACTAACAAATTATACAAAATTAAAACATAAAATAAAGCTGATAATATGGAAAAGTAGACAAAAGAAAAAATAAGATGGTATGTAAAGTCAGATTCATGAAAATTCAACATTAAATCACGCATCAAATAATTAAAATATAAGTTGAAATTAAAAGATGAAAGCGAAAATAAAGAGAAAGAAGAAGGTATGATGTGTTATGATGGACAACATCTCCTTCTCTTTTATGCAACGCAATTATATTCCTGTGTGACCTCGAATTGGAAGCTCATAAAACTGTTCTATTGCTCAACGTTATTGTCCTGGTGGGATTAATAACCTTAATTAATAGGGTTTTCTTGTTCAAATAATATTAGATTATTAATATTATAAATATAATTAAATAATAATTTGAATAAAATAGTAAATGGTAATTTTGTCTCTTGCGGAGTCTTTTAATGAAGGACAAACAGTTCAATCAACATCTCTAAGACCCTTTGTGCTTTTAATATAGTATAGATTAAGGTATTAATGTATCAACTTCTCCCAAATGATCATGGAAACATGTAATTATTGCTCACTGAATTGGTGAACCACTACAAGAAATATGATATTTAGCTACGAAAATACTAGCTACGGCGCAAAATTTGTCACTAAATGTTCACTTTTCGTGACAAAAGTTCCCATTTCGTCCTTAAATACATGAGGCACATATTTTTAGTGACGAAACACAAAAATTCGTAGCAAAGTTTTATCCCCTAAAGTTTCCCTCCAAAAAAAGAGTTGGCGCCATTTATTGAGTACTATTAGCCACGAATTTAAAGTTGTTAGTGACACATTATTTTGTCATTAATGATGTACCCAATTTTTGACAAACTAATTTTCGTCCTAAAATAAGTTAAATTTTTTAGACAAAAAACTTTTGTCGTAAAAACTATGTTGATACATTAGTGACAAATTAAAATTTGTAGTTAACCATTGTAAACTTTAGCCACATAATTTTATATTTAATTGTGACTTTAATTTTTGTCACAAATAGTTCGAACAATTAGTGACAATTGTATTATTTGTCTCTGTTCAACTTACAATTTAGTCACAATTTTCTCAGATATTTGGGGTGTTATTCTCTCATTTTGATTAACAGGTGATACGAAGAGCAAGATTTCCATTACGTCTTCCTTCCAATTTGTAAGATGATGAAAGAAATCTCACGACTTAAATTTGTTCTTACTGTTCTATTCCTCTTTCCTAACCCCTTGTTACACCTCGTAGTTTTATACGTTGAGATTCGTCATATGTTAGTTGCCCTAGTCTTGGACACCGAGGTTGTCTCCGAGGTTATATGAGGTTGGACATGCCTATTTTATGTTTATAAAGGTTTAAGTTCATGTTTGGTAAGTAATGGAAGGATTAGAGAATAAGTGAATCGAAGAGAATACGTTTCGACAAAGTTTCGTTTTGAAATTGTTTTATACGGACCGTATTGTTAGGTGTAACTTGAGATACTGACTGTATTTAAGGAGTTATAATTGAACAGAGAAGGCTGATTTTGAGGTTGAGAAATACAGACCATATATACGATCTGTATAAAATTATACGGCCAGTATATACGGACCTTATTTCCTTGGTGGTGAATTTTGTTGTTTGTTTATATTACGGCCTCTCCTCATTTTTAAGTCATTGTAACTCAAACCTAAGCTCATATAAGCCCTAGAAACCCTCTCCCATCATATTCAATCACTCCCCAAGTAAAAATCAAAGATCAAAGTGAGAATCTAGTGCTAAAGGTTTTCAAAGTATTATTGAAGCTTGTTTCTCCTTCTTGTAGAAGCTTTGGAGGATACTTCAAGGTGAAATAATCTTGGAATTGAAGTGTTCTTGAGCTCTTGAGGTAAGATTTCATCTTATTTCCATGTTTATGAGTTTATGTGATAGTTATGCTAGGGTTGGAGAGAAATAAATTGAAGGAAAGGTTCAAACATTAACTTGATGTTATTTTGAGTTGTAATCTAACTTGAGCCATGATTGTTAGTGTGTTTTGAGCAAAAATCTTGTTGTGGGGATAATAGTTGATGTTGAGAATGTGTTGATATTGTTATACTTGGTGTATTTGGAAGAAGAAAGTGTATATAAGTGTTGTATACAACCTTATATCGGCTGCTCAATTGTATATCTTTAAATGTTGTGGATATGAGTTTAAAGAAGATCATATGAGGTTGTTGCGTTGATTGTTGTTTGCGAGCTTTGTGGTGATGACTAAGAAATAGGGGAATGTTGCCCGTTTCACTTTAGAATCGAGTTATCATTGATATACGTGATATAATAGCGCCATCTAAGTTGTATGTGTATTCCTTTGTTATAGGATTGGTGCTCTAGTTGTGATAAGCTCGTTATTGGATTTATTAAACGACTTGAGGTATGTTAAGGCTAACTTTACTTCTTTTGGCATGAACATTATGAACAAAACGTAAAAATAACGCTATTACATAATGACTCTAGTCATAGTAGCTAGGGATGTTCCATATTGATTCATGTTCCGGAATGTCGTTTTCAGTAAGTCTTTCTTCAGATTCAGTATGATTCAGACTCTTGTTGATGAAAATACTATCTCATAACGATGTTCGGAGGTGTAACGACCTTCCGTCACTCCGACAGATTCGGGATGTACTCTTATCATATTCTTGCATTGCATTTCATATATATATATATATATACTGACCTATGACCCCTCAAGCGTTATATACGCGTATATTATGAATTATATATATGGGGTTTAGGGAAAGTGACGGCATTATATACGCACTACCACCTGATCAGCTTGTCACATGATGATGATGATGATGATGCCCACAGAGGCCGATATGATACGGTGAGATGCCCACAGAGGCTTGACAGGCATTATATATGCATATATATGTATGACCCTTACACATGCATGCACAGTATCTATGCATATCATTGGCCCACAGCGGCAGTTCATACATACAAGTTGCATTCATTTTATCCTATGTACTTTTATGTTTCTTCGTGGTACTTTCATGCCTTAAATACTCAGTACTTTGTCCGTACTGACGTCCCTTCTTTCTGGGGGTGTTGCGTTTCATACCCACAGGTTCAGGTTGACGATCTGCCACTATAGGTTATTGTTCAGCTTATATTGGAGCACTTCTCTTGTTCCGAAGTTGCAGTTGAGTTTTTGGTAAGTTATACTTTTACGCGCATATGGGTACGGCGGGTCCCTGTCCCGACCTAATTATGTCCATACTCCAGTAGAGGGTTGTATATAGTCATGGGTTAGTTAGACGTTGTATGGTCCCTTCGACCTATATTTTTGCTGTATAATATTTCATGATGGCCTTGTCGGCTTGCCAGTTTTGTCCAACATAGTCATATAGTATGTCTTTTCGGGCTCATCCCTTTTTCTGCTTATTTCTCCTATGATCTTCCATATTTTTATCTAAGGACCCTTGAGGTCCACTCTTGTTTATGATTATGATATGAAAGTATGATTAGTGGTGCTCGGCAGGTAGGGCTCGGGTGCTCGTCATGGCCCTTCGATTTGGGTCGTGACACCCCTGTAATGAAGTTTCGCCTAATTATTCCCTATCTCAGTAAAGGTTTGTACATTTGACCTATCTCCATTCTTAGAAAGGCCATGGTGTCCCTGTTCCTTTATGAAAGAGATTAGAAGCGTTACAATGAATATTTTCATCAACCTTATGAGGAAAAAATCAAGAACGAACTTTCTGCAGTAAATGGATACAGGTTTATCTTTTTTTTATCTTAAATTATTACTATTTCGATATGTTACGGTAACTAATGGTTGCTTATGTAACTTGAATGCAGAGGATACCAATTTCAGTTGTAACAACCCGTTTGGCCGTTACGGTACTTTTGACCTTGTTGAACTTTTTGGAAGTTTCGAGCTTCATTAGCGTATATTAGACTTGTGGGGACGGGAGGTACGATTTTCGAGGTCATCGGATGAATATTAGATGGGTTTTTGTGATAATAAGCCTTTTGGCAAAAATGTTTGACCTAAAGTTAACTTTTGGATAAGCGGACCTTTTTCTGAAATTTGTCGATTCCGAGAGGTCTGGATGGTCATTTGTGACTTGTCAGTATGTAAAATGCATTTTGGGACTTGGGTTGAAAAGTTAGTTTTGGGGTATTGGGGGTTGACTTGGTCAATGAGACCCCCGTTGGGAAATCTGTGGCCACGGGTGAGTTCGTAGCGCGTTTTTATGTGTGTTTGCATGTTTGTGTTGTATCTGTGGGGCCTCGGGTGATAGACGAATTTAGGGATGAGACTTGTGGAATTAAGTAACTTTCTGGTGTCTCGTGCCTCGCCATGGCAACACCAGGACCACGGCAGCTGTATCGCCACGGCGATGGCCCTGCCGCTAAAGCGGCTCAACGAGATTATGAGTGACCGCTGGGGCGATCACGTCACCGCTGCAGCGGTTACACTGTAGCGGACTGCAGACCGCTGCAACGGTCGACGGGAACTTAAATGACTTAAATTATTTTTCAAACCCTATCACTCCTCATTTATTATCCTCGGTTCTAGAGCTATCTTGGGAGCAAAACAAGAGATTCCAATGGAATTCTTCATTAGGCTAAGTTCATCTAACCCTATTCTTCATTTATGATTCATAATCCACCTTAGAAACTCCCTATTTCATGCTAGAATCTTCCTATAACATAAGGGTTAAAGAGGGTTCATGGGGGATTCTTTCTTGAATGAATTTTTTATTATTAAATCTTGATTTGTTGATGGTATAAGCTTGTATTAGCATGGAATTGTTGGGTAATAGCTATATAAACATGATTCCTTCATTGTTAGTAACTAATTTGTGAAATTGAGAGTTAGGGTTCATACCCAAAATTGGGGGCTTCTCTTTGAATATGATTTTAGCTTAATATTGAGTTGTTTTGGGAATTGATTAGTGGGTTTTGATCACTTAGACTTGAATTACATGTTTCACTTTTGAATTTTCGGTTTTGCCCTTGTGGGCCCGTTTCCCCAAATCCCATAGGCTTAAGTTGACCAAGTGGAAAGCCTAGCAATATGGGTACCGTTCTTCATGATTTCTAATCTAGATTACGTTTTAAATAGACCTTGACTATTTGGAGGCATTGAGGAAGGGCAATGCGCTAGCGTGATTTGTTTGGGATTCTTGTTCGGCACTCCAGGTAGGTTATGGCTTACCTTCTCGTTTAGACTCCGTTTAGGGACTCATATGTAGTACTAGAAAATTGTTAGAGACATCATATAAACCTTCGGGTATGAAGTTTGGGATGAATTCTTAGGTTGGTACTGTTATGGGTCTTGTGTGTTCGGGCTCGTGGCCTGTTAGAATCTCTTGGTTTATGCTTGGCTTTTCATATGTAAATTGGTGGTTTCTTTGTATTATGGGAGACTAGTTGGAAGGAACGGATTCATGTGATACTTGTACTATGATTGTTGTCTCTATATATAAATTGATTGGAATCCCCATGTTGTTATGATATTCTCATTGCATGACATACTTTTGCATATACATCATATATCCATCTTGATCCTGATATTGAGAAATGGTGCAAACGAAGGTAAGTATGATTCATGCAACATTTCCTATATTTGCGGAGCCATCTCTATGTTGTGTGATACGGAGTGGTTAGCAGTGATATTGGTTGGAGGAGTCATTCTAGGCTGTGTGAGACAGAATGACGGTACATGGACTTAGCAGTTCCCCATGGGTCATGATTGTCAAGAGGTGGACATTGTCCCCCTAGAGCATGTGTGTATCATTGCACATTGCATTCCATTTGCATTCACATTATTTGTTCTTATTGTCATCTGAATTGATATTGATCTTCGGTGATACTTGAGTTATTAGGTGATTATTTGGTTATGTTTGGATTCGTGCATTATATTGAGATATCGTTGGGTGATTGATTGTATTACTTGGACTGGTTGACTTGTATCTGTCTGTGAGCGTGATGACTTGTATCTGTCTATGAGAGTGATTATGTTTCCATTTCCTTGTTTGCATGCGTGATCTAACTATTGTCGACCTATGATGCTTACTCAGTATCGTGTTTTGTACTGATGATACCTTGCTGTACTCTTTCTATGAGTACAGAGTTCGTTGTTAGGGAGACTTACACACCTCACGACTGATCCCGAGGCGACGTACCTAGAGTTCAGAGGGTGAGCTACTGATGATCCATGCAGCCCGAGACTCTATCTATTTTATTGTCCCATTTCTATTTCGAGACAATATGTATTCAGATAATGTATTGACTATTCAGACTTGTAGTAGTATTTAGTAGCTCTTATACTGATCAGACCACTATTTGGGATTTGTTTATCTTCCGCACTTAGTATTTATATATTATGTCAGACTTATAGTATTATTCTTGGGTTTTTCATTCTTTTATTCATGATTTAATTACTGATGATCGGTTGCATAAGGGACGGGTTCGCCTACTGAGGTGGGAAATAGTAGGTGCCCGCACGTTCCCTGAGTTGGGGCGTGACATCAATTCAAAAGATATGTGATATACATATGCATTCTTCTAAATTCTCTTTTGTTACATGGATGTAGAGTAGTTTGGATTCTCCAAATCATATGCCTTAATTGATCCCATCATCTCGCCCTTTATGATAGTTTCTGTGATAATTTATAGGGAGAGAGTGATGCAGTGTTAAGAAAAAATCCGAGCCTATCAGATAGAAATAAAATAAAGAGAAAGGATGCAGGGAAAAGCTTATTTTCTAAATTTCTAACTACCTTCATTTAATATGAAGAGTAAAATTTACAACTTTGAGTTTATATTTTTTTTCTTTATCTTTCCTTGTGCAAGAGTCACATGTTTATTTTCCCAACCATTAAATGGAGCAATAAGTTAATATGTCAAAATTATATGAGTTGTGTAATTTTGCGTTCTTGAATCGTATTTTTCTATATCAATTGTGCTACGATGTGCATTTGTATTCTTGAATAAGATGGCAATGGAATTTACTAGCTATTTTTACTTTTACACTTCTATTTAAAAGTTTCTGATTTGCCTTTTCTTTTCCATTACAATGGATCAGGCATGGGTAGTGTATCACTTGCCGTTTTATATCAATTAATATTATACATAAAACAAATAATAAATGGAAGATATCATTTCCTATTCTTCCGTGAAGGAGTGATGTGGCACCTTTTATATACCCAGAAAGGTATTTTTCTTTTATCCCCTCTTTTTTTTTTCTTTTTTTTTTGCGGAAAAAATATTTTTCCCGTCGTTCTTCTCATTTTTGCTCTTTTCTTATTTTCCGCTTATATGCTTTGATTAGTAAAAGAAAAGAGATCAAATGTCACATCTTATCTTCTCTTAATTATAATACCGGTTCGTCTTCATTAACCGTTTATAAGAGAAGTGCTTACAAACGTTCGAAGATATACATTCCGTTACATAGAAGGTTCCTTATTATCTTCTTTTTTATTTTTTTTTATTTTTCCCCTCATTCTTCACATTTTTAGCCTCTCTCTTATTTTCTCCTGTGATGTCTTATGTTAAGCAAAAAGCAAAATTTAAAAGTCACTTCTCCAATATTCGTAATTAGATCCTGTTGGTCTTCCTTAGACGTTTCTAAGAAAAATGCTTACACGATTTTGAAGATATATGTCTCGGGCTCTACAATGAAAACCGACAAACCGCACCAAATCGACAAATCGAACTAAACCGGAAAAAAAAACCCGAGTAGTGGTTTGTTTGGTTTGGTTTGGTGTTGGATAAAAAAACCCGATCATAATAGGTTTGGTTTGGTTTAACTAAAAAAGGTCAAACCGAGACCAAACCGATCCGATTATATATATACAATTTATAAATATTTTTATACATATATAATTTATAAATACGTGTATAACTTTATCACTTTTAAGCATTGATTAGTCAGCTTCGTTCGTGATGCAATCTGTTTAAAAATTGGTACCACATCCGATTGTATAATTAATTCTTTTTTGGCAATTAAAAGAGACTTTTTCATTACAAATAGCTACTGTTGACCAATGTCAAAACACTAATATGGCAGAACAGCCTAGCAGTGATCAAAACTAGCCTTTATCACATCAAAACAACTCAAACAATAAACAAAACTAGTAGACTAATGGTAGAAAATCAGCTCATCCAATTTTTTTGTGAGTGTTGTCCGCTGGGAACCTCTAACAAACACCTCTTGTATGATCCTCCTTGTAATTATTTGTGGTGTATAATTAATTCTTAATGCTAAGTTTGAGTTATAATCTTTTTGTTCATTTAGCGATAGGCTTTTTAAATAAATGTTTAAAAGCTAACTAAAACTCATTTTACGTAACAATATTGAAGTTGTTTGTTACTACATTCTGTTTGATTGTTATAGTTATACATCGCATCACATGCATGTTCTATACTTATTTGATTCAATTGTTATGAATTTTTTATTTAATGAGGCAATGAATTCACCACACATTTTTCATTTTACATATTTAGAAATAGAAGGGTAAGATGCTTATTTTTGGTCAAGCAAATGCTATTATAAGATGCTTCGTATTGAACCAAAAAAAAAATCCGAAAAAACCCGACTAACCCGAAAAATCCGAGAAAAATCAAGAGTGAAAAACCCGACTTTTGTTGGTTTGGTTTGGTTTGGTTTATCGATTTAAAACCCCGATATGATTGGTTTGGTTTGATATTTGAAAAATCCGAACCAACCCGGTCCATGTACACCCTTATATATGTCCCTTCACATTCTTTTGATTTGCACTAATTTTACAGTACACAATTGAGAAGTAATTCACATTTATGAATTAATTAAATTATATATATATTGTTTATAAGTGTCTATATTTTCATAAAGAAAGAGGGTATAACAAATTTGAAAATATTTTACACCACCGCACAAAGCGCGGGCAGATTAACTAGTACAATATATAATAACTGTCCCAACAAAAGGCTATTTGAGTGATCACTGAATTGTTTAACGTACTAAAAAATAGGCTGGACGTTTGTTCCTTCACTAGATTCACATTGAGACATTATTTAAACTCTAAATGAAATGTATATATAATTAGGATTTTCATTATAACCTTTCTCAACTTATTAGAGAAGGATTCAAAATTGTAATCAGTAAGATTGTGAATATATCTTCAAGCTAAAGATAGCTTGAAGGAGTTAGTAAAAAATCGAGGATTGTTGGGGTGAAGGGTCTAAAGGTAAGTTCTTTAGGATTACTTCTATAATTTGTTGGCTCATTGAATTTATAGAAAAATTAGTTAAATCTCATAGGGGTGTGAGTTGTGCAGTTTTTACACCTTTGAACCAGGATGGTTATCTACATTTTTTTTTTAAAAAAAAGGTTACGTGTGCTTTACATAGACTAAGATACTTGTAAAGCTATTTTAAGGTTTTTTCTTATTAGACGTTTGGAGATTCGAAGGAGGATTTTAGAGGAAACGATTGATGGCTTCAAAAAGTTCGTTCTTTCTGTTCATTGTTCTTGATTTTTATGTTTTCTTTGGACAATTTTGTGGTCTTTGTTATGGACTTATGGTCATGCTTGGCTAAACTTCTTGTTGAATGAATTCAATTTTACTTTTATTGGTTATTTATTTAATCTAATGTTTAAAGTTTGATTGATTGATCACTAATTAAACTTTTTCTATAAACTTTAGAATTGAACTTGGATAGAAGGACTTAGGGGTCGTTTGGTAGCTGGACAATAAGTAAGTTATACATGTATTAATTTCTGCATTAACATATACCACGTTGGTAGCTAATAAATAGACACCTTATTCATGTATTAATTTCTGCATATTTATACAGTGTTTGGTAGCTAGTTAGGAAGTAAGTTATTCATGTATAAAATTAGTACGACATTTGGTTTGCAATTTAGAAACCCGCATAATTAATACATGTATAAGTTATGAGGGAATCTACGTATTATTTTATGCGGGGTAGAAGATGAAATAGTTAATACATGAATAAAAAGTTGAAATGACAATATTACCCTTATCACTTCCCGCTTAAATACTTTGCTTTTCTAAACAAATTTTTTATATATTTTACTATAGTATTTTAATAATTGGTAAAAAAAAAAAAATCGTAAAGAAATATTCTAATTTTAAAAAGTATATAATATTTATTAACTTTTAATATAACAAATCAACCTCCAAAGAAATAATTTATGAATAACTAAACCCTGCATAACTAATACACATATTACTAATATCTGCATAACTTATATCTACATTACTAATACTTGCATAACTAATGCTTGCATTGCTAATCCCAACATTATTAATACCTGCATAATCCTAACCAGCTACCAAACGACCCCTTAAGGTTGAACGTGAGATTGAATAGTGTAAGTTCATGAACCTATGCAAGAGGGGATTGATTCGCATAAGATAAAGATATACTCCCTCTGTTCAATTTATGTGAACCCATTTGACTGGGCACGAAATTTAAAAAATAAGGGAAGACTTTTAAACTTGTGGTCCTAAATGAGTCTCATATATTTTGTGTGGTTATAAATCATTGCATAAAGGTAAAGTGTTTTCAATTATAGAAAGAGGTCATTCTTTTTTACACAGACTAATAAGGAAATAGGTTAACATAAATTGAATCAGAGGGAGTAGTTGTTTAGTGTTTTACATATTCATTTCACGGGAAATCAAAATACATTCTTATTAAGCTTATCTCATAGAAATATAATGAATAGATAGATTTTAATAGGGAAAGATGAACTCGAAAGGTTCGTATGAGCAAAAACCTTTTGTGGCAGGCACTGTTAGAACTCGATGTAAACACTACAACTGGCTAAAACAGAAAGGAAAAAAAAACTAGAAGCTGCCACTGAGAGCAAATGGACGTATGGGCTTGTGTCATATGGTCCATCTGAATTTAGCTACATGGGCTAAGATAAGGGAAGCTGACACAATTACTGTTATTAGACAAAAAAAATTGAAATAAATAACCGCCCACCAAAATAGTAGCCAAGCACTATGTAATTTTTTGTATATTAATGTATGATATATATAGAATATATATTTTGATACAAAATGGTGTATTTTCTTTTTTGCATCTTTAACTAGCGAATGTAATTATTTTTTGCAGACCGATCAAATGTGTAACTTGCCCATTCTGAAAACTAAAGCAGCTCCACTAACAACTTTTTTGGGTCAATGCTCTACTGTCTTCCTTCGAGTTTTGTCAAGCAAGGGACAGGCAAATAACATGAAAACAGATACCCCTTTTTTCTTTTCTAACCTCTCAAGATTGGGAACACTTAGTTGATTTGCACAGAATATTCCCAAGGACTTTCCCCAGTAGCCAGCTTAATCTCATGAACATGAATTTCACCATAAAAAAATAAAAAACATTGATGTTGCATGATTCCTTTAAGGTTTATCAAGCCTCTTTAGGGGTCGTTTGCTAGCTGTTTTTTCTTTTTAACCTCTCCCTAGGAAGCTCCCACCTTTAGCTAGTTTGGAGGTGAGTTATACAAATATTAAATCCTGCACAAAAGTGTGTAGTAATTCTGACGTTGCAGTAAAAAAATTATAATTAGCATAATATGAGTGCTATAGCCACACTGCTTGAGTTCCATTTGGTACGTGAGCTCAAGCTAGAAGAGGACGCTGAAGCTTTTCTCGCTCTTAGCTAGTTTGGCTCACGCCAGTCGATGAGGGAATATTAAGTTTTCGCGCAAACACATATAATGTATTTATTGATTTAGTGAAAATTTCAAATACTAAGTAAACTTTTTTTATATATTCCAGTCCCCAAGGTACCAACTATGAAGGGAATAAGTGAAATCATTATTTTTTTTATAAACAATGATTAAGGGGAAAGAGAGATTAATTGTCCAGTTGACTTGGTCTCACTGTAGACTAAAGCACTCAGAAACTTAACCAGTCAAAGGCAAAGGTCTTTTCTTTTGACAGACTGCCAATCAATTCAATATCCCAAAGGTGTCTAGTGGTCCGCATGAGAACAACCAGAAAACGCCATTATTTTCTTTTTTATAGTATGACGATAAACACGGAAAATTTTATTATGTGCGAGGCATAAATATAATGTGGAAGATAAAACTTGTGTGAGTCTCCTTTCATATTTTGCCAGGTGGATTTTAGATCCCACTTCAAAAAATTGGCAAAAGACTCGTCCCTGCATAATTACTTGCGTGAAAGAAAAATATAAACATGACAAGTGGAATATGGTGGGTCCACTGTCAGCACACTCTCTTTCACTTATTTTCCTTCCTTCTCTTCTTTTGTACTTATCACTTGTATGCTTCTCCTCTTCTTCTTTTATTTTATTTTTATTTTTATGATCTTACCTTCTACTGTAAAATTATATTGATACTAGCCAAAGCTTTTAAATCTCTCTTATTTTTCCCAATGTATACACCGATTGTGTTTCCAATATATGCAAAAGACTGAACTTTCTTTTTATTTTTGAAAAATTAAATGTGGTTCTAAATTTGATAATAAATATAGAATCAAAAGCAAAATTAGAAAAAGTGAAGTTTCAAGTAATACCAGAGTTTCTAAGTAGGCATTTGGCCATGAAAATCAAATATTTTTTACTTTATTTGGTATTTTGGAGTTGGAGTTGAAGATAAAGTTGTGTTTGGTTAAGTTTTTGCAAAGAATATTTGGTTGTTTGAATGTGTTAAAAGTGAAAACAACTTTTTTGGTATTTTTCAAATTCCAAATACAACTTCAAATTGTATTTGAAATTGCGATGGCCAAACATTGATTTCAAATAAAATGAAAACGATTTCCGGAAAAAAGTGAAAAATTCTCACTGCAATTTTGTTTCATCATTGTCATGCTCATTATATGAGATTAACAATCATCTTCCTATTTTTTTTTCTTTATGTAATTTTAATCTAAAAGTAATTTACAATTTTTAGGAACCAAAATAAATTACAACTGAAATCTTGACAGTGTGCACTTATTAGTGAATGTTAGAAATAAAATTCAGAAAACAAAGAAAAAAAAAGAAACTTAAGGTAGTCTCAATCCATTTTTTCTATTTTATTTTAGAAGTGAAGATACGATGTAAAATTGAGGAAAAATATAATAAGAGAAGAAAGAAAAATAAATAATAAAATAGAAAACCAAAAGAAATGTAGGTAAGAGAGAGAGTGCTGACAGCGGACCCGTCAATTCTACATGGCAAATTTTGAGAGGAATATCACACAACTAATGTCTGCCGTTGGTGTGCCTAGCCCATGATAAAATTTCACGATAAACATCGTTAGTTGCCTTTTAATATAAAGACAATAGATAAACACCATTATTTGCTTTATAAAAATATAACGATAAATCATGAATCTCTGTTGATCCATGAAACATAGTAAACAATTCTTTTGTGCCTCACTCATATATTAAGTTTAAGAAATACATTTAAGGACCTTTCAAATATGATTTAGCATTTTAAATTTTATTGAGCCTCCCCAATATCCACCCTAAACCTACCCATCTAAAAGTCATGAACTAGCTCTTTTCAATATTATGAGATTCTACTAGAACTTACATTGTTTTAGGAAAGAGTTGTTAGCGCCTTGTTTTTACAATTTTAGAAATTGGGCCCATAGACTTTGGGAGTTTGACTTGAATTGGAACACATATTAACTAACCAACCAACCTCGCCCAATAATGCCATCCAATAGGTTTTGGAGTTTGACTTAATTAGAAGTTTAGAACAACTCTGACCAAACTCTCATAATAATGTCATCCATTAGGCTTCTAATTCTAACTTAATCAAATCAAAAATCAAAACATCTCTAACCAACCTCTCCCAATAATGCCAAATTTGCAATAAAAGCAGTAAATATTCATTTGACCTGATGTATAGCCTGTTTGGCCAAATTTATTTTCCCCCCTAAAGTACTTATTTTTTCAATAAGTGTTTATTTTAAAAAAAGTGAGGTGTTTGGCCAAGCTTTTGGAAAAAAATAAGTGTTTTTGGAAAGTAGCAGAAGCAGTTTTTCAGAAGCTAAAAAAAATAGTTTTTGCCCAAAAGCACTTTTTTGAAAAATACTTTTGAAAAAAAATACACATAGAAGCACTTTTTAAAAGATTAGCCAAACATTAATTGTTGCTCAAAAGTACTTTTTAAATTAATTGGTCAAACACAAACTGCTTTTAGCTAAAAGTAATTTTTAAAACAAGTTGTTTTTAGAAATTTGACCAAACAGGCCAGTAAACATCATCAAGTACTATATATCTACATCTACATTATTATAAAAGCACGAATAGTAATATTGGTCGACGAAAATATCCCTAATTATTTGAAATAGCTTATAATACTTAATGTACAAAAACGTAAAAGGTATATTTCGTTAATTAGAGTTTAAATCAGATTAAGATACTTTGGTGCTATATGAATGCATTTATCTAGAGTCCAAATCGGAGTAACATTCTTTGGTGTTTTGATATCTTAATTATACTCCTATTGTAATTATTGCAGGAAATAAAATAGAAAGATTCATGATAGTAGTCCTACTCAACTAAAATCAACGAGAGACTTTTATTGCACAATATAGAGAGCTAACTCTAATCCAATGGAATTTTTGACCAAGCCGGAAAAAAGAATATTATCTGGTTAAAGTGTTTTGCTCATTAATATAAGAATTATATTTTTGTTTGCTCATCTAACGTCCATCTCGAGTGATTTTTTGCTACTTCCAAGTAGTTTTTATTGCATACTTTTAAAAAAAAATCATTCCAAATTTTAATTAATTTTGCTAGAGATTCTATGTTGATAGGATTATTATGACAATAAAAAAATATATGGTCACTTAATCTCTAATATTGAATTATCTTGGTCGTAACATATTTTCTATATCAAAAAAAGAAGAAAATGAAATACCGAGAAGATCAATTTCAAATAAGTATTAAGTAGATATAGTCTTAGACTACAGTGATTTTTTTGTAACTCAAAAAATAAATGTATAGAATTACAAATAATATTATCTAATATTTTTTTGTGATTGAGATTGGCTGGGAATAGCGTGCAACTGCACGTTTATAGAGACTAGTTATTATAAAAACATGAATATAAATGTTGGTTGACCAAAATATCCTTCAAATATAGAATGACTTTTATACCCTTTGAGTCTAATTCTACCATATTTCTATTGATTATTTTGGTAAATAGAAAAAATATCATAATTAAAAATAGAGTTTAAAACAAATACTACTTCTAAATTTCGATTCCAAATCCAATTAATTAGAGAGTCTTTACTATACGTTTTAAGGAGCATATCCAATAAGTGGCCTTATTTGCCTAGGAAACTTTTGTGATTGAAACATTGATGCGTCCATGTTAAAATTTTACTTCTGACATAAAAAACGATTAAGTAATTATTAAATCATATTTTGATAGGTTTAGGTATTTTTATATTACCTTATTAGTATTCGTACCTGCGCGATGCGCGGCCGGTATCAAACGAAACAAATCGTAAAAATTATTATCTTATTTGTTTGACATATTTAAAATTATGTAATTTGTGAAATATTAAAAATAGCTATTGATATTTTAAATTTTAACATCATGAATAATGTAAAACTTAAATAAAATTATTAAAAATTAATACCCATGTAGCGGATAATATTAAATTATTGTTTTACTTATTTGAGCACATTGAATTATAATAATTCAACAAATATTTAATTATCATCTTGTGATGATTAACCTTATATCATTACACAATCCTGATTATTCATCTAGAACATATACAAAGCATATCATTACAAAAGAAAAGATTTATTTGGCATAACTATTATTTAAAGAATTTACTTCTAAGTGTGGTTTGGAAAGATATATATTTTTTTTTTGTATTTAAATTTTTTTAATGTGGTGCTTGGATTCTTTCATATTTAATATTTTTAATTTTTAATTTCATTTATTAAGTCTTCCGTTACGTGGTTTTATCTATAACTCAATTTTTATAATAGTAAAAAAATTATTTCAAATTCTAATAAGTCTTGTACTTTGAGACCTTACATTTTAAAAGTAAAAGAAACATTTTGAGTTAGAATATGAGCAATAACTCATTTTAACTCTTCTATTCTTTATCACTGTTATTTATACCCGCCCAGTGCACAGACAACATTATAAAAAATATTATCTCTAATCATTTCAAATTGTGATTTACTCACATTGGATCATATTTCCCTAGGAAATTTCAAAACTATTAATTTGTTACTCAGTGAAAATTACCCGCAACCCCCAAATAACCAAATCTATTTGAAATATTGAGAACGAAACATATACTTATCAAATGATTTTTCTGTTTCATATTTTCTTTGTTACATTATGTACTATTTAAAATTATAAAATTATTAATATAAATTTTATTCCATTGTTCACAACTCTTCAATTTCCTAAATTATGAATAATATTTTGTGTAGTATCTGACTACTTCATTATATTCTTAAAATTAATTCCAAGTATAAATATCCTCATCTACCGCCCCCGCCCCCAACAAAACCCTCACCCACCCCATCTTTGTTCATTATTTCTATTATATTTAATTAGTTATTTCCATTTAACATTTTTACCTATAATCAAAATAATATTTTAAAACTAAAGTGTGACTTTGAATTGAACGAAAGTATAAATATAGAATTTATTCTATTATTTAATCATGAATTCTATTTATATTTTTAATTATTATCATGTATTACATTTAATTGAGTTTTCTTATCTTAAATGGAAAAATTGGATAAAAAACTATGAGGGAAGATACAACAAATGTATGCACTATGAAGCAAGAAGTATGTACCTCATACAATAACTTTTCTAAA
Organism: Lycium barbarum; assembly: GCF_019175385.1. Lineage (NCBI taxonomy): Eukaryota > Viridiplantae > Streptophyta > Magnoliopsida > Solanales > Solanaceae > Lycium > Lycium barbarum. Next base: position 24,153,897 of record NC_083341.1, read on the forward strand.
AGGGCAAAGGTGCACCCCTCAATTTTGCGATTTAGATCAGATATATCCCTCGTTACAAAAGTGGTGTATATATACCCTTGCCGTTACAAAATGGTGCGAATATACCCCTGCCGTTGCAAAATGGTGCAAATATACCCTTTTCGCTAACGGGATTTAAAAAAAAAAAAACATTTAGGTCATTTTTTAATTTAAAAAATGCCACGTGACTTAAACAAAAGTCTACCCATTTTTTTGAGTAGACATACTTTTCTAAAGCCACATAATAATTTATTTTTTCTGGTGAGTAGGGTCTGATTCGTTTAAAAAAATGGGTAGACTTATTTTTTTAAAGTCACAGAGATATTTTTTTAAACTTGCCAGACCCGATACACTAGAAAAAAATTACCATGTGGCTTTAGAAAAATATGTCTACTTAAAAAAATATAGGTAGATTTTTTTTAAAGTCACGTGCGTTTTTTTAATTAAAAAATAATCTAAATAATTTTTTTAAAAAAAACTCCCGTCAGTGAAAAGGATATATTTGCACCATTTTGTAACGGCAGGGGTATATTTGCACCATTTTATAACGGTAGGGGTATGTATACACCACTTTTGTAACGACGGGATCTACTCTAAATCGCAAAGTTGAGGGGTATATTTGCACTTTTCCCTTTCTAAAATCATGTAGTTGCATGAACACGTAATAGAATGTACACAAATTATCGATATTTTTACATAACATCACGCAATGAACTTGCATTGTCACCTTCCTCCAAAAATTTCTTTCTCTAACAATAATTTTTTGAAAAATAAATAATTATGTCAATCATCAAGTACACGGCAAAACAATGAAATAAGTGTAAAAATATATGTCAGGATAAAATGATAAGTAACATCTTCTATTGTATAAGCAAAAACATAATTTTGCTGTCAAAGTGAAACCAAATTTTTTTGCCTTAAAATATATAGACTTTGATGCAAAACTAAAAATAATTATATCATGAACAGAAGATCGAAAATAGAGAACCAAATAGCTTAAGACTTCTATAGCAGTTTATACCTGATATGTATCACCAACTAAGCTAAGCCAAACACTTTTTCAATATTTGATTTTTGGTTTAACAACTAACAAAGATAAAACTAACTAGAAAGCGGGTAAAATGATCAATGGCCACAAGTATCGATACAAAGGAAATTACACTCAAGTAACGATCTGATGTATTTTGACGATTTTACAACTAAGAGCGAGTTTATGTTAATAGATAATGGTTTTTAAAATCTCATTGAAAGTCTTCCAACTAAATCAATGAATTTCACTCTAAGCTTTTCCAAGTCTTAGAGTGTGATATCAAGCACAACCAATTGAGTCTCAAGTAACTTTTCTATTCCTAGATCAAGTTATTAGATGAGGTTTAAAGCCCCAAATTCTTGTTAATTAATCTTTCCCAACCTCAAATTTCCTCTTCCGAGCTCAAATCGAAGTAAATGGGCGGGTCTTAGGGTTAGCTAATCCCTTAAGAAACATTAAAGAACAAGATTAACTAAAACAACATTAACTCACTTCATTAGCAATAAAAATCATTCAATGCATGAGCAGCACAAGAGTTTCATCCAACACTTTAATCATAGAATATTTTCATAAACAAGATTCAAGTGAAGAAAATAAATACTATACACTTAGATATTCATTACAAAGCAAGGAATCAAAGAAATGAAGTAGAGGTTCAAGAAAGTGCTCAACCAAATCTTCAACCCCAAAGTGTGGTGTAGTAACCCTAGTCTCCAAAACTTGTGTTGAATGGGAAAAGATGTGTTTTACAAAACCCTAAAAGAGTATTTATAACAGCCCAAAACGGGAACAATTTACGGACAAAAATACCCCTGCGCATCTACCTGCAACTCGCATGTGCTGTCGCATGTGCAACCTGCCAGTCGCAGGTTGCACCAAACTCTAGCAGGCAGTGCACTTTGAGCAGTTATGTGCAGCACATGCTGCACAGGATGCGACGCAGGTGCTGCTAGCACGTGTTGCATCCTGTTTCTTCAATTTCTCATATCTCTGTCCACGTTTGCTGCAGTACATGTTGCAGAGGATACGGCTGGCATGTAGCACCTGCGTCTAGCAGGTGCTGCTAGCATGTGCTGCTTGTTCTATTTTTGCTCCATTTTGCTCCTTTATGCTCTCCGGATACCTTATCCTACAAAATGACATAAACACAAGAAAAGTAACACCAAAAGTGCTTGAAGAGTCATAAAAGCTTAAGGAATTAGCATCGAGTATGCCGTAATTTCATGGCACATCAACTATTGTAACGACTTGTTTGGTCGTTATAGTCCTTTCGACATTTTCGCCCTTTTCCGAGCATTCATTAGCTCATTTTTTACTCGAGGGGACCGTTGGCCCCGAGGTGTCTAGATCGGATTCCGGCAACTTTCGTGAAATATAGGCTTAAAGTAAAAAATGGTTGACCCAAAGTTGACTTTTGGGTAAACAGACCTTTTTCAGAATTTTGTCGATTCTGAGAAGTCCGGATGGCCGTTTAGAACTTGTGTGTGTATTTGATTCGGTTCCCAATGCACTCGGATGCATTTTGGGACTTGGGTTGGGAAAATAAAATTAAGGCATCGGGGGTTGACTTTATCAACGAGACCTCCGTTGGGAATTTTGAGGCTACGGGCGCATTCGTAATGTGTTTTTATATGTGTCTATGTGTATGGTATGTGAGCATATGGCCTCGGGAACTACTCTAAAAATCGGATCAAATGGTGAAACTTGGATAAGTTTCTGGTGTCTGGTGCCCGCTTTGGCGGCACCAGCATTGCGGCAACGGTGCCGCTGGAGCGGTCTAAGGATTTTGCCTTGACCGCGGAAGCGGCACCGCTGGGGCAGTCCTAGTGCCGCTAAAGCAGGTGACGGGCAGTGTGTATTATTAATGAAGTGTTAAAAGTCTTTAGACTCTCATTTACTCCCATTTCGAAATTAGAGCTTTGAAGAACTGTTCTTGGAGATAATTTGGGAATATTCTTGGAGGTAAATCTTGCTAATTCCTTTGCTCTTCCTTTAATCATAATCATCTTAGATTCCCCCTTTCCTTTAATAATCTCTTAGTAATGGAAGTTGAAAGAGGGTTTTGATGAACATTTTCCCTAGGCTTATTAATGATGAAATTGATGGGGTTTATATTGGATTTTGATGAATCTAAGCTTATTAATCATATATCTTCCATTTCTAGTGTTCAATTTCGGAATTAAAGAGTTAGGGTTTATACCCAAATTGGGGGTTTTGCTTCAAATTCGAAATTGGATAAATCTATGAGTTAATTTAGCAATTAGTAGTTGGGTTATAATCACCTAGTGCTTAATTTGATATTTTGCTTCCGAATTTCCCGTTTTGCCCTTGTGGGTCAGTTTCCCCAATTTCTAGGGTTAGAATTGACCTAAATAGAATGGTAGCAATATTAGTATCACTCTTCATGATTTCTAATCTAGATTTCGATTATGCTTAGACTACTTTGGTTCTGATGTTCAACGGAAAGGCAAGGCAAAAGAGCGAGTTGTTGGTGTTACGGTTCGGCCATCCAGGTAGGTTATGGCTTACCCTTGGTGAGACTTCGTATAGCGAAGCAAATATTTAGATTATATTGTCGGAGACAGCATGTGAACCTTCGAGTATGAAGTTGGGTTGGATATTACCTTAGGTTGGGCCCTGTTGTGTGTTTGGGGCTAGCCACCCTGTTATGTTGCGATTTGATTGTTCTATTGTGTTGGCTTGATGCATGAGTTGCTGATAGATGTTGGATTCTGTTTTTCATCTTGATTACGATATTGTTGGCATATCCACTGTTGGTATTTGTGATTCGGATATATTGTTGGCGTACCCATTATATTGAGCATGATTATTGATGTTAATACATGTATTGCACGGACTCTCATTTTCATGATACATTGTTGAGATACTGATGATATTTGATGAAACACTTGATGAGTTGGACTCGGTTTTACTTGAGTGACGTAAGATGACCGATGTCTGATGTTAGTTCCGGAATCGTTGATTGAGTAAGTGCATGGACTCCGCGGGTCCCCTAGAGTGGTGCCGGTGAGAACCCCCTGTGGGCAAAGATCTGGGGTCCCGTCTGTCTGTTGGGCAAAGATCCGGGACGGGTGGCACTTAGACTTCGCGAGTCACACTGGGTTGTGCTATCGAGATATCGATATTTCCGTCCGGAGTACATGTGTACACAACATTTGCATGGCATTGCATTGTATTCATACACTATTGCATTGCATTGTATTCATACACTATTGCATTGCATTGCATTATGACTTGATTTTGAGATGTTTTGGTAATGTACTTGTGATGTTGGATTCAGACTCGATACTTTCAGACTTGGCTCATTTGAGATTAGATGCTTTACTTAGGTGAAGACGTGTACTTGGATCTGATTGCGTTTGCCTTATACTTGTTGGTTTATCTGCTTATCTACTTTATTAACTAGATTGTGTTAGCTATTCTTAGTCGGCTGATGAAGCCTACCAGTATTGTTGTTTTGTACTGACCTGCACTTGCTGCATTCCTTTATGAATGCAGAGTATCAGGTCGGATCCACTTCCGTGACGCTTGACTGATAATCGCTTCAGCATTATCTCCGAGTCACCAGGGTGAGCATGGTCGTTCGCTGCCTTGAAGACTTCTCTATCTTTATATCCTATTCTATTCAGAGACATATATACTTTATGTATTATTATTCCAGACTTGTATTATTTCCTTCTAGATGCTCTTGTATTATTCAGACTAGACCCTGGGGGTGTTATTATTATTCCGCACTATTCTATACTATATATATATATATATATATATATATATATATATATATATATATATATATATATATATATATATATATATATATATAATTCACTTACCGAGATTGGAAGGTAAGTGCCCCCATGTCTTAGGCAAAATAGGTCGTGACAACTATGAAGTAGTGAATTTTGTCCACTTTATTTATTTTGTCTTTACCTTTTTTCCTTATTTATAAAATATCATTAATTGGCTTATTGAAATACATTTGATGCTTACACTAAATATTTTGAATTGCTTAAGATTAAATTTTCAATTAATCACGTAAACTCAAGCAAATATTTATTTATTTATAAACGTAAAAGCCATGAAATCGGTATTTATTTCTATAATAGTTGTCTCTATAGCTGTGAAAATGTATATTTACATATTCTACTTTACTGATAAAAAAAAACAGAATTTCATTGGTTAATAAATAGTTGTTTTCAAAAGAGATGGTTTGAATTTGAAAAGTCCTAAAATTACGATGCTAATGATAAAGATGAGTAGTTGTTTTAGATAATTATGCTAGCTTTATATTAAAAAATTTAAACTTTATTTCCAGTTATAAAATTAATTCATCAATTAAGGAATTTGATAATAATTATAAAATCCTTTGTCCTAATTCTCATTAACTTTGTCTTAAAATTGCCAGGTGACTTGTTTTTAGCTTGCCACTTGGCTTAACCACATTGCTTACCTCTCCTATTTTATATATATAGATATAGATATAGATATGCTTTGGTGTCTTATATCTATGTGGACAAATAAATCAGTACAATCTATTTAATTAAAATCATACATATGATATTTTATAATCCTATTAAAAGGAGGGACATTTTAAACCGTAAAGGCAATTGGGTGCCCAATAGGTGGAAGGAGGGGCAATTTTAACCCGAAAACTAACGTTAAGCGCAATAGGGGTCCAATAGGTGGAGGAGAGCAAATTTAAACCACTTTCAATACGTTAGGAGCTTTTTTTACCATTTTCATTTCACGTTTAAAAGCATTGCGCATTCGTAAAATATTGATCGACTTAAGTATCCTTTTAGTCTAATTCTATTATATTTTTATTGGCTATTTTGGTAAAATAGAGTTTGAAACAAAAATTGCTTCTCAATTTCAATCCTAATCTAATTAATTGAAGACTCTTAAGCGTGTAAAATTTGAATTCCAACATAGACCGTACGTTAATTGGGCTTAGGTGTTAGTTTACTTACCTTTTACTTCTTATGTTGAAGAGCAGCCTCATCTACTGCATCATGTCTTTTAGTGATTATATTTATTGATTTGATGTAACAAAAAATAACTGATTTTTTCCTTGAATCCCACCAACTTCAAAAGCTTCCAACATGAGTATCAAAGACAATTGAGATATCGCATTCAACTGGTCCAAACTCCCTATCAGCAATCTTTATACCAAACACGATGATTTCATTACCACCTACCAAATCCAAAACTATCGAGTTTCTTCCAACATTTTAAAATTTCACCATGCAGCAAATTATTTCTGTAAAGATTTAATCATTGATTAGAAAAGATCAGTAAAACTAATTTCTCGTTAGGTTAAAAGAGTGAAATCTCGGGATAACGGTAGACGTGTGGAAAAAATGGAACGTTTGCTTGACTTGAAAATTTCAATATTATTTTATTTCTTACACTACATTAATATAATATACTCCCTCCATCCCCATCCTAAAAAGATTGTTTTATTTTCCTTATTAGTTTGTCCTAAAAAAATTCGCACATTTCAATATTTAAAAATAATTTAACTTTATAAGATGATTTACAGCCACATAAATATCTAAGAATTATTTTAGACCATACACTTCAAAAGTCTTCCTTTATTACTTAAACCCTGTATCCAGTGGCGGTAGCAAGATTTTCACTAAGGGTTCAAAATATAAAGTAGTAGACAAACGAAGAAGCTAAGGAAGTTCAACATCTACTATCTATATATATAAAATAATTTTAACCTTGGATATATTGAGAAATTTTTGCCGAGGAGGGGTTCGGGTGAACCCCCTAATCATTACCTGACTTCACTCTTGTTCGTGCCAAATTAAATTAAGATAATTTTTTTGGGATCGAGGGAGTACTAATCAATTAATATCTCAACCCCATAAGACCAACGGAAAGGAAAAACTAGAAAATTCTAGAAATTGCATGATATAAGGCAACTGTTAGGCAGAGAAAAGATAGTGAAGAATAATGACAAAGAAACATAATTAATAAAGTTGCTATGATTGTTTACGCAGTACGGATGTGAAGCCCACTAACTTCATTTTTATAGAAAAAATCCCCTTCAAAAGTGGGCATCAAACTCTTATCCAACTTTGCATGCATCACGCTTCGTGCTGTGCCTTTTCTCATCATACTATGCTATATTCGCGTGACTTTGTATAACATGGTTAATGACTTGGGGTCGTTTGGTAGATAATTAAAATTATCTCGGGATTATAATTTTGGGATTAATTTATTCTATTTATTGGGATTATTTTATACCATCTAAAAGATGGTATAAAATAATTCCAGTATAAGTGGGATAAGAAGGTATAAGCTGAGATATTCCAACACTAATTTTTATACCATATTTGATACAAGGTATAAATTTATCTCAGGATAAATTTATACCTTCTACCGAACGTGGTATAAAATTAGTGCTGAAATATCCCAGCTTATACCTTCTACCAAACGACCCCTTAATGTATATATTTCTCTTCCATTAGAATTTCACGGAAGTCTAAACTTGTTTTTATAGCATATTTGATATTTTTTAGAAGCTTGAGCTATGAAGTGCTAGTGCTCCCTCCGTCCCAATTTATATGACACTCTTCCTTTTTTACTTCGTCCCAAAAAAAAATGACACATTTATATATTTAATAATAATATAACTTTTAAATACTCATTTTACCCGTAATGAAATGATCAAATATCAATGACTCATTTTAGATCACAAGTTTCAAAAGTTTTTATTTCTTTCTTTAACTCTCTGCCAAGTCAAACACCTTCATATCAGTGGCGGATCCAAGAATTTCACCAAGGAGTTTCGAAAAATAAAAATGTAGTACTTGGAAGTTCAAGGTGAGTTTTAAATTCCTTAAACCATTGAGCAAACCTCTAGTCTTGTGTTTTGGGGATTCAAAATCTATATATGTACATAAAATAAAAAATTACCTTATACATTGTAATGTTGAGGGTGTTCGGGTGAACACATTCGAACCCGACTGGATACGCCCCTGCTTCATATAAACTGAGACGGATAGAGTATTATTTATTAGTTGTTTGAGCAAATAATACAAAACAATACTTCTATAAGTTAAACGGGGACAATATTATTTGTGATGCTACAATTCCGAACAAGTTGATAAGTTTGTTACATGTAAATACGGTTTCAAAATTTGAAAATTAAGGGTTTGGATTCTATCAAAGCCTATTTAATTTACTTATTTAATAGACCCTTTAACATATATACGTAGTTTGAGCTTAAATTACTATAAGTTCATATTAAACCCGTGAATTATACTCTAGGCTCCAATATGAATCTCATTGTCTCAATATATAAAATTAAATTAAATTTAAAAAATTCTATATTTTCATTGACATTTAAATATCTGGCAGGACTAAAAGAATCTCAGAAAATGTAAGAATTAAAAGTAAAAGTTTTAACATGACTAAATTCAGTTCCACTTAATTCGTATCACATATATATCTCAAACATAGACAAATTTCATTTGGTAAATTATTTTTAAGAAAGAATAATTGAATGATTCTCCTTCTCTTCCAGTCATAGGAATCTTTTTATTTTTATTTGATCTAAAAACTGAAATGACAACTAGGAGAAAGGATAATCCCGGATCAATAATCCTTTACATTATGTACCTATACTACTACTAGTATCACCATATCTTAGGGAAGTAAGTTCAAAGGTAAATTCTCAGAAATTCCGAAAATATTAAATACTTCATCCGTTCATTTTTACTTATCATTTTTTATTTATTCGAAAGTCAAACTATATTCTAAATTTTAATTATAATATATTGAATTAATCTAATTCAATTTAATTTCGAAAATTAGTCAAATTAACTCTCGAGCGACACGTGACAGATCAAAGTGAGCGGATGAAGTATTAAGCACTAAATAGTACTATTGATTAGAAAACTAATTCACTAAAACATGCATTTTAAAGTTTAAACCAATTAATATCATACCAAATCAGATCATGTGCTAAATCAAATAATGTTAAATTGTCAGAGGATAAGGGGGAAAACAGTAGAGTAAAAATAAGTAATATGGGAAAATAACAATAATGGAATCCTAATGATTAAGTTTCAGTAAATTTCATATTAGAAAATTTTTAATTGGTCTTTCGGTCGGCCACTGGCTGTGAGTGTGGAAATACCTCAACGCCCTGTCACTGTAGCAATCCTTCTTTATTACCGTTAAATGTTAATCATGCTCCCTCCTCGGGACCCAAAAGAAAACAATTTATTATACTCTATGATATTTTGTTCAAATACCAATATTTAGACAAATACTTTTTTAAATTTTGTCAAAGGTTATCTCATTTCGCAGTTCGATTTTGAAGTCAAGACAGATTCTTTGGCCCTTTTAACACGTTGAAGTGTTTTGTTTTCCGTATCAAACGTTAAGAAAGACGAATGATATGATTTTGGAGAAATTACACGATTGTAATGTTATGCATCAAATTAAACCTGTTATCCAGTTCAAACCGGAACCGGCCACCGGTTCCGGTTTACCGGTTTCAAAGTGAAAACCGGACCGATCCGGTTTGAAACGTTAGAAAACCTTTTTTTTTTGTATAGTATATATATATATATAATAATATTTATAAGTATATTGTAGGTATATTTACATATGTTATATAAGTTTATAAGTAAAGTTTATATATTTACTGACTAACAGCATATACGTATATATATATATATATATATATATATATTAAGTTATATGCTTAAGTTATATTACATATACCTAAAATATACTAAGAATATACTTATATATATCAATATACTTAGGTTATATAACTTATATATATATATATGTTTAAGTTATATGTATACTATATATAGTTAAAAGTTATATATATATATATATTTAAGTTATATATATATATATATATATATATATATATATATATATATATATATATACATAAGTATATTTATATTATAAGTATGTTCTTAGTATATTTTGGTTATTTTTCAAGTATATAACTTTCTAGTTTTTAATTTAAGTAGATGTATATTATAAATATATTCTTAGTATATTTTAAGTATATTCCTAACTTAATATAAGTAAAATTATGAACAGAAGTAAATAGAAGAAAGCTCAATGAGCCATATATTTTATTCATTCATGGATAACATTTATTTGCAAGTTGTAGTTTTTTTTTTAACTTGCAAATAATACAAGAGTTGCAAAGAAATAGTAGAATAATAAAATAAAAAAATGTCAATCATTTGGCTAATATCCAACATATCATATTCGGTCATAAAGATATCTTCAAAGTGTTCCATTTGGTCAACTCCACTTGCTATCAAATCTTCAATCTCTTCCTCTCCGCCTTCCACCGCTTGTAAATTTTGATTGCGTCGCTCCGATCTAATCCAATCGTGAATGCACACTAGTACTTGCAAGCTAAATCTGGATAATGAGCCTTTTCCGAAAAAATATTGCTCAAACTAGCAAAACACACACAAAAAACAAAGATGAAATGAAAGAGAAAAAGTGCCACAAGCACATACCGCCATCACATCACAGACAAAGAAGAGAAAGGAGCTTCCACACACATACCTTCCTTCGAAGGCACCCCATTCACACACTCCCACCCATATTTCTTCTCTCAACTCTCAATCACAAGCCAAGAATTTACTTTCATCTCTGTGTAAACTCTAAGATACAATACATATACTATATGTCTCTACAATAACACATGCTAGAAGAAATGGAAGGCACAACAACAAAACCCCCACAAATCTCCGACATGTTTACCAAATTCGCCCATGTTGTCCGAACCAAAACCTTCGAACTCTTCAACGACGATGAAGAAAACAACAACACCGACACTACCAATGATGTCTTTACTCTCCTTAATTCCACCGAAGAATTCATAACTGACCAAAAAGTCGTTGTAATCAAACCTGATTTCCAAAAATACCCTCAGTTAACAAATACCCATTTTACTAAATCCCTTATTTCTTCACTTTTCGCTACAATGTCGTCATTTGAAGCTTCTTATCTTCAGTTACAAACAGCTCATGTTCCCTTTGACGAAAATGCCCTTGAATCAGCTGATAAAGTTTTGGTTTCAGTTCTTCAGAAGTTAACTGAAATGAAGAATTTGTATAAGGAATTTAGAAGAAACCCAAGTTGTAATATTGATGTTCTTGTAGGGTCAGAATTGGAATTTCAGGTTTGTCATGAATTCCCTACTTTATCTGGATTCTACTGTGATTGTGTTGAGATGTTTTTATGTTTTTATATACGTTATAGTTTGTCCTGAATTTCCTACTTCATTTGGATTATACCATAATTTTGTTCAGTAGTTTTTATATTTTTATATTAGTTTGTTAGAGTTTGTTCTGAATTTCCTACTTTATCTAGATTCTACCGTAATTGTGTTCAGTAGTTTTTATATTAGTTTGTTAGAGTTTATCCTGAATTTCCTACTTTATCTGGATTTTACCATAATCAGTAGTTTTTATGTTTTTATATTTGTCTTTTAGAGTTTGTCCTGAATTTCCTACTTTATCTGGATTCTACCGTAATTGTGTTCAATATTTTTATTTTTTTATATTAGTTTGTTAGAGTTTGTCATGAATTTCCTACTTTATCTGGATTCTACCCTAATTGTGCTCAGTATTTTTATGTTTTTATATTAGTTTTTCATATGAAGAGTTTGTATAAGGAATTTAGAAGAAACCCGAGTTGTAATCTTGGTGTTCTTGTAGGGTCAGAACTGGAATCTCAGGTTTGTCCTGAATTTCCTACTTTATCTGGATTCTACCACAATTGTGTTATGTAGTTTTTTCATTAGTTTCTTCATATGTAGATCGATTGATCAAACCCATATTAGAATATTATACCTATTTTAGTATAATTTTCTTTGTTGTCTGATTTATTGTCGTTCAAGGTTTGCAATTATTAGCTTCTGCGTGACGCCCTGAATATTTCGATCCCAACAGGTACAAGAGCATCAGAGCAAGCTCAGAGTTTTGGAGACTATGGTAAATCAGTTACTTTCTTATATGGAGTCTAAAGATGATGAAGTTTCAATTTTGAAGAAGAAATTGGATAAATTGCAAGATTTTAATTTGGGGTTGTCAAGAAAGTTAGGGGTGAAAAATGAAAAATTGAATAATAGTAGTACGGAGATATTATGTACAGTTCGTGTTTTTGAATCTATGTTACGCGATTCGATTAAGTCAGCGAACAAATTTACTAAGTTATTGATGGAGTTAATGAAAAGGGCAGGTTGGGATTTGGAGAAAGCAGCAAATTCTGCGTATTCTGATGTTAGTTATGCAGAAAAAGAACACCATAAATATGCATTTTTGTCATATATTTGTTTGGGCATGTTTAAAGGTTTTGATCTAGAAGATTACGGTTTGTGTGATGAAGAAGTATCTGGTGAGAATGATTATTTGAAACAATTACTTGAGCATGTTTCATGTAATCCAATGGAGATATTGAGTATTAATCCTAGTTGTGCATTTTCAAGATTTTGCGAGAAGAAGTACGAGCAGATAATTCACCCGACAATAGAATCATCGATATTCAGAAATTTGGAGGGGAAAGAAGTCATAGTGGATTCATGGAAGTCGTTAAGTGTGTTTTACGAGTTGTTTGTAAGGATGGCTAGTACAATATGGTTGCTTCATAAGTTGGCTTACTCGTTTAATCCTATAGTTGAGATATTCCAAGTTGAGAGAGGGGTAGACTTTTCGATGGTGTACATGGAAGATGTTACAAGGAAAAGTCAATTCCCGTTGAGCAAGACGAGGCCAAAGGTGGGATTTACTGTGGTGCCTGGGTTTAAAATTGGGAGGACAGTCATTCAGACACAGGTTTATCTAACAGCCTTAAAATCCAAGGAATAGGGTAAAACAAAGGAATCTGTATAGTGGTCTGCAAGTTTCTTTGCTTTATTGTGCTTTGGTCCCTCTTAACTTACACCAAGAGATTCAGAATTCAAAGAATTCTTGTCAAAGTGATAGATGCTGCTATCGCCGAGAGATAAGCCATTTTATATCATCGCAGAAGTTGGTGTCCTGCCAGCCTGGATTGGTATGGATGCTTTTCGTTATTGTCACTAGTTAGTCTAATTTGTGTATTTGCTTGCTTAGAATTTCTGTTTCCAGGGTTCTGTATGTAAAGCATTGATTTTTATGTTTTTTCTTTTAGTTGTTTTTCTCTGTCCTTTGATTACTTTTAAATTAGGGAGGTGACATGAGGTGGTGGTAGTACAGGATATTACACAATCGAATTGTATGTAACTCTTTCAATGTGAAAATGGACAGTGATTTCAATAGTTCAATGAAATCTTTAATTAGTTAGCATAGTTACTGGTTTTAGAAGTGTTCCTTGTTTCTAGCCACATCAATGGATTGCCACCTTGGTCGTTCATAGTTTGTGGACTTGACCAACTGTTTTTGGACTGCTTTATTTCTCCATTTAGATTACTTTTAAGAAGCAGAGATTATTTTTCCTTCGTGTACGTTCGAGACTCTTATCGTCTATGGTATATTTTTTTGGATTAACGAATTGCCTGTAGTTAATACCTCGCTATTGAAAGAAAAGTTTGTCTCTGTCTTTCCACCTCTCCACATGTGTATGAAGGATGATTAGCTATAAATGGATGATCGTGCTTTCTCCATCAACTATTCATTCTTAATAGGCATGAGCCATGGTTTACATACTTAAAAAAAGGCGTGAGCCATGGTTTACTTTGAATGTCAATTCTATTGTAAAGGAACATAAGCCGAACTAAAGCAATTGCTTGTTTGTAAATTTGAGTGAAGGAATTCCTTGACAGTTTAAGTACTCACCTTTTGCTTCTCTGATCATTCTAAAATATGCCAACAAAGTTGCCCAAGAGAAAGGGGTATTAACTCTCTAATTAAATTCATTTCCAAGTGATGAATTGTGTGGATAACACCAGACCAAAAGCATGCATTGTTTGTAATTCTATGGCATCCACTGTGAGTACTCACTTATAAGCAAAAGTTGTTTTTAGGACTCTGAGTAATTTATTCAGCTTATCTAAGTAGGTGTTAATGTAAAATAGGTGTTGTACTTTTGAGTGTCCTCCCATGAATATGCATTTCTATCATACATTTGTCTGCACGTGTTTTTTTCAATAAGATTGTGAGGGGTCGACTCGATGAGTAACGGCCAGGCAGACTTGAATATTTGTCTGTGCATGAGGGCTTTGTTCTGGACAGCTTGGGTTTGTATGACACGGAAATATTCTGTAATGGCTGTGATTCAATATCTGGTGAAAATGGCGGTTTACTAATAATTGGGCATGCTTATGTAATCCGATGGAGGCTTTGAGTAGGAATCATAGCTTTATGCTTTTCTAATTTCCAGTATGAGCAAATATTTCATCCTCCTATAGGATATCTTCAAATTTCAGCAATTTGGATGAGAAAGAAGACATACTGGATACATGGAAGGCACTGAGTGTGTTTTATGAGTTATTTGTAAGGATGGAATGTTCAAATAGTTGCTTCATAAGTTGGGATAGTCATTTAATCTTGTACTTGAGATATTCCAAGTTGAGAGAGTGCTGGACTTTCTAATCGTTTACATGGAAGACAGTTACAAGGGAAAGTACTTATCCAAAAATAAAAATGGTACACGGAAAAGTCAATTCCTTTTGAGCAGGACAAGGCCAAGGGTGAGAGAATCATTCAGACTCAGGTTTATATAACTGGCTTTGCATGCAGAGTGTTGTATAAACAAAGAGACAATAGTGGTGTGCACGTGAATTGCAAGTTCAGTTTGCTCCAATTGTCAACAAACTCCTTCTTGGTACTATAACTCAAAGAATTCATGTCAAAAGTGATAGATGCTGCTACTTCGAAGGGACATTCGTCAAATGCTATCCTTTGCCGGCCAGGATTGGTATAGATGCTTTGTGTTATTGAAGCAATTAATGACTAGTTGGCCTAATTTGTGTACTTGCTTAGAATTTCTGCTTCGAGAGCTTCTGGTGGTAAGTCCTATAAAATGTTTGTAAACCACTGATCTTATGGGGTTTCGTTATTGTTTTTCTCTTTAAAGTGATAGACTCTGGCATGCTGCTACCGCCGAGGAACAGTCATCAATGATGGCATCCCTTGCCAGCCAGGATTTATATGGTTTTTTTGCTGTTGTGCTAGTAATTGGTAACTAGTTAGTCTAATTTGTGTACTTGCTCGCTTGGAACTTCTGTTTCCAGTGCTTCAGGTAAGTCCTATGAAATGTAGGTAAAGCACTAATTTAGTGGGGGTTTCGTTATTGCTTTTCTTTTCATTTTGCTGGTTCTGTTAGCTTGTTGGGAGGGGTGAGGTGGTAGCATATTATGCAGTCGAATTTTATGTAGCTCTTTTAAATTCAAAATAATGACAGTGAACTTGATTGTTCAGCAGATCCTTTCATTTGCAAGTTCTACAACATATTCTCTTAGCTGTGAGAGAAGTACTCAGTTCAATGAATTCTTTGACTATTTCGCTACACGTCTTAAAGTATTGATGTACTTTGCATCAGTGTTCGTTGTTCTCTAGCGTGTAGTGAATTGCTGCCATGGTCACTGGATGAGTACGCTTGCTAAATCGTTCTTTGACGGCACTGATTCTTCAAGTAGATCAGAGAGATGCTTACCATTGCTCCTCCTTTTGCTTTATTTCGTAAGATTAAGGGTGTGTTCGGTATGGAGGAAAAATATTTTCCTCCATACCGAACACACACTAAGTGTAGGAGTTTTTGCTTCTCCGATGATCTCAAATGCTCTTGAGCCGAGGGTCTTTCGGAAATAGCCGCCCTACCTTTCAAGGTGGGGGTTAGGTCTGCGTACACTCTATCCTCCCCAGACCCCACTTGGTGGGATTATACTGGGCTTCTTGGGCTTGTTGTTGTTGTTGATGATCTCAAATGCCAACAAAGTTCTCTGCTTTCTTGCTTCTGAGTTCTGATCATACTATTAAGTATTGGACTTTTTGCTTCTCAGTGAACTTAACTTTCATATTAAATTCATTTGCAAGTGATGTATTGTGTGGAACAATGTCCGGGCAAAACTGTGCATTATGTACAATTGTATAACATCTACTATGAGGACTTAAGCAAACTATTGATTCAACTTTAATCTTTTCTGCATATGGTTTCTTCTTTGCTTCATAAGGAGTAGAGGTTCTTGATACAGTTTTAGTTTTTCTGAGATGACAGATGCATAATAAGGGGAGGCGTATGTTACTTATTCCTTTAGCTGGAGGTTTGAATTGTGGAAGTTATATAACTCAACATCCTGTGTTCCACTTTCATTGCTTGAAATTCTCTTTGTCTGATCCTCTTTGTACGTATTGGAAAAGGTTCAAATTTGCCTCTATATCATTGGAAATTGGGAAACTTTGCCTTCCATTTGACTTTTGGTTCATTTATGCCCTTGATGTTGGACGATTGCCCTTGCCACTAAAAGAGTTTCCGCGTAAAAAGAGTGGAGTCCACTCATCTAAATTCTTCAAGGAAAAAGGTCCATATCTACCCCTTAACTATTGACTATGGTGCAAAATTATCTTCACGTTGGAGCTACATTAGGAGTCAAAAGGGCAAAATAAGACTTTTCTCTTACAGTGGGGTAATATTAGATCAGAAGTGAAACGCAGGATGAAGTCGCACAATTGCGAATACTAGAAAGGCATTTGACCCTATTTCTAAGTATATTGTATATCACTTGGTAGTAATGCTAGCAAAGGAAACAATTCTGTCTGAGCTTTGTAAGGTTATAAGCTGTAGTTGTAGGAAGTACTGACATGAAGTCGTCCCAACATCAATTGACTTTTTTTTTTTTTTTTTTTTTTTTTTTATGAAAAAAGTGATACTCTTTGAAATTCAGTGATTTGATTAATTGGAATTCGCACTATATAGGGCTCAGTAAATAGGAAGTTTTCTTATTAAAAATTTCTTCATTCTCAAGTTCTAACTCGAAACAGAACAATCTCCTATCAAGTCATATAAAAACCGTACGTCCGTGACTAACATATTGTTTGTTTAACATATTATATAAATGGTAACCCTTTAATGTTACTTTCTATCTCACATTTGTTGTAGAGCTAGTAAACAAACAATGTGTTAAATTTTCTCTAACTTCCCAAATGGTTTGATATACCATTTCTCTAACATATTGTTTGTTTGCTAGCTCTACAATAAATGTGAGGCAGAAAGTAACATTAAAGGATTCGTATGGACCGTACCTTAAGACAAATGCAAGATAAATCATAAATGGAATACTTTTAAAAAAAATGACAAAAATGGTTTCTTATTTTTTATAGTAGGTTCAAGATAGTAATTTAAGTATCATATTAGCAGTTTTGGTCCCTTAAGCCTATCAAAAGCGAGCACTTTTGGTCTCTATCGGTGTCGGGTATTTATTAAACTTTTATTGTTAAATTTAACCAAAATTACAAAAAAGAAAAAAGAAATTAACCAGAAACAACATGAATCTTTGTACAAAAATCCAGATATCTCAACTTAAAGGATTACATTAGACACAAAAAATAGACAATTAATAACAGAAATTACACCTTAAAAATCTATACCAAACCCTTGAAGTAGATAAAAAATTACATAAATTGTACTTCTAAATGCGATTTTTCATTAAATATTTTCTATTTTCAAATTTTTAGTTAGATCTAATAATCAAAGTTTGATAATTATTTACCCGAGACCAAAAATACTCACTTTTAAAAAATTTAAAGAACCCAAACTGTGTAGGTTTTAGGGACTATTTTGAACCTACCAACAAAAGATGGAACCAATTTTATCATACTTTTGGTAAATTTGAACATTTTCCCAAATTTGAAATGATATTGCAAGGATTAAGCCCTCATCCATCTTCCATTTTCTACTATCTCAAAATGGTGTCCTTATTATTACCCAACTTGTCTTCCCCAATTTCCCGTTTAACCCTTCTATGGAGACCCTCACTTCAGCTCACATTCAAAGCTACAAGTAAATTTCAATTGCATAACAAATCAGTAAAGCCCGAATGGTTCAAATCTTTTTCAGCTTGTAATCTTCCAATGGTTGCAAATGATAATTTAGTTGTTTTGGGCATCGAAACAAGCTGTGATGATACAGCTGCCGCTGTTGTAAGTTTTTCAAATTAACTCTCACTTTACTTCAAAAAATTTGTCACCACTAAAGTTGACAATTGAAGAGAAGTTATCTGATATTATTTCTTATTGATTGTTTGGTTTGTTGTATTAAAAGTAATATGCATTGCATAATTTCTAAGAATAAGTTGTTTGTTTACAAAATTATCCTCCACCTTATCTAGTACAAAAAGGGTTTGAGGGACCTTAAGGCTATTTTTGTCATTTTCGTTGTTTAATCCAGGGATAATTAATTCTGGAATTGTTATTCGACCCTCTGCCAGGTATAACTTATCTCAGCATTATTTTTAATCCTAATCCTGGGATAACTTATCCAAGGATTAGTAACCAAACAAGGGATATAGTGGTATTAAATTTTTATCCCAAGATTATTGTTCCTTATCCATCATACCAAACGACCCCTTAATATTAAAGAAGTATGCAGAATATTAAGAGGAAGAAATCTATCTATTTTTATTAAATAGGGGTAAGTTCGTAAACTATATGAGACCTTTAGGATGGGAAGAAGGGAGTAGTTTATTTGGATATCCTTTTGTTTGGTGGGGAAGCAGCTGTAGAGTTTTTTTTTTCCAGCTTTTTGTATCTCCTTTTGCAGGTAAATAGCCATGGTGAAATTCTCAGCCAAGTTATCTCTTCTCAGGTACTCCATATGTATTTATATAGTTACAGGAAGACTCCAAAATTACCATTTAGTTATATCATCATCTGGTTCTGTTAAATTAATGGCTACTCTGTGATAATTTGGGCACTTATTGCTTGTTTGTGTTGTTTTAGTTATAGGTTATTTATGTATTTATTAATTTATTTTGCATCATTAAATAAATAGTTGGACGTCGGGGTCTGTATTGGTTGCTAGAGTGTGGGGTTTCTATTCACTTACCTATTTATACATTTAAAGGTATAAGTATCTGGTGCTTTTGTTGAAGTATGGGACAATGTTGCGGCTTATATTGCATCATTCAGTAAGGAAATGTGGAGCAGACTTTCAATCTAATTGAAAAGGAGAGGGGTGGAGGAAAGTGAATAAAAGATATGCGAATATGTTTTGGTTAATATAGCTGAAAAGCCAATCATTCGCCCAGTGTACCAAATGCCAGTGTTATCTAGGGGCAGCCCGGTGCACTAAAGCTCCCGCTATGCGTGGGGTCCGGGGAAGGGCCGGACCACAAGGGTCTTTTGTACGCAGCCTTACCTTGCATTTCTGCAAGAGGCTGTTTCTAGGATCACGTGTTTATTGAAACTACCATGGCATCACATAAGACTTCACAGATACATTGTAGTATCTGCTGACTCTTGAAGACAATTTTTATGGATCCAAAAGGGGTGATGAATGTTTAAGCAAGAATATTCTGCAGGTAGCTGTGCTATATTCGTGATGCAGCCAGGCTAACCTTGGGCTTGACAGATCAATACTATAATACAAGCTTAGTGTGTGATCTGCACACTCTATTTTGTTTAGAGTATGATCTACAAATCAACACATAAAATAATAATTGGTGTGGGACTTTCTGTAGGAAATCAGGCAGATAGTGTGATAGATGCGTATATCGCAAATAGCAGCAGGAGGATATAAATGGGGATGTTTTGTTTGTGGAAGGCGCTTAGAAGTTGATGTATTCCTATGCATTGCAGAGTCGTCAACATAATATCATTATATCTGAAGTGATACTGTTCTTTCTTCATGTCAATTGCTCAGGGAATCTCTCAATGCTATAAAGAATTTTAACTTCGAGAAGTAATCATAATTATACTACTTTTGTGTGCCCACATTACGTGATCTTTTCTCTAATCTTGAGGTTCTGTATTTCATCAAGGCAGAACTGCTTGCTCGATATGGAGGAGTTGCTCCTAAGATGGCAGAGGAAGCACACGCACTGGTGATTGATCAGGTATATGCTGTAAACCCTGTAGTTTGTTTCAAGAACTTGGAAACTGTTGATCACTGGTGGAAAGTGTTACTATATTATCAAGTGCGCATCCTTTTTAGATGTTATACCATGAACGCTGCATGTTAATGTTTTTGAACAAGACAGGTTGAAAATACATCAATTTGCAAACTAATCAACTTCTTGCTAAACATCAAGACTATCAGGTTTTAACAAGTCAATGAACTCTGACCAAGTGGTTTATTTGATTTCACATGCTAGAAGTTTCACTAAATCAATTGAACATTGCCTTTGGGCATCATGATTTTATGTTCTTTTAGCAATGTTCTGTATTTCTGTTAGTGCAAATAAGGTTCCCTTTTGGACCCTTTTTACTAACTACATTACCTCACTTTTCACTAGACAACAGAAATTTGCTAATTGGCATCTTTTGATTATTTTTGCAGTTTTCCTAGATATATCACGAAAGAGATTTTTAAAGTATTTTTTAATTCCCTGGTGGCCCCTCTTTAGGATCTCCTCCAGGCTCTAGACTATGCTTCATAGTAGTAACTTGAAATTAACAGATAACTGATAAGTATTCATTGAGTAGCAAATTATCAACTTTTTTTTTTTTCATGAACTGTATCTACTGTCATCTAGTACTCGACTAAATACCCCAAGGAAAAGCTACTCTTAGATGCTGCCACCACTATCCAAGAGAAGTCCGCACGACTTGGATAAATCAGTCCCCACGACATTCCTTGGTGAGAAACCATTGAAGGCTCCATTTGCTCAAACAATCATTTCTTAGAGCCGCACACAAAAGACAGCTGCACAACCAAAATGCCTAACTTAGTATAGGTACTGAAATATACGTCTAAATCTCATTAAAAAACTTACCGGGGGTTTCTCCTGTACTTAAAGTCTCTCTCTCTCTCTCTGAGCTTGTCTTTTTTCTTCCATATTTGATTTGTTGTATGATAAGCTGGAAAGAAGAGAGAAGTTCTTGTCTGGGATTATTTTTGCTTTATATATAAAGATGTCCTCTCGTGGCTTACTTGTTAGATCATCTTTTCCTAAGGACAAGCTTATCAACTTTTTGGGAAATGATTAAAGAAGGATACATCTATTGTCACTCCAAAAATTGCTCCCTAATGAACTAGACAATCAGTGGGTCTCTACCAACAAAGATAAAAGTAATAATCTGAGGTCCCTTTTTTTTCCTACTATTTTGTATAACGGATTAATTCAATGAATTAGAACGAATTCAACTGATTGATGGTCTATATCCTTTGTTTCTTTTGAGCCGAGGGTCTATCGGAAACAGCCTCTCTACCCCACAAAGGTAGAAGTAAGGTCTGCGTAAATCCTACCCTTCCCAGACCCCACTTGTGGGATTACACTGGGTATGTTGTTGTTGATGTCTATATCCTTTAGACTAAGTTAACAGATACTCTGATTCATAAAATCTAAGTATATAGACTATGATTCCATGATAGAAAAAAATTCAAATTCCTCTTCAGTTTTGGAGTTCTGAGGCATGCCAATGATTTTCGTCTCAAAAAGCACGGTGGATGTCATTCCAAAGGATGCAGCCTCAAATTCCCTTCTTTTTACAGTTCTCGCTTATCTTACCACATTTCTCGCACTTCTAAGTTTATTAGCTTCTTAATCTGAATTGACACATCATATTTCTGGCATGTGCTTCTTGCGATCAATGTGATACTTATTTTCCTTCAGGTGGTACAAGAAGCGCTAGATAAAGCTAATCTAACTGAGAGGGATCTAACTGCAGTTGCTGTCACGATTGGTCCTGGTTTAAGCCTTTGTCTGCGAAGTAAGTTTTATTCAATCTTTTTCTTTAGCAGCCTTCCTTTTTTTTTCTTCTCTTGGTTTTGTTTTAATTTTCCCTTTGGGAGGGGTGATCACTGCTTTCTTTTCTTTTCTTTTCTTTTCTTGTTCTCTTCTTTTTCCTCTCCTTCCTGCACCAATTAATGTGCCTGTTTTGTTTAGAATAGAGTATTGTTCTTAATTCCTTAATCTTTGTCAAATTCTAACATCAACTACTTGTGAATCTGAAAATTAAATATTGGGGATATTCATGTGGGACACACAGATGCATTTTGTGACAACTAATGAACCTTGTGTAAGTAAGTCCTTGTACCTTATTTGTGCAATTTCTGTGTAGTTGGTGTGCGGAAAGCAAGGAAAGTTGCTGGTTCTCATAATTTACCTCTTGTTGGTGTCCATCACATGGAAGCTCATACTCTGGTTGCCAGGTAGCAATATGGAATAAAGGTTAATTTTTTCATGCTATTAGCAAGCAGTAGATTAAGATCAGTGCATACAGCTAAAATTTGTTCGAAATTTGTCCAATTCCGGGGGTAGCTACTGGACTGTGAATTTCCTATCTTTCAATCACTTCTGGACTGTGAATTTCCTATCTTCCAATCACTTTGTCCGGAATACTGCTAAAAAGACGGTAACAATAAAATAAAGAAAAACTCTGGCTGGAATAATCTTGTAAGATGAATAAGCCCTCTGTGGTAACTCTTTTCCGTTTTACTTGTTCTTGATTGTTTTGCTATTTGTTTGGTAGCCAAACTTTGTCAGAGAATCATATAAATAAGTTGGATAATTTTTTTTATCTTCTTTGTTCTATTTCTAGGGGCATCATCAGTTTTAGTGAGATGATAACCTATGGTCTGCTATCTAGTTGTAGAGGTCTCTGATATCACCTTAGGTATATCGTGGGATATTTTGTTTTAGAGCTCTTATCTGTCTCCTTAAGATAACAAAGATTATTAATTACAATTTACAGATGATATCATTAAATTTGGAGTCTCAGATATGAATAAATAGATAAGATAAGATGTAGACAATCCCACCATTGCTTTTTACATAAGCCTGTAGAAAGTTGCCAAAGTGTCTAAAAGCAACCGCCTGTCTTATGCTTACAGATAAGTTAAAGCGTAAAGACTATGCTTCAAGACATTTGCAAACACAGTTTACTGTAAACCTCCTTGAACTAATGTTATCTCTTTTTTAGGCTAGTGGAAAGAGAGCTGCAGTTTCCTTTTATGGCCCTACTTGTCTCAGGTAGGTAACTTTCTACAATCTTATAGATGTGTTTTATTTACTCTTACTTAGAATACTCTGGGTTATCTTATCCTGTGTTTTAGAGATATATGGCCAAATTATACAGTATTACCCCAGTTCTAATTGCATGGTCACCATATGGTGCTATCTATATGGTTCTTCGCCTTGGAACATCACTTGAATATGTAAGATCTAGGTTTTTTTATGTGAATGCCCACTACCCAGAGGGTCTGACATCTTTTTTGCAGTTTAATTTGTGTCCATGATAGTATGCTTATGAGCCCTTTGATTGTATCCTGTAAGATGAAAATCTCTCATATAAACAATCAAGCATCTTAAGGTTGATTCCCTTCTAGCATATTATTTATAATCTTCCCCTGTGCTTTCTGTTTAGTTTCTTTTCCTAAGGGACCGGACTTATCTAAAGTTAAGAAAAATGAATTGATTGATGTATGCTAAATATTGGGTATGTTTCTCAATTCAGCAACATAACATGTAGTTTTCATAGTGAAAAACAATTAGACAACTTGTATTTTTTCTATGAATTAGATATCAATTACTTAATGATTATGAATGAAATAACTTAATGATTTTTCTTTCATTCATATGCTCTTTAGGTGGGCATAATCTTTTAATCCTTGCACGTGATCTTGGCGATTACATACAACTTGGGACAACAATTGATGATGCAATTGGTGAGGCATATGACAAAACGGCAAAATGGCTTGGTCTTGATTTGAGGAGGAGTGGGGGCCCTGCTGTGGAGGAGCTAGCTCGAGAAGGAGATGCCAAATCTGTCAATTTTAAAGTAAGTTACTGCAATACGTCTCCAGGTTCTCTATGAAGGAGTTTCAGTAGTGATAGTGTTTGCTCAACTGGCTAAAAGTGTGAATAAATGTTAGGTCCCTATGAAACAACACAAGGATTGTAACTTCTCATATGCTGGTCTGAAGACGCAAGTGAGGTTGGCAATTGAAGCAAAACGAATGTATGTGGTTCATTAGGGAAAAAAAGTGATTGATCTGCTTTGCAAAGTGTTATTCCATTTATTTCATCTTAAAACTTTACCGCCATTTCATCTGCACTGTTTTTTGTACTTTTCCATTTATAGAATTTGATTTTCCATTTCCAATGAGGTAAACAATGAATTATCTAATATATGGACAAAAACTGGATGCATCAAACCAGAAATTCTTGCAAAGTGTTCATGTATATCGTGGTCCAGAAAGTACAGTAGCTTGTAGCTTTGTTTTGTGATCGTAAGGTTTAACGAATCACTAGGACAACAATGTACATCATTTGTTAGTCATTGTCCTAGTAGCTATTCACATTTTGTACGTTGTATGCAGCAATGCTGAAATCTCTCTTGCTTCAGCTTCTGATGAAGAGAGACAGGCTCGGGCAGATATTGCTGCCTCCTTTCAGGTATATGGCTTTTGTGGAAGATTGATCTAGTCGTAAATGTAATTTCTTTATAATTAAAAAATGCAGGTTAACAAATCAATGAATCTGTTTCCTATACCTCCTCCATATTCTTAATCTCATTGATAAACGCTTCATGCAGCGAGTTGCGGTATTACATTTGGAGGAAAAGTGTGAACGGGCAATTGAGTGGGCTTTGAACATTGAGCCTTCTATAAATCATTTGGTCAGTGTTCTCTGTTTACTGCAATTTTTGATATGACTAATATTTTCCTCCTTGACTTTACTCTAATAGCTTAACTTCACATAGATCCTATAAATGTCAACTATGCTAATTGTTCAATTTACCTTTCACAGGTAGTGTCTGGAGGTGTTGCATCTAACAAGTATGTCAGAGCTCGGCTTGATGAGGTTGTGAATAGGAAAGGGCTGAAACTTGTATGCCCCCCTCCAAGCCTTTGTACTGACAATGGTTAGACAATTCTCCTCCTTACGTTGCCTCATCTTCATACATGAACTTTGGTTTCTTATCTTTAAAGTTATTAAGGCTTTAGAGTAAAGGTCTTGTATCTCTCTGAGTCAAGTAAATTGGCATGCAGTGCCTCTAGGTTGATTGTCTACTGGAGAACTTTTTTAGTTTAAAAAATATGTTGGCCTGTTTTGATAGGTGTAATGGTTGCTTGGACTGGCATTGAGCATTTCCGTCTTGGCAGATTTGATCCTCCACCTCCTGCAAATGAACTAGAAGATGCTGTGGTTAGTCATTTCTTCCCTTTTCTCAAACTGGCCATATATCCTATAGTATATGTTGATTGTGCATTACAAGCCGTAAATACCTTGAAAGTTAAGCTTGTCACGAGTATTCAGTCAAAATAAACGCCTACATGTTAAAATTATCTGCTTTAAAGTTGTTCTTCATAGAGTGTATAACAAACTAGATTGGAGGAGTTGGTCCCTATAATTTCAGAGTCCAATTCTAGTTCAATTGTTGTAACGACCCGTTTGGTTGTTTTGAGCTTTAAACCCCTTTCCTCTATTTGAGACTTCCCGTAGGTTCATTTGATGTTTTATGACTTGCGGGTATGGGTGGCGCGGGTGCGTTTCGGAATGCTTCGGACCTAAACTAATGAATTGAAAAGTTAAAGCGTTGAGTAAAGTCAACATTTTGGGTTAACGGACTCGGATTCGAGGTTTGAAGGTTCCTGTGATGATTTAGGACATGTTTGGATGGTTTTGGTTGAGACCCAAGGGGCTCGGGTGAGGTTCGGAAGTTAAAAATTATCTGCTTTGCTGAATTTCTGTTCTAAATCTTGTTCGCTGAAGCCCCCTCCCCACTCCCTTCTCCTTACCATGTTTAAATTTGACAAATGGCTCCTTTGATCAGCTTGATTTGCGGCCAAGGTGGCCACTTGGTGAGGAGTATGCTGAAGGAAAAAGTGAAGCTCGCTCAATGAGAACAGCACGGATGCATCCATCACTTACCTCTCTCATCAAGGCATCTATTAAGCTGGAGTCACAGTCTGCAATTTAAATAACTCGAGACTTTTTTACAATGGGCATCCGCAAACGTGTAGATATTCTATAAAGGTGGTTTGCATAGGATCAAGATTTGAATGTTTAATCATTTTTGGAAGTTGGTGACCAGAAATGCTTGAAAGAACCGTAATTCAAGAGCAACGAGCATTTGGGGAAAAATTCTGTGTTATGGAAGATCAGAAAGTCCCCCTTCTCAGTATATTTTGGTGCTGTATCATGTTTTAATGCTCCTGCATTTGGTAGTTTTCCAGCTTGTACTTTAAGAATTCAGCTAAGTTAGATGGAGAAGTCTCAATTCTATACATAGGTGTAGATGAGATAGTAGAACCCCTCTTCTCTAAATTACTTTTTCTTATTTTGGAAAACAAAAAATACTACTACTAGTCAATAAGAAATAAGAGGGAATTTTTTCAGAGAATTCCTTGAAGGTTTGTTGCTGTAGCACTAATCTCTCTTGTGATTTAGGATATTATGTTCATCTTTACTATTTTGATTTTTCTAATTAAACTTGTTTAAGTGATATACTTTTTATAGTATTCAAAAAAGTGTTCTTTCTTGGCATTAACAAATGAATATTATTGATATTTCCGAGTGGTCCTTTTGTTTAGATTTAGTTGGAAAATATGGAGAAAAGGACATAAATGGTCTCTTAACTATGAGAGTAGGTTCAAAATAGTCCCTTAACTATGCACTTAACGGTTTTGGTCTTTTACGTTTGTCATAAGTTAACAAAAATGATCCCTCAACTATGAGGGTTGGTTAAAAATAGTTCCTTAAGTATGCACTTAACAGTTTTGGTTTTTTAAGTTAGCCAAATGTTAACACTTTTAGTCTTCGACAAAATATTCATCGAACTCTGTTTGTTAGATTTGACGAGATCTATGAAAAAATTAGCGAGAACTCACATTTGGGTGTACACATTACTAAAGAAAAGGCCAAATACCTCTGGATAAAATCGACGGACATCAGTCGGTTATAGGAAAAAACAGAGGAAAAACCTACAAACTTGATAATGTCAGAAAATAGTGTCTCGGAACACAAAGACCGACGGACTTGATAATGTCAAGGATAATATCACCAATATACTACTTCTTAAGTAAAATAAAATAAAAAGCTGATTAAAAGAATAATCTTTAGATGTAAGTTAACTCAAACATTTCATGCCAGTAGTATCGAATTGAAATAAATAGAGGAGATTTACACAACTAAAGTTTGACGTTGATTACTAGTGCGTACTATACTGGAATATTATAAAAATCTTATTTTTGGAACAATTATTTCAATAAAAAAAGATTAAAATAAAGAAAGGTAATTGTAATATCTCACATCACAAGAAATGGAGTTAATTCTCTAGATGATCACCAAACTTGGGGAATTGCCTCCAAATATCACTTTTGTTTCTTTTAGGATAATAAAATCACCCAATTATACTAAACACCTTAAAAACCTCTTTATCTCCAAGTTGGAATGGCATGTCATTAAAGGCTATTTTTTCAATAATAGATCTATTTAACTCATAAAACTCATTTAACCAAACTCATATACTCAATTAAATATGACCCGGTTAAAAGGCGGCATGGGAACTAAACAATACTTTCTATTAAACTACTTTTTCAAATCTAAGATTCTTTTATCTCAATTCAAATATATTATCTTCAATTTAAATTAAATTTAAGTAGTTTTATCTTCCTATTCAAGTAATGTTTTTAAATATTATGTTTTTTCCACATTAAACAACATATTCTTTCCACATTAAAATGCAATTACACGGATAACACAAAAATTACTTTTGTATTAGTTTAACTTTAAAAAATTGTAAGTGAATCTTACATTTTAACAAATTAAGTTAGTATCAATTTTTAGTAGGTATTGGCCATGAAAATCAAATATTTTTCACTTTATTCGGACTTTTGAAGTTGGAGTTGGAGATGGAGTTATGTTTGGTCATAGTTTTTGCAAAGAATATTTGGTTGTTTGAATGTATTGAAAGTGAAAATAAGATTTTAGGTATTTTTCAAATTCCAAATACAACTTCAAATTATATTTGAAATTTTCATGGCCAACCGTTGATTTTCAAACAAAGTAAAATAAATTTTCAGAAAAAAGTGAAAATTTTTCACGGAAAAAAATAGTAATAGTTGAACGACTTTATTATCCTAAAAGAAACAAAAGTAATGTTGGGAGGCTGGAGAATTAACTCCAAGAAATGTTATTATTACTACTACTGTAAGACAAACTTTAGGCAAGGTCCCTGATATATGATTTGTACTAGGAAAAATACAACCTGTAACAGCACAATATGGGAAAAAGACAAAAAGGAAGCAGTATTAGGGGAGTTTGAGCGGGAAAACCCTGAAAAGGCAGGGCAGAGGAGACTTGTGATGGAAGTTTCAAGTCTTCCAATATCGGCGTCGCTCAGAGCCAAGCTCATTTCCGGAGGCTACACGTGTCTTTCCTCTCTATTTTCCGTCTCTTCCTCTCACATTGCCCAAGGTATCTATCCTCCGTCTTTAATCAATTTTTTTTTTTTTTTTGAAATCTAAGTGTGGTTTGGACATAGAGATTGTGAAATTTGGAAAAAAGTAGTACTTGGAATGCCTCCGACAGCAAGGGGTTTGTTTTTTGGATCGAGCTCGACTTGCTTAGCGTGGTTATCTCTCCGGTGTGGTTTGCGGGCTATTGCTCAGGAGCAGGTTTACCCTGTGTGTATAGCGGCGGCGGGTTCTCTTGTCATTAAAAAAAGTAGCATTTGGAAAAAAGTTGAAAATGATATTTGGACATGAATACAAATTAGAGTTGTTTTTTTGAATTTTTGTGACTGATTTGGACTGAAAATTGTGAAAAAAGCCTTTTGGAGTTTTTCGAATTCCGGAAAATTGTAACAATTCTATTTCCAAACAGTTAATATTCCGGGAAAAAGTGAAAAATATCCTTGGCCAAACAGGCACTGAGTCCTTTATTAGTTTAATTACTTGTGTAATTTCTGAAGCTCTGAATGTGTCGTTGAATTGATTATCGATTAGTTGAAGAATAACTAGTTTATTTATTTGCTTAAGTGAAGATTAAAAGAGAGGTGCCTTGAATTGGAGTTTTACAAGTAGAATTGGGGAGAATCTAGTTTTCATTTGTTGAATTAAATGTTTAATTTGATTGCCAGTTGCAGGTGTCTGGACTCAGGTTTTGAGCTCCAAGTAGTTGTATGATGCTTGATGCTTGAAAGGCTTATAATCTTCTTTTGGGAATTTGCAATCTTTTTCACTGGGAAAGGTTAACTGAACCATTAGATGTAAGAGATAATGATCAAAAACACACATGAGCTATCACTTTTTCGCTAGTTTCACACCCCATCTATCAGTTGTTCACTTTTCCTACCTGAACTATCACCAACTATGTATTAAAAGGGGAAAGGGAAAAGGGAACAGCCGATAGTAGATGGTGATAGTTCAGGTAGGAAAAGGGAAAAACCGGTAGTTGGCCTAGTAAGCTTCGAGGTGTGTTTTAATACATAGATGGTGATAGTTCACGTAGGAAAAGGGAACAACTGATAGTTGGGGTGTGAAACTTGCAAAAAACTGATAGTTCAGGTGTATTTTTGACCATTAGGATTGGCGGAGCCTAGATTTTTAGTTTATGGTTTTGGACAGCAATTAATTTTACTTACTAGGTTCTAAATAGATTATTTGTACATATCAAATGAATTATTTTAACACAAATACAGGATTTGAGTCAATATTACTGGGTTCTGAGCAGGGGCGGAGCCATTAAGGGTCAAGGGAGTTCATCCGAACTCTCTTCGGTGAAAAATTACACTGTATATACAAGGTGAAAATGATTTTTTATATATATATAGTAGAAGTTGAACCCCCTTGGCTTCTTCATTTGTCTTCTTCTTTATATTTTTGAACCCCCTTTATTAAAATCTTGGCTCCGTCGTTGGTTCTGAGAACCCATAGCTACCATTGTGGCTTTGCCCTGTAAGGGGACCTCATTTTTTAGGAGTATTAAGAGAAGAATAAACTTTGAGCTACAAAAAATGCTTAATTTCGTATAATTTCCATTTTCTTTCAGTTCTAGTTATGATTAAGTGTGATGGGAAATCTGAACAGATTAAGTTTTGTTTAACGAGCGACGCTAATGTTATTTCTTTTGCTTACATAACATTTCATATCTTTTTACTTTTTCTGTTATAGATCTAAAGATTTCAGAAAATGAGGCGCAAGAGATTTTGAGAGTTGCATCACAAAGGAGGGCCTCTGAAAGATCTAATGGAACTACCTCCATGGTCAATGGTATATTATTACCTCTATTGTCATCCCCTTTTCAAATTTCTGAGTACCTGATGGTTTTTCCTTTAGCAGTCATGTAGATAATTATTTCAGTATTTTACAAGTATGAAGTCATTCGTTCAACTCCGCCTGTGTGAGCTCGCTCACATTGCCGGTCCCAAGCCCGGATAAAGGAGGAGGGTTGCCGAGGGTCAATCGGAAACAGCCTCCCTACCCAGGTAGGGGTAAGGCTGCGTACATCTTACCCTCCCCAGACCCCACTATTGTGGGATTACACTGGGTAGTGACCATGAAGTCATTCGTTCAAATGATCAAGTTTGTTTCACTGTGACGTGTTGACAGTAGTGTGTAGTGTTATTGTTCTGCTTTGATTATTTTGCAAAGAGGAAGCATATTTATTTATGCATTTTTTGGGTAGGAGCACAGAGTGCCTGGGAAATGCTAAACGAGGAGCAATCGCTTGGCCGCATCATAACATCCTGTTCAGAGTTGGATGACATCTTGGGTGGGGGAATAAGTTGCAAAGAGGTTACTGAAATTGGTGAGTGTTTTAACCTTTAGATATACTTGCCCATTACCAACAATATCATAAGGTGTTCACTCTTGCTTATTGGTATTTCTAAAACAACGAGTTTGCAGCTTTAGTCAAGTGAATCTAAATTATCTTCTGCTTGTTTCAGGTGGGGTGCCAGGAATTGGAAAAACGCAACTTGGGTAATCATTGTGACATGTACTTCCTGTGTATTAGAAATAGCTTCATCTTTTGGTTCTAGTGGTTAAGACACTTCAAAATGCAGGATACAACTTGCAGTGAACGTTCAAATTCCAATGGACTATGGTGGTCTTCAAGGCAAGGCAGTATATATAGGTAGATGCTGACAGTTGTTTGTTGTTTGCGTCTTGCATCAATTATAGCTATTCAATTTCTGAAATTGTATGCACTTTGTAGATACGGAAGGCAGCTTCATGGTGGAGCGTGCTTTACAAATTGCTGAAGCTTGTTTGGAAGATATGCGTGGATATCATGGATTTTTAAAGAGGGATTTACAAGGTTGTCAAATTAACATGCAGCCAAAGGATTTCCTTGAGAACATATTCTATTTTCGTGTTTGTAGTTACACAGAGCAAATTGCTGTGGTAAATTACTTGGAAAAGTTCATCTCGGAGCATAAAGATGTGGGTATACTGACTCGTTTTTTTAAAATATTCATTTCATTACTAAAACATGTAATATCTGAAACCTTGTTTTTAATAGGTTAAGGTTGTTATTATTGATAGCATTACATTCCATTTCCGTCAAGATTTTGATGACATGGCCCTTCGAACCCGACTTCTGGGTGGAATGGCCTTAAAGTTGATGAAGCTTGCAAAGAAATTTACTTTGGCTGTAAGGATAACTTTGTTTCCTAAGTGATTATTTTCTGTCCACAATTTGTAAACAGTAATGTTTGCGATTATACCAATTCATTAACGTTTGATTTATTTGTGTAGGTTGTCCTCTTGAATCAGGTAACAACCAAGTATACAGAAGGTCAATATCAATTAACTCTTGCATTAGGTAATTACAAAGCCTCCTTTTGTAATGATATAACTTAGTAAATACATACCTGCTATTGCTGATTTTGATGGTGATCTTATTGTATTGAGCATTGTCCCTTTTAGCTTCTTAATAAGTTTTGCTAAACAGGAGATAGCTGGTCACATGCTTGCACTAACCGGGTGATTTTATACTGGAATGGTAACGAACGGTATGCATACATTGACAAGTCGCCTTCTGTTCGATCAGCAACTGCTCCATATTCTGTAACAGGAAGAGGGATTCGGAGCTCTGTTTCAAACTGTAAACGAGTCAAGATGATGTAAGTTGTTGATTAAAAATTTAAAAGACAAATGAATGGAACACCTTATTTCTTTCTCTAGGGAGCTTGGCATGATGTTCCATGATCTTGTAAATGCTATGCATTACCGTGAATCTCTGTTGTATGAGAAAATAAAACATTTGCCTAGAGGAATCAACACGTAAGTAAAATATATTTATTCAGGTATATTTTCATTGAATCTTTTCAAATTCTCCATAAACGCTTGAACTTATATAGCTTCGACTGGATATGGGAAAACACCCTAGAGAAAAACAAACAATTTCCTCATTGGTTTTCTTATCATAACAGACTTTCATCTTTATACCTTCTCCCGTAACTGCAAAGTAATCAACTTTAACATTTGCTTTATACGCTAGAAAGATAGTGAAATAGCCATTAAATTTTAGAGATGCTACTATGATGCGTTTTTTGGGAACTTCAACGGAATATTGATAACCTTTTTACAACTTGCTATCATTATGATGGGAGGTTTGGAAGTGACCTCAATCTGTACATTTATAAGAAAAATATGATGACATGAGAATTAACAAACTTATCGGGAACTTCAACGGAATATTGATAACCTTTTTACAACTTGCTATCATTATGATGGGAGGTTTGGAAGTGACCTCAATCTGTACATTTATAAGAAAAATATGATGACATGAGAATTAACAAACTTATCGAGTCTCAGGAGTAAAATGTAAAGAGCTTGTGTGACTTGATGGTCAATGAAATGGATAAGAACCGTGAGGTCTTAGGTTCAAATCTAGCGGAGACAAAAATTACTAGGTGACTTTTTTCATCAGTCAAAGTCTTGGTGGACAGAGTAGTCAAAGTCTTGGTGGATAGAGTTATCCGGTACATGTGCTGATGGGAGGTAGTAGGAAACCGATGGCATTAGTCAAGGTGCGCCGAAGCTCACCTAGACACCATAGTTATAAAAAAAAATGTAAAGAGCATACTGAAATATTAATCATTTGCTTCTCAAAAAGCCTTCATATCACCATCAGCAATATTGCCGCAGAGATCATAAAACTGCAATAAGGTCTCCTAGAAATAGATATGAATTCTCAGGCAATTATGGACATGATCACAACAAAAATTAAACGAAGGATTCTATACTCGTTTAAGTTTCTTGTTTCAACTGCGAGATACTCTCATAGAGAAAGTTATCAGCACACTTGATATTGAAATGGGAGCAACTCATAGAGAGAAAGTAATCATTAGACTTGCTAAAATGATAACAATTAACTTAGAAGGCATTATGTACTTGTAGCTCACTAACCCTCCTTTCTCGGTAAAAACTTATATGTATCGAGTGTTTACGTCAACCCAATAAATGAAAAATATGTGTCTCTCATTTAATCAACTTAACCATGGTTAAGTGATACATGTATTTTTACTTTAACTTTTAACGATTAAGGTAAACTTTTTTGGTTTGGTGTAAACACCCAACGTAGCTAAGTAATTACCATCTTTTATGTTGATAATTTTGGGCAAGATTGTCTAGGGTCCAACTACCTTACGATATCATTTATTTGCAGCTCTCTACTCCATTTTTATGGCAATCTTATTTTAGTCTATTTTAAATAGAATAATTTCTTTGGATAGTTGAGAGGCTAATTATATTGTTTTCCGCAAAAACTTGTCAAGTAACAAATTAGAGAAAATGAGAACAGACAAATGACGAGCTAATCTGAACTACAAATTGAAACTTCCATTGATGTTTAATTATAATAATTAAATAAAAAACTGAAACTTTTTATGAAAAATGGAAAACTTTTTAAAATATTTGTCAGAAGTGGGATTTGAACCCACGCCCTCTCTCGAAGACCAGAACTTGAGTCTGGCGCCTTAGACCACTCGGCCATCCTGACTTGGTATGTTCCTCAATTCTCAACTTATTTATTAATTAGAGTTTTGGGTTATACTACTATCAACATTTTGAGTTCAAGCATCTTACATACAAAGTAAGTTATGTTTCTTCAGAAGAGTTTATAATGAATGGAATAGAAGGATAGAGTCATAGAGTGAACCAATTTGAAATTATGTTTGAATCGTTAGAGGAATTCATCATTATTTCAACGCAAAAGGATAAAGCTTCAAATATGTTCTTAAAATTTGAAATTAAGCGGGTTGTCTTTGTTAATAGTTTAGTTCACATATTTCCTTGCCGTTCAATAGCTGATCCAAGTATGCCTTTAATTTCATTGGGGCTTTCAATTAACCTAATTAGTTGATTAATAAGCGAAAAGGAGCCAAATATATCTTTAAATTATGCGAATTGAGCAAATATTGTCACGCCCCGAACCATGGCCTGGGCGTAACACGGCACTCGGGCCTTGCTTGCATGTGTCCGAGCGAACCTCATGGCTTGCTTGTCAACATAGGCATCAAAACAATATAATCTATATGATGCAATTTAAATGAATCATGAAAATGTAATTTGCGGAATAAAGTCTTGAAATAATCTCATAGCATGAAAAATCATGAAAACATAATAGTCTGCAAGCATGAAAACATAACTGACTCGGTGAACTAACATCTATCTATGAAACCTCTAAAACATGTATGAATACTAACTACCAGGACATGGCCCTGGACTACCATAACTGAATACTAATGCAAACTCCAGGTTGAACCCCGAGAGGAGTGGGGCTCACCAATAAGCTGATAACTGAAGTGATCCTACTGCGCAGGTGTATGCTCCTGAAAACCGGTATCTGCACCGTGAAGTGCAGGCCCCGGGCAAAGGGACGTTAGTACATGGTGAATAGTACTAGTATGTAAAACCTGCTGAAATGAAGAACATGCACAACATAGGTATAGGACATGAACTGGAACTAATGTAACTTGAACATAAGCATGAAACGTGAGTAAAGTCTGAAAACAGTAAATCAATGGAAATACATGTATATAAAACTGCTTGTAACGTGGGGAATGCTATAGTATAACCGACAACATGATCTGGTACTTGCGTCCTACCAGCAGAACACTCACACCTTGCCAGGGATATGATATTTAAGTAATAATAAGCATGTAAGGATCCAAACTGCATAATGAAGGTGTTGCCTCCTTGCTGACAACCCTTATCCTACGGTGGCTACGTAGTTTCAGGCTATCTGAGCCTTCTCGGTTAACTAAGCAAATCCCAAAAACATGAACATGATATAGTTGGTTAAGAAGCCCATGATTTTCGTGAAATAACTTGTAAATAACTTATAATCATGATTTCACGAAATAACTTGTAACATGGTTTCATGAAATATCTTGTAATATGGTTTCATGAGATAACTTGTCATAGTCTTGCAAACATGTTCTTGATTCATGAGTAATAACAATAGTTCATAATTATATATATATATATATAATTAACTTGAAAACATGCTTGTAACTTGCTAGATAAAATCATAAAGTTTCATGTAAACATAATGAGAACACATGAGGAAGAATTCATGATTCAGGGATTAAGCTAGGGTTCCTAATAACCGTAATGGAAGATTAGGAATACAATAACGAGTATAGATACAAAATTCATGTACATAAATACGGGCTACCAATATGTTGGGTTTAATGCCCTAGGAGTTGAACTTCATGGATATCAAGAAACGGAGCATGGGGAAGAACGTAGAGATTCCCACATGTGGATGAAAGTTCTACATATCTTAATTGCTCCAAAACTTGAATTAAAGACTTGAATTTTGGAGAAGATTTCCTAAATCTTGATTCTTGAACCTTGAGGTGGGTTTTCTTGAAAACCCTAGATTAGGAACAATAATTTCTTGCTTAGATTATTAGAGTATATGTTAGAATGGAGTTGGAATAATTATAGTAGGCTTACTTTGGTGTTCTTGATGATGGAAGAGGGTAGGAGGTCGTTCTAGGGCTTGAAGGAATGAAAAATAATGATTTGAACTGATATGGACGAATATGTACTGTTCTGGAAAATTAAATTTTCCGCCTAGTTAAATACTGGCCATATTTTGAAATACGGTCCGTATTCCGTATGGACTGCACTGCGTCTCTTCAGTAAAATGGCCACAACTCTTTGCACAGATGTCCGTTTGACCCCCATAATATACCGTTAGAAAGGTATTTCAAAGCTCTACAACTTTCATCAAGGAAGTTTTCTCAAATTCCAAATAAGTTTTGAAATACTGGCCGTATTTTGAAATACGCGCCGTATTTTGAAATACGGTCCGTATTTAACAATGTAACATCTAAATGCCAAATTCCAGAATTCTCATAAATCTTTGGTACTAGTTTACGACTTGAAATATGGCCCGTATACTGAAATACGGTTACTGTTCATGGGCGTAAACCCCCATCTTACAGCTGAACAGGGAAATTCCAATTCCCACATTCTTTATCTGATTTTCTAAGTCTGGGATCATGGTCAAAGCTTACGTTAAAGGTACGAAGTGTTACAATATCTCCTCCTTAAAATCATTCGTCCTCGAATGATGGGTTATGGTTAAGAATATGGCTGGGCATGGCTTGAATACATGAATGTGAAGAAAACATGACATGAAACATGAGACATGAAAGGATGTGATTACATGAAAACATGGATACTAAAGCATGAGACATGAAACATGAGCGTTGGATACATGACATGAGCGTGAAACATGAGACATAACATGACATGGGCCATGGAAAGTTGCCTTGAGAGTTCTCTGCTTGCTATTCAAACAAAAATGGGTACTTGAATTTCATATCCTCCTCGGCTTCCCATGTAGCTTCCTCAACCTTCTGGCTCCTCCACAGGACTTTCACTGAGGCTACTTCCTTAGTTCTCAACTTGCGAACCTGACGGTCAAGAATGGCTACGGGGATCTTCTCATAAGTCAACCCATCCTTAACTGTTATAGTATCAACAGGAACAACCAACGACAGGTCTCCTACACATTTCCTCAATCTTGCACCTGAAACCAAAAAATTCTGATTATCAATTTATATTAGATAACGTGAATACCAAACTAGCTAGATGAAAAACCAAGTTCCTCAACATTGCTGGTAGAACCACCCTAGCGAAAGCCTCTCTAAGTAGCATCTCCAACCATGTTATGCAATATATTGAGCTTCTAACTAAGATTACTCAACAGATTAATAGAAGCCAAAGGAACTTTGTTTTGGGAACCACTGCAGATAAGAAAAGGATGCACCTTGTGGGCTGGCAAATCCTCACTAGACCAAAACATAAAGGTGACCTTGGTATGCAAAAAGCTGAAATAAAAAACAAAGCCATCCTTACAGGACTCACCTGGAGACTTCTTAAGAAACCTAACTCTTATGGGTTTCCACCTTAATTGCTAGGAACTGCAATACTATTAACAACAGTCCATGCTCAAGAACTTGAAAAAATATCCTTGAAGGATACAAATACTGCAGGGCGCCTAATGGGTAGTAAACAAGGCCAATAATGTTAAATTCTGGACTGATCATTGGATCCCTAACAACCCTACTCTTAGAAATCAAATGATAGGACCCCTGAACAAAAATGATGAACACTATAGGATCCTTGATTTACAGTTAAATGGTGAATGGAACTTTGATAACCTCTCTTTTGAGTTACCTATTAACATTAAACACCTCATTAAGAACACCTATAGAATCTCCTCCTCTAATGAGAAGGATTCAAACCACTGGAGACTCACCAATAATGGTATTTTTAGTACTAAGACTGCCTACTCACTCCTGAATAATGCATCACTAGACCCACCCCGCCATCACATCATGAACTTCAACTAGATTTGAAAACTAAAAACCCCTAACAAGATCAAATTGTTCTTCTAGTTGCTTAATCATAACAGGATCCCCACCTCTTCTTACCTACATTCCATTGGCCTAAACATAAATCTTGCATGCAAGGAATGTGGACGCTCTAAGGAAGATATTAACTTTTTTTAGTGTGGCATTGGCAAACAATTCTGGCATAATGTTTCCCAACACAATACCACAAATACTGCCACTACAACCACTTTCAGTAGTATTTCCTCTTTGATCAATAACTGGACCAGACGTAAGAAACATGATTCTACCATTTGATCAACTGGGAACAACTACTACCTTTCCTAGTTTGGGGTATTTGGTTAAATAGAAATAGAAACCTTTTCAATAACAAACATGACTAACCTCCTTTCAGACATCTTTACAATCAAGCTATTGAATTCTCCTTAGTATGCACCCCCATCTCTATAGCCAGAATCAGAACTAGAGTATACATTAAATGGAATCCTTCTGCGCAAAATCATTACAAGCTCAACACTGACGACTCATGCTTTGAGAACCCAGGTAGGGGAGGAATTGGGAGAGTGATAAGAGATTGCCATGGACAATGGGTGCTACGGTACATAAAGAGCCTACCCCATATTACAAATAATCTTGCTGAACTAACCAGTCTTATGCAGGGACTTAAAGTAGTTGTGGTCATAATTTAAAACCAATTGAAATCAGCACTGATTCGATAGAGGTAATAACTATGATAAATCATGGACACCTACCTTATAACCATATTATCTCTGAATGCAGTTCATTAATCGAGGCGCTGGGCCATCCGGTACTAAAGCATGAATACCGGGAGCTGAACAAGGTGGTGGACCTGCTGGCAAAAGAAAGAGGAAGGCAACAACTTTTTTAGGAACCCAAACTCTACCGAGCACTATTTTTGATAGACTCGTTCCACTTTGTAATGTTCCGTTAATGGGTGTTAACCCAAGACAAGCAACAAGCAATGCTGCCTTAACTAGTTTGTAAGTAGCATATATATATATATATATATATATAAGAAGTACCCGATTAACCAAATTTTTTTACGTCGTTAGTGTGTTAAAAAAAACAACAATATTAACTTCAGCTAAACAATTCAGACTTAGAAGTTGGTGCTTGGCTTTGGTTGTTACACAAATACGAGCAAAAAATAAATGATAAATTTGTACATGCTAAAGAAATGTTAAACTATTAACAAGGGGTATATCTGCTTAATTTCGCATATTTTGATGGATATTTGGCCCATTTTCGCCTATTAATCAACTAATTAGGTTAATTGGGGGTTCCAGTTAAATTAAGGACATATTTGGACCAACTATTGAACAGTAAAGACGTACATATGAACTAAACTATTAATGAAGCGCATATCTGCTCAATTTAAATACTTAAAGTATATATTTGAATCTTTTCCATTATTTCAACTTACTCACTTTTCACTTTTTGCTTATAAAGACTTAACCATACTTTGAGTGACATTTTTGCAAACATTTCTTACTAATATTAACATCATTATTAGGAAATAGGCAGTATAGCCTCAGCACCACTAATCTAGTGGTAAAAAAATGTAAAATTTACTTGTCATAGTTATCTTTAAGACTTATTTATGAATAATAACTGTCTTATTTTTTATTTAATTTTTGTAACTTTATTTTTCCAAAATTACATTTCATAACTGATCCAGTAATTTTTGAAATACATGTACCTCTCTATTCTCTCTCACTACACATTTAAGATTTATCATCTTCTCCAAACCCTAAAAAAAAAATCTCTCTCCTCACAACTCACCACACGACATCATCATCTTCTTCTTCTTCTTCCTCTTTACCCCATTACAATGGCCTCTTCTTCTTCTTCTTCTTCTTCTTTAACTCTTTAAATAATCATCCACCATATCATTAGATCTGTACAACAAAATACCCCTTTTCCAATACTGTCCGATCTCCCCCATTTTCCCCAAAAACGCACACCAACTGTTTGTGTAATTGTCCCTTTGAAAGAAAACACAATACTCATAGAATCATTTGAACTTAAAACCCCCAGTTGGATTAAGCTGGAGATAATTGTGGGTCATTTTCATTACCCATTAGATCCGAAAAAAACCCACTTTCAATACTGTTTGATTTCCCCATTTTCCCAAGAAACGCACACCAGGTGTTTGTGAAATTGCTCCTTTGAGAAAAAATACGGTACTCATAGAATCATTTGAACTTAAAACCCCCAGTTGCAGTAATTGTGGGGCATTTGATTACCCATTAATCACCCATTAGATCTGAAGAAAATCAACATTGGACGATTTTCTGTGTAGAACTATGTTTGCGTTTTCTCATATCTCGAAAAGAAGGATGGTGGATCTGAAGAAAGGCGGCGGAGGAAGGAGGAGGGTTTTTCCAGTTGTTGTGGTGGTTCTAAAGGGTTTGTGGTTGTGGTGTTTCAGTATATTTTTAGTATATTTCGTTATATTTCAATGTACTGTTTCAGTATATTTCTATATATATTTTAGTGTACCGTTTCAGTATATTTCACTATATTTCAATGTATTTCTAATTTACGAAATAGTTTCCGATACATTTCATTGCATTCCATTGTATATACGCATACTACAATTTTATATTTCTTAAACAATCAACCATATTTCATTGTATTTCAGTGTATATTTTTCTGTATTTGGAAGTATTTCTAAAAGTTTGGAATGGAGTAATTTCGAGAGAGAAACATGGGTTGTTATGGAACTTGAGCCGTTTGCGTGATACATGGTTGATTTAATTTGATTTACCATTTAAAATGAAAGAAGAGAATATGTTCCATAAATACAACCTATTTTTACTCTGCCAAATTTTGTATTTTCATGTATTTCAAAAACGCGAAATACAATCGAATACAACAAAACCAGCAAATTTTTTTTGAATGGACTGATTTTGATAGAGAGATGTTAGCTGTAATGGAACCTCATGAGGTTTGCGTGAATCATGGAACCATTAATCCAAATTACCATATATATTTGAAAAAGATTTTTATTGCCATAAATATAGCCTTTTTTTAATTCAACAGCCACACTGTATTTCGCTATATTTCACTGTATTTCAAAAACGCGAGATACAACTGAAATACAGCCAAAAGCAGCTACGAATTGTAAATCTTCAACTTATAGCTATAACTTGTTAGAAGCTGTTAAAAGGTAGTTATTTGTGTAAATTTTACTAAAAAAATAGTACCTTGTCACGATATAGTTCCGGGTTTGATTCACGGATTGTGCATGTTTTTAAAATGTAACACACTATCCACCCCGTGCATAGAATTTTAACCAAATACCTAATTTGGTTTTTGCATAGTTTCTACCTTTCTCTAACAAAAGATACAGTAGTAGAAATAATAAACACAGGGCAATAGTCATCAACAAATAATAATTTGGCTTTTTAAAAGAGACTAGAAAATTAACGGAGCTCTTATTAATATTCTCCACAAGATCTATTTTTTTTTTTTTTTTTTATAATTTTTTAGAAACTGAAAGCCTCAAGAAAGTGGCCCATATTAGTAGGCATTTGGCCATGCGTTTTCAAACTATGATTTGAAAACATGACCTCAAACCAGCGTTCGGACATGCATTTTCACTCATGGTTTCAAACCCCAAATCATCTAAAAAGGCATGATTTGGGGTTTGAAACCATGATTTCAACTTTTTTAAATATAAAATTTAACCCATAAGTTTATATTTTGTAAAAAAAGACCCATAAGTTGGTAGATATTTTTAACAATTACCCCCATCAATCATTTACCAATCTCATTAACTTCCACCAACCTTTAATTTATGTGAGATGATTATATTAAAGAGTAGTTACATTACTATTCATGTTAAATTTTAGTTTTTATTGAACTAAAGTTTGATTAATTGATGTTGTATTTTTTAAAAAGGCCTTCTAGTAGTGTACTAATTTTGTTATGAACTATGACTTGCTTATTTGGTAAGATTGTATAAGAATTGGGAATGTTTTGATAGTTTTCACAATTTGTGGGATTTTTATGTCTATAAGAGAAAATACAACTTAAAATATTCAAATTACATGTCCAAACATAATTTGAAATCATGTTTTCAAACCATAATTTTAAACCATGTCCAAACGGGGATAGTATTACCATAATTGAAGTGGAAACCAAATAGGGCACAAAACAAAAAAACAAAAGTGGTGATAATAACTAGGTGAAGAGCAAATAATAATTAAGTGGGATTGGGCACTGCAATTTTAACTGCCAAATGGTCTTTTGGCCTTGTAATTGCCGCCTTGCTAAAAATGACCATCTGTTGTTGCGTCTGTGACGACAGCCCCAAAGCTCCTAACTTTTTTTTTTTTTGTTTCCCGTCATATGGATGTGGTGCGACGGATGAGGTTGACCCTCTCTTAATCAGAGGTTTCGAATTCAAACTCTGAGTATAAAAAAATTCTCTTAGCGCTTCCTCCCGAATGAAATCCTACGCGATGCAAATTCGGATATAATCGGGATGAGATACCGGACACCGGATGGAACCAAAGAAAAAAAGCTCCAAGAACTACCACTTTATTCTTGCTATTTTCACTTATATTCTTTAGAAAGAAAGAAAATGTGAGTTTCAAAACGGTGAACATAAATTCTTAAAAATTCTATGAATACAAATATCATAATAATAATTGCATCTCAGTTTCAAACAAGTTGTCATTTCTATTGTGTAATTCATCACAAGTTTGACTAATTTTACGTTAATTATTAGCTCACCAAAACATAGTTACTTTGTTTAAATTCGGGAGGAACACTGTGAATAAGTGTGCAAACAGAGTTAAAATTCTATAAACGTAAATACTACTACTAATAAAAAAAATACAAATCGACGAAAGAAATGTCAATGAATGATGAATCGGAGTTGCATTTCTTTTTTTGGTCAAAGCAGTTGCATTTCATTATTAGTAACTCGAACACAAGATTAGATTTATTTAAATGTTTAATTCTACTAAATGTAAGCTTTAATATAGACGGGTATTAACTCCTTTGTTTCTTTCTCCATTCAAAGAAGGATTTGTTTTTATTTGAATTGAGTTTGACAAACAATTACAGAATCTTTTTCTCAAGCCTGACGTAGAACTCCACATCAAAAACTAGTAGGTCTAGGTACAATACTTTGAAAAAGAATTTATTTTAAATTCTTCAGTTGGCTATTCAAAGAATCGCTGTATGGTTAGGTGAAATGAAATTTTTGACCGAAACATAGCTTCTACCAACAAAAGAAAATATTTTAGTATTATTATTTTGTTGAAGGGTGTCAAACGTCAAAGTTAACAAACCTAATTTGGTTGTTGGATTCTTGAATTCAATCCCATTACCTAATATTTATCCAATTTTCTCAACCTGAATCTTTTCCCCTTTTTATTTCTATAATTCAATTATACAATATATTATTGGACAACCACTTTAATTTGAAAAGGCAAGTAAAAATAGATAAGACAAACAATAGATGCACAAACATTTAAGATAGATTTAGTTTGACAATGATATAGAAATATTTGCTAAAGATTATCGTCCACCAATTTCTTATATTAATAGAAAATATAGAAGTAGAAAACAAAAACAAAAAGGACATAAACAAGATATTCCTCACAAATGTCTCCTTCATTCTTGGTCATGAAAACGTTTCAAAAAATTGCTTTCATCTCGTCACCCTCGCTAAGTGGCTTCTATCAAATTAAACTTCTCAAGTTTCAAAGAAAAAAAAAAATCGTTAACTTTGTTGAAATAAGTTTTTTTTTTTTTTTTTTTGGCTAAACGAAAATTTTGGATGATTAACAATCTAACATGATGTATTTATGTCGATTGACTTGAAACAACGAAGAGCCAAAATAAAACAAGTAAAGAGGTGCCCCCTTTCCTTACATCAAACAGTCACACGCAAGTTGACCATACAAGATTAATTTAAAGATCAAAAAGTAATTCAGTGAATCTTTTTTATATTGTTGTTAAAAAAATTCTCAGTTTATAAATTAATTTCTTTTAAGCTTATGTTCCCTCTTGTATATACTTCCCTTTATTATATTATAAAATAATAAATAACAATAAGGCAACAGATATAGAGAAAGAATATGGAAACATTACTTATTTCTTTTGAGATTGACATACAAAATAAATTGATTTAGCTTCTTATTAGAAGAAAAATAATTGTTGCAAGACCTTTTTTTGAGAGGTTGCAGCAAGGCGTTTTAGCAAAAAAATTAACTTACAATCAGAATGAGCTACTTAATTGATCGCAAGTACTTCAGAAAGTTGTTGGACTCAATCGTATGAATATGTAAAATACAGGATTTCCAATCCTAGCAGGAAAGGGAGGGAAACGGATACTCAATTTAAAGTGAGTAAACAGAATTCCATACTCGATCTCATAGATACATATAGAATTCTGCGGAAAGCCGTATTCGATGAAAGTCGTATGTACGGCTTGCAAGGTCTTTCATATCTTTCGAGATTGCAAGGTCTTTCAAGAGCTATTTGCAAGCTAATCATTTGAGATTGCAAGCTTCTTCACGAAGTTATA
This sequence comes from Lycium barbarum, assembly GCF_019175385.1. Taxonomy (NCBI): domain Eukaryota; kingdom Viridiplantae; phylum Streptophyta; class Magnoliopsida; order Solanales; family Solanaceae; genus Lycium; species Lycium barbarum. The sequence continues at coordinate 24,198,505 of NC_083341.1, forward strand.
GGAGTAACGAATTGACAATCATAATTCAATGTATTTCTTAGGCCATTTCCTTTTTTGCCTAAAATTTCTGAGAATTTTTTCCTTTCTAATTTACAACTATAAAAATGTACATGTTGATGTATGACACCTACTTGCATATTTTTTAGAGCTCGTCTGGTAGAAGGTCTTAGATAAAATAGTCATGGTATTACACATGATATTATTTTATACCATGTTTGGTTAATATTTTGGGGCATGCATAACTAATACTGATATCATTTAGGTCGTTTGGTAGGAGGGATAGGATTGACTGGATTATTAATCCAATGGGATTGGAATTAATCTTATGTTTAGTTGGTGGGATAACTTTTTTGACATCCAATCCAATCCCATGTAAATGAGATAAAATGTGGGATAGATAAGGTGGGATTAGGAATCCCACATAAAGGGTGGGATTAGTAATCCCATCTTATCCCACCCAATCCCATCTACATGTTATTCAAAAAATTAAAATGACAATACTAGCCTTGTTTCATTCCAAGAAATCAATAAAGGCCAAACATCCAAGGATATAATGGTAATAAATTATTTTTTAGTTTTAAGAATAAATAAATAAATAGTATCTTTTATATTCAATTTTAATGCAATGAACCAAACACAAAAAAAAATAAAAAAAAATCCTTATATTACTAATTCAGTGATCCATGTATAACTTGTCTTTGAAATTGTATGTTTGAAGCAAACGACCCCTTAGAGCCACAAGGAGCCAATCCCCTCGAAAGTCATCTCAAGGCCACCACTCTTCAGTTTTCTCCAATATATATAAATCAAATCATCTCCCCACATTTCTCTCTGTCTCGCAGCCAAAAAAAACACTCTTAACCATGGCCTCTTCTTCTTCTTCTCTCACTCTCTCTCAAGCTATCCTTTCGCGTTCACTCCCTCGCCATGGCCCTTCTTCTTCTTCCGCTAATACCCAAATTACCCCTCCTTCCCAAATTACCTTCTCCGGCCTTAAATCCACCACCGCCACCGCCTTACGCCGCCGTGTCTCCGCCGCCGTCCGGTCACCGGCGATTCGCGCTTCAGCTACTACAGAAACCTTAGAGAAAACCGATACCTCCCTTGTTGACAAATCTGTAAATACGATCCGTTTTCTGGCTATTGATGCTGTTGAGAAAGCGAATTCGGGTCACCCGGGTTTGCCTATGGGATGTGCACCGATGGGTCATATATTGTATGATGAGATCATGAGGTATAACCCCAAGAATCCTTATTGGTTTAATCGTGATCGGTTTGTGCTTTCTGCTGGTCATGGATGTATGCTTCAGTATGCTTTGCTTCACCTAGCTGGTTATGATGCTGTCAAGGTAAAAAAAAAGGAAAAACCCTTGAGTCTTTATAATTACAGTTCAGTGCTTTTCAGTGATCTGATTTACAAAATATAGTATAGGTTTTGTATACTCCTGATACAGTTCGGGGATTTCGAGAGTCTAAGTAAAAAAACCCTAAACTCTTTTTTTTTTCTTTTTCTTTCCCTAATGGGTATATGCAATGCATGAGTGCATCTGTATACTCCCACTATTCACTTTTACTTGTCCAACTTGGGTTTATAATATCCTTTAAGAAATAATAATTGATATGGGTATTTTACCACAATATCCATATTAATTTTGATGTTTAGTACTAGGTCTTGAGAAATGATTTGGAGAATAAGTAATTAATGCTAAGGCTATAACATGAATAAAAGTGAAAATGTATTTTTACTATAGTGGACAATTAAAAGTGAACTGAGGGAGTATTGTCGGAATTGGATCTGCTCCCTGCATAGTGTCTTTACTTTTTTTTTTTTTTGGTCTGTCCCAAAAGCTGTTTCTCTTTCTATATTAGTAAGTTTTCCAATTCGAATATTCTACCGAAAAGTAATAGACCACAAGATTTAAAGGAACTACATTTTTAATTTCCTTTATTTCTTAAACTTCGTGCGCAGTCAAACTGAGACACATATTGGGATGGAAGGAGTGTATAATTCTTTCTAACAATTAAAAGCTTGGCATGACCGGAAAATATTTTCCATTAAAAGGGAAATTGCTTGTGCACTTTATGGTGCAACTCATTTTTCCCTTTTCAACTATTTTTTAGCTCTTACTCCATATCACTTGCTACAACCTATACTTACATATTGTTATCAGTCTTTGATACTCAAAAATTTCAGTGAAGCGCTATTTAATTTGCGATATTTTTCCTCATGGAATACATTTTCAAAGAAAAATACTTCATGTTGAACACTGATAACTGAAACATGATTTTTGGTACACCTTGGACAGTTAGTGATGACTTTATCTTTGTCTTTTAGCTTAATGAGCTTATGTTTCTTGAAGTGTGTTCTTCTAGTTAGAATTTGGAGTGAATTTTCGCCGTTTGCTTTTTAAACTGTGCTAATTATATTTACTATTATATTTTGACTAGGAAGAGGACTTGAAAAGCTTCCGTCAGTGGGGAAGCAAAACCCCTGGACACCCTGAAAACTTTGAGACACCTGGTATTGAAGTCACCACTGGTTAGTGCACTTTTTATATGTCCATGTAAATAAATTAGCATTTGTATATCTGCGCTTTTCGGTGAGAGCTGTATAACTGATTATGATATTTATTTTCTTGTGGTTAGGGCCTCTGGGACAAGGGATTGCCAATGCTGTTGGCTTGGCCCTTGCAGAGAAGCACTTGGCTGCTCGTTTCAATAAGCCTGATGCTGAGATTGTAGACCACTACACGTGAGAGTTTCCTCCATAAACAATTGTATGATTTAATGCAGCCTGTTTTGTTTGACTAATGGCATGGGTGGTCATGCAGATATTGTATTGTTGGTGATGGTTGCAATATGGAGGGTATTTCACAAGAAGCTGCTTCTCTTGCTGGACACTGGGGGCTTGGAAAGCTGATTGCTTTCTATGATGACAACCACATCTCAATTGATGGTGACACAGAAATTGCTTTCACTGAGGATGTTGGTGCCCGTTTTGAGGCTCTTGGATGGCATGTAATCTGGGTGAAGAACGGTAACACTGGTTATGATGAGATTCGTGCTGCCATTAAGGAAGCAAAAGCAGTCACAGACAAACCCACTATGATCAAGGTACTGTACGGTTCCTTCATATATCAAGTTCATATCGTTTATCATTAGGTTTACTGAACTTTCCTCCTTTCAGGTGACTACAACCATCGGTTTTGGCTCGCCCAACAAGGCAAACAGTTACAGTGTACATGGAAGTGCACTAGGAGCTAAGGAAGTAGAGGCCACCAGACAGAACTTGGGATGGCCTTATGAGCCTTTCCATGTGCCTGAAGATGTCAAGAGGTACTTACTATTCCATATTCCCGTTTTGCAGATTCATTTGAACATTACTGGTTACTTACTAGCTATTGCTACTTCTTGCAGCCACTGGAGCCGTCATATTCCTGAGGGTGCGGCTCTTGAAGCTGGATGGAATACCAAGTTTGCTGAATATGAGAAGAAGTACCCAGAGGAAGCTGCAGAACTCAAATCCATTATCACTGGTGAATTACCTGCTGGCTGGGAAAAAGCTCTTCCTGTATGTAATCATTTCATTCTTCTCTCGACTTCAACTGCCTTCGGTTTGCACTATCTTTATATAGAGTTCTTAGCCTTGGGATGGGGTTTTTGAATTTTTGCCTCCTAATACAGACGAGAGTTCATTACATTTGTATTACTGTTTTTTTATCTAATCATTCTTGCTAAAATGATACTCGTCTAGTTCTTGAACATGTAAATGAAATCTATACTAATTCAGTTATTTGCTTGCTTTGTTAATCTCAGACCTACACACCTGAAAGTCCAGCGGATGCAACCAGAAACCTGTCCCAAACAAACCTGAATGCTCTTGCGAAGGTTCTTCCTGGTTTCCTTGGTGGTAGTGCTGATCTTGCCTCATCAAACATGACCCTCATGAAAATGTTTGGCGACTTCCAAAAGAACACTCCAGAGGAGCGTAATATAAGGTTTGGTGTTCGTGAACATGGTATGGGAGCTATCTGTAATGGAATTGCTCAACACAGCCCCGGCTTAATTCCCTACTGTGCTACTTTCTTTGTGTTTACCGACTACATGAGAGCAGCCATTAGAATTTCAGCTTTGTCTGAATCGCGTGTTATCTATGTTATGACCCACGATTCAATTGGTCTTGGAGAAGATGGACCTACACATCAGCCCATTGAGCACTTGGCAAGTTTCCGTGCAATGCCCAATGTTCTCATGCTCCGTCCAGCAGACGGTAATGAGACAGCTGGCGCTTACAGGATAGCTATCCTCAAGAATAAGACACCCTCAATCCTGGCCCTTTCACGGCAAAAGTTGCCCCAACTTGCTGGAACTTCTATTGAAGGAACAGCAAAGGGTGGCTACACGGTATCAGACAACTCTTCGGGCAACAAGCCTGATGTCATTTTGATCGGTACTGGCTCAGAGTTGGAAATTGCTGTCAAGGCTGCTGATGAACTCAGAAAGGAAGGTAAGGCGGTGAGAGTTGTCTCCTTTGTTTCTTGGGAGCTTTTCGATGAGCAAACAGCTGAGTACAAGGAAAGTGTCCTTCCAGCAGCTGTTACAGCTAGAGTTAGTATTGAAGCTGGATCCACATTCGGGTGGGAGAAAATCGTCGGATCCAAGGGGAAGGCCATTGGAATTGACAGATTCGGTGCCAGTGCCCCTGCTGGAAAAATATACAAGGAGTTTGGAATTACAGCAGAGGCTGTTATAGCTGCAGCTAAACAACTTTCTTAGGTTATTACTTACCCTTGGTGTTGCTGGTATCTACCAAAGATGTTTTCGTTTTGGTTCTGAGGTTGGAGATAATGGTGGAAACCAATACAACCAAGTGGACTTGGCAGCAGTTAACCGTTGCCTGAATATTTTCAATAAAGACAATTTCTTCGTCTGCCCTTTGTTTTTCTTCAGTTTGAGCAGCGGGGTGACCAGATTGAACCCAAGGTGAGGATAGAAGTAGGCTTTTATGGATGCTCCTGACCATGTATACTTAAAACATCTTTGAGTTTTGTAATTTTATTTGGTCGAGTGACGACGAGGTCTCATTTTCAATTGGAAATATCATGTCTTCTGATAATATGGGGCTTTTGTGGCTATCTGTTCCAAAGCAGTAAATTGGATTTCATAATCTTTTGGCAAGATTGGTGACAAAGTATGCATGGTATGAATTACATATGTTCTACTACTAAACTAGATTGTTTCTACACATTTTTCTGATATATATATACACACACACTCAATCATTCAAAATTTATATATATGTAAATTTAGGTGCTGTTTGGAAATGATTTGAAATCAGGGTTTGAAACCATAAGATGAAACTATGATTTGAAATTATGTTTGGACATGTAATTTGAATTTCTTAAGTTGTATTTTTTTCTTGATAGACATAAAAATTTCACAAGTTGTGAAAACTATCAAAATATTTCTAATTCTTACACAATCTTACCAAATGAGCAAGTCATAGTTTATATCAAAATTAATACGCTATTAGAAGGTCTTTCTAAAAAATATAATATTAATTGATCAAATTTTAATTCAATAAAAAAGAAAATTTAACATGAATAGTAATGTAACTATGCCTTGGTAAAAGTTAGAACATAAATAAAGGTTAGAACATAAATAAAGGTTGTTAGAAGTTAATGAGGTTGATAAATGGTTGGTGGGAGTAATTGTTAAAAATATTTATAAACTTATGAGTTTTTTTTTTATATAAAATAAAAATTTATGGATCAAATTTTATATTTAAATTTTTTAAATTTCTGCCTTTTTAAATGATTTGAAATTTCATCTCGTGATATGAAATCATGATTTGAAATTGCAATGCCCAAACGCCTACCTAATCTATAAAGAAAACACGAGTCTTTCTAAATAATGTGTTGTAGCCCGCACCTACCGGGGAGTGGGGTAGGATATGCTTAACCAAATAATTTGGTTAAGTTTTGGCTGAATGAATAAGGTCTCTTACAGAAGGTTTTAGGTTCCAGATAGGAATCGAGAAACTCCCGATACGAAGAATATTAAATAATGAGTTTTGAATTAAAAATAAATGACAGTGGGCCCCACCAGGGGTTGGATGGTGGGTAATTTTTGTCTCCATCCAAAGTTATGTGGTGGTTGAAACTTTTGGCAGCTCTCAATTGTCAAAATTCTGGCTTTAAACCTTTTCCTATCCGCAATGTCTCCTTCCTCTTTCTGAATGAAAGTTATGTGAAAGTTATGGGTTCCTTTTCTTCTGATCTATGACTACAACCAGGTTGTTGAGGATGGTCCCACTCGATTAGAATAATGTTTGGACCTTTAGCATATTCTCTCTCTCTAATTATTCGAGTAAAATAATGTTTGGATGACTGAAGTTGGTACATTGAATTATCTTGTGATTTTCTCCATTTACTTTAATTATCATCCAGATCTCACCTACCCCCTAAAGGGCAATTTGCACGTTTGGCCTTATTCGGGGGTGGACTTTAATTTTTGGCCCTCAAATGGCTGGTCTTTAATTTTTACCATTCGCATAAAACTTCTGGGCTACGGGTTCGAATTCCGCTCGGTCAAAAATTAAAAAAAAAATCGTAAGGCAGGGCCTGCAAAACTCTACTTAAGGCAGAGTTTCAAACTTTACCTTAAGGCAGATGACTGCAAATTCTATTTAAGGCAGAATTTTGCCTTCTGTCATAAGGCAAAGGTCTGAGGTAAAATTCTACCTTAAGGTAGAGGTTTGCATTAAAACAAAAAGATTTTTTTTTACTGAGCTGAAATTTTGCAAAACTCTGTCTTAAGGCCTAACTTTTGCCCGAATAGGCCTAATTTTGCTATGAAACTCTGCCTTATGAATTTTTTTTTACTGAACCTGAATTCGAACTCCAAACCTCAGGATATTAGGCGAAGAGAAAAATTAAAGTCCAGCAATTTGAGGGACAAAAATTAAAGACCATTGCCTTTGAAGGACAATTCGCGCAAAAAAATGCCCCCTAAACTTCTTTAATATTCCTTCTCTTGATTTTACGTGGACATGAAGCATGAAGTTCAAGAATTTTCTTTTTGAAACTTATGATCTTAAATATATCATACTGTCTCCGGATAAAAAAGCTTAGCCATTTGCACTCCCCTTAAGAAAATACTAACTCCTAGATAAAAATATATAATTTGATTAAACTGCCCCTAATTAAATATATATTGAGATTTGGTCACATAACATTTAATCGGGGCAAATCTAGAAAAATAAGGTTAATTCTTTCTTGAACACTCTTTTTGATCCAAGACAAAAAAAACTAATTGGACACTCTTTTTTATCCGAAGAGAGTAACATTTATGTGGCTATGAAAGTTCTCATCATAATTTTTTGTGTGTACAAGTTTCTATTTAGTCATTTTGGAGGAGACTTTGTAGGTGTCCTGGTCGTGTCTAATAATTTCTTATAATTAATTCTTTCTTGATTTGTCACAACAAATGGAAAAAAAATATTTATTTTCAATATATTGAACAGATAAAAAAAAAAAAAATGAAAAAAGAAGTAATTTGTTCTAAGATGACTATAGAGCCTGTTTGGATGGGCTTAAATAAGCAGCTTATAAGCTGATAAGCCAAAAACAAATAAGTTGGGATAGCCCAACTTATTTTTTTTAGCTTATAAACTGCTTTAGATAAGCTAAGCTAAACAGACCCAATTATTTTTCGGGAATTATTTTAAGCACAAAATGGCTTTAAGCTGGCAGTCAAACACTCAAAAAAGCTGAAAAGCAACTTATAAGCTGTTTTCATCAACTTATAAGCTAATCCAAACAGGCTCTATATATAGTTAGTGTAGGTTTGACAATTAGGAATAAGTAATTAGTAGTTTTTTTCGGAAAATGAGTATGAAATTTGAGATCAGTTTCAAGAGGAGATATTGGTAAATCTATGGGATTTTCGTTTGTCTCAATAATTATTTGAGAAGCCTGTAGCTTGTACCCCTTCGTTCTTATACTTGTAATAATTTAGCCTGAGCCTATATACCATGGAGATAGCTTTGTACTATGTGGAGTTGGACGTATAAGTCAAACCTTTCTATAACAATTTCGTTGGTCCAAAATTTTTTGACTGTTATAAAAAATAGATGTTATACATTTATAATAATATTTGTCATTTGAATAATAATTGATTGTTATAGAGAAAAAAGATGCTTAAAATTTAAATTTTTATTTTTTAATGTTATAAAAAAATAAAAAAATTAGATTTTAAATCTTAAAGATATGCATACTTCACTAACTCAACATTAAAGAAAGTTAATACAGTTTCAATAAATTCATAATTGCATGTATAAAGTTTTAAGCTCCAAGACATACAATATAAATCTACTTGAAAATTAAATTCTTTCAAGATTGACAGAAGAAATTTATAATTATAGCTTATTTCGTAGATTCCAATCTCTTAGTGGTGATATAACGCTTGAATTGACGAAAATTTGCGTCCAAACTTCCAGCAAATGGGTATCCAATTGCTTTCCCTGGAAGGGAATCAAAGAGTTGAACCGTTGATCCCAGTCCAAGTAACAATAGATATTCTATTTTTATAAAGAAGGTTAATTATTATATTACCAAAAAAAGAAAGATAATTGTTATTATGGGGGTAATTTTGTAAAGAACGTACTGTTATAAAGTTGATGTTGTTGTTATCGAGAAGTAAAATATAACAATAAAAATCAATTCCGAAAAAGCATAGTAGTTGTTATAAAGAGGTGTTGTTATATGCGGATGCCGTTATAGAGATATCTAGCTGTACTAAGTAGGCGCTTGGACATGCGATTTTATCTCATGAGATGAAATCAGCGTTTGGACATGCGATTTCATCTCACATCCAAAAAGGCATGATTTGGGATTCCAAATCATGATTTCAAATTTTTTAAATGTAAAAGTTGACCTATAAGTTTATATTTTGTAAAAATAGTCCATAAGTTGGTAGATATATTTACCAATAATTTTTACAACATTTATATCAAATATTAAAACAACTACAAGTTGGTAGTATATTTATAACAAATTTACTCTTACCAACTATGTGGGAGGATTATATTAAAGAGTAGTTGCACTATAACTCATGTTCATTTTTTCATTTTATTGAGCTAAAGTTTGATCAAATGATGTTGTATTTTTTAGAAAGGCCTTCTAGTGGCGTATTAATTTTGTTATGAACTATGACTTGCTCATTTGGTAAGATTGTATAAGAATTGGAAAAGTTTTGATGATTTTCACAACTTGTGGGGTTTTTATGTCTATAAGAAAAAAATACAACTTAGGAAATTCAAATTGCATGTTCAAACATGTTTTCATCTCATGATTTCAAATCATGTCCAAACGGCTCCTAATAAGAATACTCTCTCTTTTTTCCTTTCCTTTACTTCCACCATTTAAATACTGTTTTTTATTTTTGTTACATCGCTCCGTAATCGAATTTTATAATTACCTTCTACACAGTTTAGCAAACACCATGGAGCCTTAGCGAGTTTTCCATATTATCTCGTTAATCAATTACATATATGTTTTTTAAATTTTCCTCTACAGAATTCCCAGGATCCAGCACAAACCTCAGCTTCCCCTCAACAGAAACTGGATGTGATTTTGTGTAAAGGATTTCAGCTTTACATAAGTTAGATAGATAATTAACATATCACTTAGCTAACTATATGTAACAACTAAGTTTTCGTTTCTGAAAAATAATAATCAAGCCAAAAAAAATAGCGACAAAGAATGATATTTGATTTCAAGAATTTGTGCGGGGGTTACAATCTTTATGAAATCTTAAATAAAAAGATGTAATCCTCTGATTCTTCTCCTTATAACCGTCAATCAAGGGCTTTGCTTGTTCTTGAATGGACGGATTACTTGTTGTCGAGATTTTACTATGAATGTGGAGCCGAGCTTTGATCACAAACGTAAAGCTATGGAAACTTGCGGCTCACCACTTGGAGCGAAGACTTCTTAGTATGCGGAAGATTTGCGGATCACCTTTGGGGATGAGAGCTTCTCTATGTATTTTTCTTGATCCCTTTTGGTTTTATGAAGACTCCTATTTATAATTGTAGGGGAGAGTTAGGGTATGTATGTGATTGATTGAGCCATGTCATTTGAACACTTGACGACATTTGATTGGTTCTTCTATTGACTTGACATGCTACATCACTTATACACGTGGCTCGTCTTTATTGGTCCCTGACTTGACTTGGCGCGTCACGTCATTGGACACGTGGCATGGACCTTAGGCTAATAGAGTGGGCTCATCATGTGAAGTCCGACAAAATAGACTAGCCCAGTTGAATTGGGCTTTCAATTAAACATGTTGGACTTAAGCAATAAATCTGATTATGTTAGATCATAATATTTATTTGGACCAATACATCTTGAATTTAGAATATGATCCAAGTTAATTTTGGGGATTTAAGTCCGACTAAATTTCAGTGCCTACAAATATCCCTGCTTCGAGGCTTGTTGAGGTGTATGACTTATCAAGCCTTTTAGAGACTAGGCTTGAAGTATCGGTGACCAGTTAATTTTCTTGGGTTGATACATGGCTACATTTGAGCACCTTGCTGTATTTGAAACATGAAGATGAAACAGTCCTGTCTTGAAATATGCCAGCAACTTTCTAATATTTTCTATTTCCAAGAATAGCATTTGGTTTACCATCTTTGTGGCTTCCTTTTTTTCTTTTTTTTCTTTTTCTACCTATGCTAGTGTTGGCTAGCTCAAGACTCAAGTTATGATTTTTCTTTCAAGCAGCCCATTTTTTTCAAACAGCCCACACGTATTTTTTTTTCCATACTTTTCATACTTCCCATACTTGCATGGTAAGTGTTTTTCTATACTTTCCATACTTCCATAGTTGCATGGTATTTCTTTGTGATTTATTAGGAGAGAATATGAACTTTCCATAAGCATAAATATTCCATATATAAGCCCTTTCCCATATTAGGATAGAATTGTGACTTTTCATAAGCTTAAACTTTTCATATATAAGTCTAAACTTTCCATTATTTGATTTCAACTAGAACAAGGATTTCTTTGTTGTAGTCCATGCAGGAACCAGATTTTGACATCTATAAATACCCCGCATTATCACCAGAGGCGGATGGAGAACTATAACTTGGGGTTCAATTGAACCCCAAACTTTCGATGCGGGGTATAAATTTATGTGTAAAAATTTATTAAAATTACAATAAATAGTAGATATGAACCCATAACTTTAGAAATATAATAGTTTAGTGCTAAAAATTTAAGATGTTGAACCCCTTGAATTTGAATCCTAGATTCGCCTCTGATTATCACAGTGGTTTATTGTCAATTTGCGGCATCGTCAAGCTTGTTCTAATCCATCTCTATAAGTTAATTATATGTATTTTCGTCACTTTTTTCACAACTCTACACGTCTGTGGTGGGCATTCATATCTTGATGTAAAAACGTCAAAATCATTATCCTTTTGATGTTTCGGAAACTAGACTCGTAGAGCTACATCACATGGGAAAAACCGCGCCCAAATTACTTCTATATTTGCCCAGATATTGATCACCAATCGGCCTTTGAATTTTGGTTCGCTGGTTGTATCTGTTTTGCGTGTCCTTACAAAAAATCTTATATCTTGACTTAGGAATATTAGAATCATGAACGGTTTGCTGCGTCGGAAAGCAGACTCGTAGAGCTACGTCATATATGAAAATCAAAATCAAATTGCGTCTATATTGGCTCAGGTATATTTTTTTAATCGGCCGTAGAATCTGAATTTGCTTTCTTGGCTTTGGACATGCTCTACGAACCTTACCTTTCCTTTTTAATTTCTTTTGTAGGTTGTTGAGCGCATCTATACGGCTTTAACCTCCCTCAAATATGATGCACTTTCGTGACCGCAATACGCCACGTCCCATCTAGAGATAGTGAGCGACAAACGGAATTCGAACGCCAAAGTCCTTGCCTTGGAGGTACAACCTCCGGTGATCGGCGCCTTCTCACTTGATAGAGAGCTATTTGTCGAATCTCTTCATCTTGCTGAATGGTCAAAGAAAGGAGACTAAAGATGTCATGAGCAAGCCGTTAGTATGGATGTCCCTTTGTTGTAGTCTGTAATTCATCAGGAAATCGCACCTGCCAATTTTGCCCGTTTAGGATTTGGTGAAGTTTGCTAGTTGAGTTCTTGACGACAGAGCCAACGGACATGCCGAAGACGATGTAGCAATAGTGGCATAGAGATTGATATTCAAGACCAAACTATTGGCTGTAAGATGAAGTATCATGATAGTGAGGCCGTATTCACCATGTAAACTAGATTCTCATACTACAATCCATTTCTATCATGACAAATTGAAGCATCGTGATGTTGGCACAGAGGGATCCAATTTTTTTTTTTTTTTTTGCAGTTTTTCAAGAGAGCGTTTTGCTATCAAACTAAGGAAGTGATATCCACTTGATTGACGAAGAACCACTCGGTATATCTTCCTTTGCAGTTGCGGGTTTAGAGATGAAACCACACTTGGTGCATCTTCCTTTGCAGTTGCGGCTTTGACGATGAACCACACTTGGTGCATCTTCCTTTTTCGGCTTTGGCGAAAAGGTGGTTTTGAGATACCACATTCTATCCTTGGCGAGCGAGCACGTGGCCCATCTGCGGTTTGATGAGAAAGAGGCTTGGAGTAGTCCTTCCCAACTTCGATGAGCAATTACTTGAGGAGTGATGAAATCACAAGCTGCCTGTTTCGAAAAAACAGAACCCGAAGGGTACATCCAAACTGCTCAAGAACAAGCTGGAATAAATTTTTGAAGTCAAACAATTTTTGTTGCATTGATTTTCAGATTTGTACGCTATGTTGGAAAAATTCATATCCCCAGTTAGAAGTGTTCAAATGACGAACAACTTGATTATGTAGAAAGAAAACATCGAAGGCATGGCATATCAAAAAATCAAAGTGCAACTCCTTCTGGATTGACGAGAATTAATTTTTCAAGTTGAGCTCCAGATCTGCATTTTCTTCTCTCAGAACTGTGCATTCTCACGGAAAACTCCATATGTTGAGATTGGAGTGTCCAAATAACGAGAGGCTTGATTCTGAAGATGCTACACTCGTAGAACTATGATATATTCCAAAATCAACATCGAACTCTTTATGGATGACGGGAATTGATTTTTGAAGTTGGTCTCCAGATCTGGTAGTTCTTCTGACAGTTTTGTTTAGTCTCACCAAAATGTTCGTATCTTCGTGTAGAAGCGTCCAAATATCGAGAGGCTTAATTCTGAAGATGCTACGAGGGACAAATCTAAAACTCGATATTGAACTCCTTCTGAATTGACGAGAATTAATTTTTTGAACTCGGCGACTTAATCTGGCATATCGTGACTTTAGACAGCATTCATGAGTGGGTTTCTCTTTGAGGGTGTAGATGGTCTCTACTTCAGTTCGAGAAGATGCACACTATGTCACAACCCACTCTTAAAGCAATAAATATCAAACAAAATTCCCGCGGCGATGGAAGGACTTTCGAAGTTCATCACCGTTGATTGGCGAGGAACTACTTGGAGGGTCGCCCGTCCCACTTCGATGAAATTTATTGCATTACTCTGTCCAACTTTCGTGACTGGCGACTTATTGCACCCTTTCTTGGTGGTTTTCTTTTCTTCAGCAAAGAATAAGTTGGTGCTTCATCCTTCCGTGTAGCATTGATAGAGAACACTTGGAGTGGCCTTCTCCAACCTTGGTGAGAAAGCACATGGAGAGCCTCATCCCTGCGACTTGGCGGAAAAAGAAACATATGATGTTCTCTTCTCACAATTTTTGAAGGCGTAGGGACAATGACTCCTCCTTTAATCTTTGGCATGGCAACCTCTTCTTTCGACTTAGTGAAAAAGTACAAGGAGCTAGCGTTCTACTCGCGGCATGGAGTATTTCATCCTTCAAGATTTGGTGGAGAAGTACAATAGCACAATGTTCACCATCCCGCATTGAATTATTACGGCGTTATCGTTATGGATCTTTTTTCTTTTAGTTTGACTCAAAACACCTTCTTTCCTTTAGCAATGTGTGCCTTTGTATTTGGAAGAATCAATGTAATGCCCCCAACTTTAATTTTGGTGAAATGCCACGCCTTCATTTTGTTAAACTTATGCGACTGAACTTTGAATGTAACTCTAAGCGCCTACGTACCTCAGTGAAGAGGATCAAGTCATAACGTAGTTCAGAAATAGTGAGTTTTTTTAATGTCCTAACTTTTTCCTAGGCTGCCTCATTTAAGGTTTTCAACCTATCGAACATTATTTTTTGTCGCGTCATACACAGTTTAAACTCATGTGGGCCATGAGAATTTATCTCGAATTTGAAGAGCTTTGCAACTTGAAGCGCATTTGAAGAGTTTTGCGACTTGAAGATTCGGCTCGAATTTGAGGAGCTTCATGACATACAGTTTAGGCTCGTGTATCAAGAGCATTGTAACTTGAAGATTCAGCTCAAATTTGAGGAGCTTCATGACATACATTTTAGGCTCGCGTGTCAATGAGCAGTGTAACTTGAAGATTTAACTCGAATTTGAGGAGCTTCGTTACTCCAAGATTTACTCGAATTTGAATTGTTTTGAAACTTGAAGACTTTGCACGAATTTGAGAAGTGTCACAACTTGTAGATCTAGCTTGAATTTGAGTAGCTTCTTCATATGAAGATTTAGCTCGAATTTGACGAGCTTGAAGACTTGAGGATTTAGCCCGATTTGTAGAGCTTGCGACATACAATTTAGACTCGTGTATCTTGAAGCATTTCAACTTGCAGTTTAGGCTCATGAGTCAAGGAGCGTTTCAACTTGCAGTTTAGGCTCTTGCGTCGAGGAGCGCTGTAACATACATGGACTCTTCTATTTCATCTTTGGATTCAAACTTTCCCCCACTATGGAAGTCTTTTATAGCTTCATCTTCGTGAGGCTCACGAACAGGAAATCATTGATTTCCACTTGTATCAATGCTTAATTCCATATCATGTGCATGGGTTGCCAACTCTCCAAATTTCTTGGGCTTTATTCCTTGCAATATGTAACGAAGACCCCAATGCATACCTTAGATGCAAATTTCGATCCCAGAAGTTTCACCAAGGCGATCTTTGTAGTTAAGGATCGAGCTCCTCCACCGATTGATGAAGTCAACAACTTGCTCGCTATTTCTTTAGCAGGCATTTGTAAGCTCTATCATGCTCACAACATGCCTTGTGAGTAGAAGCGGTTGAGGAATTCTTGCTCTAGTTGCTCCCACCTATCTATGAAACTAGGTTCGAGGTCTATGTATCAATCGAAGGCATTCCCTTTTAGGAATCGAACGAATTGTTTGACAAGGTAATCATCATATATTCCAGCATTGTTGCAAGTTTCAACAAAGTGTGGTACGTGTTGTTTCAGATTTTCCTTGTCGTCGAATTGCTGCAACTGAGGAGGTTGATAGCCAGCATGCATCTTCAAGTTATCAGTCCTTTGCCTATAAGGCTTTGCATATGTAAGAGAAGATTTGGATGCGGACTCAGATTTATGCTTGACAGCCTCCATGATGAAGTCCTTCAATTGGCCAACGGGAATCAGACCTTCGGCGGAGACTTGGACCTTCTTGATCGTTGTTTCTTGTTTTACGGAGGACTCTCCTTCCCCTTGTGTTTCATGAAGCTTCGCAGGTGCTTGGGTAGATTCTCCTTCGGCCATGCTCTCCAATTTATTTGTTAACTTGGTGATTTCAGCATCTTGATCTTTAACGTACTTTGATAGGCCTTTAACTGCTTTCGTCAAATTTTCAAGTTGTTCTTCTATGGTTAAAGCATTAGTTATCATCGCATGCACCACCATCGTAGGTGATGGAGAAGAACATGAATTTTCGCGAACATAGGATACGAACATGTTATGCTTAGTAGATCCAGTGTTTAAGACATCATCATCAGCTTGCGTGAAGGATTTCTTGGACTTAGATAAATTAAGTTGGGCAAGAACCTTCTCGACCATTTTGGCTACATCCCCCCTTCTTCGGTGGTGTTTGCGGGAGATCTCACGCCTTGTGAAGACGAACCAAAGACGACAGCAGATTCAGATTGTGCTTGCAGAGCACGTTGTCCTAGAAATTTGGCTTGGTTCCTTGTGACGGGTCCGACGCTCCCCTTAGTAACATCTGGGATGTTTTCCACAGCAACGGAGAATTTGGATCCGATAGTTATTGCAGATGCGGATTTCGAGTTGACCTTCTCAGAAGCCATCTTAGTGGTTTTGAACATCGATTGTTGGAGAGAAGATATGAGACGTAAAGAATGTCCCACTGGGCGTGCCAAATTTGTAACGACTACGTTTTGGTTCCTGAAAAATAATAATCAAGACAAGAAAAATAGCGACAAAGAATAATATTTGATTTCAAGAATTTGTACGGGGGTTACAATCTTTATGAAATCTTAAATAAAAAGATGTAATCCTCTGATTCTTTTCCTTACAACCGTCAATCAATGGCTTTGCTTGTTCTTGAATGGACAGATTACTTGTTGTCGAGATTTCACTATGAATGCGGAGCCGAGCTTTGATCACAAACGTAGAGGTATGGAAACTTGCGGCTCACACTTGGAGTGAAGACTTCTTAGTATGCGGAAGACTTGCGGATCACCTTTGGGGATGAGAGCTTCTCTATGTATTTTTCTTGATCCCTTTTGGCTTTATGAAAACCCCTATTTATAGTTGTAGCGGAGAGCTAGGGTATGTATGTGATTGGTTGAACCATGTCATTTGAATACTTGGCGACATTTGATTGGTTCTTCCATTGACTTGGCATGCTGTGTCACTTATACACGTGGCTCGGCTTATTAGTTCTTGACTTGACTTGGCGCGCCACATCATTGGACACGTGGCGTGGACCTTGGGCTAATAGAGTGGGCTCATCATGTGAAGTCCGACAAGATAGACTAGTCCAATTGAATTGGTCTTTTCATTAAATCCATATATACTGGACTTAAGCAATAAATCCAATTATGTTGGTCCATAATATTTGTTTGGACCAATACATCTCGAATTTAGGATATGATCCAAGTTAATTATGGGATTTAAGTCTGACTAAATTTCAGTGCCTACACTATATTATACAGCAAAAATTTTAGATTTTCCGTCTAGATGTCGAGGTGCAAGTCATGGTTTTGGAGGTTACCTATAACTTTTCTTCTACTCCTAATTAATGGATTTATGTTTTACATAAAATGGTTTTTCTCCAAAGTTTTCTTTAGAATACTTATGTTCTTTGTGCATAGTCTTTTAAACCGTTTATCATCAATGATGTAAACCTCGTTTTGTACATACTTACTATAGAGGAAGTAACAATAAAATAAATAAAAGGGCAAAATAAATGAAACTAGCCACCACCAACCCCAACGAATGGTGGCTGACTGTTTGTTGTTTATGACGTAGACTCACACACACACCTGTTTGAGCCCGCGACTTTTTTAGTCTAAAAAAAAACAACCAAAATAACACAAAAAAAAAATAAAAAATTTGCATAAATAGGTTTTGCGCATAGAATCTGTGCGTAATAGGCCTCCATAAAAACCCTAAAACACTTAACCAATTTTCAGCAAACTCTTCTCCTTCATTTCCTCCATTTTCACCCCTTCAACACACTTTTGCACCCCAAAAACATGTCTCAAAGCTCCCAAACCTCAAACTTTGCTATAGAACCCGATGTTTGTGAATGCGGTTATTACTGTAAGCTAAAATTATCAAGGACCCCAGATAATTCGGGTCGTCGTTTTTGGTGTTGTAAAGTGCCTGAAGATTATTTGTGCTATCTAATTGTTGTTTATTATTTCTATGTCTTTTGTTTATTAAGTTTAATATTCCTATGTGTTTTGTTTTTACTAGTTGCACCCTTTCATCGATAATGTAATTTGCACCCTTTATGTACTAATTTATTTTAGTTTTTTCTTTAAATTATCAATTGTTGAACTTTTTATGTATTATTAACTCTATAAATTAATAATAAACTTAAACAGTCAAAGCTAATTTAAAACTTACTAATTTTCTTATTGATGACTTTATCATAAACTAACAATACAAATTAACTGCATGAGTCAGAAATTTAAAAGAGCTTAAATAACCACTAATCTTCATCAGAATAGAAGTCCTCAATATCGTCCTCAGAAAAATATTGGCGATTTCTTAAGACACATCTTTTTTCAGTAGATGTTAGTTCTCTACCGGTTGATGATGCTTGTTCTTCGGCCAACTTTAGCATGTAAAATCTACAACGTCGTGCCAACATTCTGTTGTTTTGCTTTCTAATCCTTTGTACGGCAAGCTCACATGTTTCTACACCTACCCCGGGCATGGTAATTGAGTACTTTGCTGGGATTGAAGCGTTGAGATTTTCCAAGTTACGAACAAGACGTTCTGATTCGGTAAGCCGATGTGACCATTCTCGGCGTAAACCGCAATAATATTCTCGCCGATTTGAATATTTCACACTGCAGAAATCATCATTACGCTCTATAAGAAGGCAGGGATTTAGCTCGTCTAGTTTGAAATCACTGTTATCACTCGAAAAACTGCTATGATTTGAACTCTCATCATCACTGCTATTTGGTTCTTTTGGAAGGAGTAAAAACCAAGCTGCGTTTCTACTACTCGACATTGAATACGTTGTAGTCTAATAACAAAAGAAAGGGCTACTTTTATAGTTGCAAACCCCTATGTACCGTTAGTTGGGAGGGGGGGTGGTATTTATGACCCTACCTACCTACTTTATATAAAAAAATATTAATCTTCATCGGACATCTCACTGTTCGAATCCCACTTGGATCTAAATCTTGTGCTACCATGTACACCATATTCTACCCTAAGGTAACGTATTTGCATCCGATTGTTCTCTTCGCGAAAACGGTTAAGAGCAAAATTAAACTTTTGTGGAGTTCCACGAGGCATTGACATAGCACGTTTTTTTTCTGCATTTAAGCCCTACTGACGCTAACTTTTGCTCTAGTGTTGCAGCCTCCCTAACACGCCAATCCCACTCCTCTCTCATTTTATTAATGTAGTCTCGATTGAATCTATTGTTAGGGTTATTTGAGTATTAAAAATCATCATCTAGTTCCCATGTCCTACCCATTTCTTCGAATATGTTTCCTGGGGTAAAACATGTAATAGAATCAAGATTACCAAATTGGGTGTAGAACGACATGATAACAAGTTTTAATGTGAATGCTTCCTGAAATTGTCAATCATGTTATATATAGTACTTCATTATTTGACCATTTTAATATGACTCTAACTTGTATTGTGCACTATTTTAATGCGCAATATAAGTGTTGATTTGACAACACATCACGCATGACAATTTCAGGAATCTATCACACATAAAGACTTGATTTGACAATACAATGTTGCATTATTTGACTATTTTAATATGACTCTCACTTGTATTGCGTACCATTTTAATGCGCAATGTAAGTGATGATTTGACAACACACCACGCATGACAATTTCAGGAATCTATGACACATAAAGGCTTGATTTGACAATACAGTGCGGCATTATTTGACCGTTTTAATATGACTCTCACTTGTATTGCGCACCATTTTAATGCGCAATGTAAGTGATGATTTTGACAACACACCACGCATGACAATTTCAGCAATCTATGAGACATAAGGCTTGATTTGACAATACAATGCTGCATTATTTGATCGTTTTAATATGACTCTAACTTGTATTGCGCACCATTTTAATGCGCAATGTAAGTGATGATTTGACAACACACCACGCATGACAATTTCAGGAATCTATGAGACATAAGGCTTGATTTGACAATACAATGCTGCATTATTTGACCGTTTTAATATGACTCTCACTTGTATTGCGCACCATTTTAATGCGCAATGTAAGTGATGATTTGACAACACACCACGCATGATAATTTCAGGAATCTATTTAACATGAATGTTGTACGAGTGAAAAGCTCATCAATTTCATAAGTCTAAGTCTTACAAGTCATTGAAATTTCTCCTCCAAATTTCTGTCCATAATTCCACTCTCTTCTAATTTGAAAATTTTGTGGGTTCATAAATGTCTCAAGGTAGCTGTTCATCTCACGTAAAATGTAGTTGTGGCACCATTGCAAAACACCTCACTTCATCGACTCCTAGTAATCCCGAACGGAAATTCTACAAATGTCCGAGGCCTAAGGTTATAATTTTTGTTTCACAATTTTCATTCAAAGTTTATTGTTACTTGAATTTACACTATTAGCGTTGTAATGATATTTTTTTTTCTAGGGCAATTCTTGTGGATTTTGGGAATGGGAAAATGAATTGTTTCCTGAAATTCAGTGGAATAATGTTCAAAATTTGATGTCATTGTTAGATGCGGTCAAGATCGAAAGGGACAAATTGAAAGAAGAATTAATTGCCATTGAGGCTAGACATCTAGCTGAAGTGAACAAAATGAAGGAGGAATTAATTGACTTGGAGAGTAAATAGCAATTTGAATTGAAAAAAGTTCTAAACTTGGAGGAGAAACTTGCAAATACAAGGATGTTGCTTTTGATTTCATGGGAAATATTTATTGGCTTTTTGGCGGCGTCCTTAATCAACTGAATTTATGTTGTTGTATGTTGTAATCACGTAGTACGTAATTTAAGAACTTTATGCTCTTATTGTAATGTAAATGTCATGGAACATGAGTAGTTGATGAATTTTGTTGTTATGGAAAATATTAGCTCCAAAATTGAAAGCAAAAGTCGAGAAATTTTATAAATTACTTTAAATAGAGAATCTGGAGGCCTAATCTATCATTACGATCTCCGGATCCTCCTTTACGTGAACAAAAAACACTATGCGGTTCTCATCTAAACATGCCTTAAAACAGAACACATCCCCTATCCCTAATCCGACACCATCAATGAAGGTTTTCCAACAATGAGAGAGGCGCGTATATGCGCCAACCTTGTATTTCATATTATACTTATGTTTGTCGTAATGAACAACAGCGTCCTTGTCGGTGTTTGGAAGAAATTCCAGTAAGTCAGCTGGAAGGATCTGCAAAAAAAAAACATGTTATTACCAAAAGAGGTAAAAGAACAATTGAAAATATATAATATGACAACACTTACGAAATCGTCTTTTTCGACGTATGATTTTGTCAATTGTTTGTCAAAACATGCGGCCATTTCCATGTCATCCATCTTAGATGAAGGCTTCCTCTTTAATATCACTATATGAGTTAAGAGTTATTTGAGTTGAGTGAAAGTGAGATGGAAGGAAGGCCTATTTATAGTTGAGTTATAGTGTTAGTGTGATCAAGTAGTAAATGGAGATGTCTCGGATTCACTGTTTTTGACCATCATTCCCAAGTACCAACTACCATTTACTAACTCGGATTCAATGTGTGTGACCACCTAAAAATTGTATAATGCATTTACTTGCATCCACTCAATGTGTTTGACTACTCAAATCTGTACACTGCTCAAATCTGTAAACACTGCTCAAACTTGTATACTGCATTTAGTGTTATACACAACACTGCAGTCACAGCTGTTTCTAATCTGTATGCATTTAATGTCATACACAACATTGCAAGACTGAACTGTCACAAAACCAGGAAATATACAGCAACAGTGCAGTCACAAATGCTTAATATTGCAAGATTAGAATGTCAATACAAGGCAAAATTGCAGTCACAGCTGCAGAATTGATAAAGACTATTGATGAAGACTAAAATAACAAGGCAAAATTGCAGTCACAGCTGTAGAATTGATAAAGACTAAAATAATCCTAAGTGCATATTTGTTTGACAAATATACATCATTTACCATAATTGTTTCACAAAAACAACATCAAAATCTGTAGTCACTGCTGCATAACAGTCAGTACCAAAGACATACACATACAGGACTAAACTATTTCAACTTCATTTTTCCATTTCATTTCTGGGCAGCTGATGAACTTGTTTGACTTAAAGAGTTTAATTCAGCAGCTTTGGCCTTTGTTTTCATTATCTTTTGTCCTCTTATCTCTTGAAGACCTTGTTGTGTTATAGCTGGACTCCTTTTCCATTTTAGTCCTCCTGGCTTGGTTTGTGATGTCCAAGACTACCAGTGACTACTGCATTAGGCTAGATTGTTTGCAGTAAATGGTTAAAGAGGATGCAAACTTACATTGACAATTTTGAAACCACTTTGTGTTTGAAGCACTCCCATTCCCACAACTCTTGGCCTCTTAAAGGGTGCCTCTCTTCCAGTAACTGATGCACTTGCATCAGAAGCCTAAGTCACATTTAAGGTATCAAACACTTAGAATTGTAAAATTGATTAAGTGGTAATTTAACAATCTAAGTAATACCTGTGATGTAGAAGACTGTCCTCTAGCACTTCCAGATTGAAATGTTGTAGCAGCCATGGCCTAATTCAAATTTAAGTAGTTAGTTTCAATGTAAGACTCTAATATTTAATTAAGTAGTAAATAACTAGGAAAGTTTTTACCTGTTTGGTAGAACCTCTTGGTCTTCCCCTTCCTCTACTTGTTTGAGAATTACTTGGTACTGTAGAAGAACCAACACTTGACCTTGTTGAACTGGTACTTGTCCCTCTCCCCCTTCCCCTTCCTATGCCTCTCATAGATTGTGGATTCATAGGACAACCCTTCTTATTGTGACCCTTTGCATGGCATAAGCTGCAGGTCATCTCAGCACCTCTTTTTGACAACTTCCCTGTCTTGTTTTCTGTCTGCTCCTTTCTTCTACACTTTCTTGGCCTACATGGCAGCTTTTTAATCTCAGGTGGGAGGATAGGAGAATTGGTTGACTTTGGCACATTGCCATATTAGTAACAGGTTGAATGAATGAGTTGTAGGTTTTGAGGCAAGTGTCCTTAGTGTACCAATGTGCAACATAGTCAATAGGTTCTAATTTTCTGAAATGAAGTGCAGCTATGGCATGACAGCAGGGAATACCTTTCAGCATCCAAGATCTACAAGTGCAAGTCTTGGTGTTCAGATTTACTATGAATTTGTTACCCCAGCTGTCCTTGACCTCAAAACCATAGTCACCATTCCAATCAAGAGTACACTTCATTGACTTTGAGGTGTTCTCTTGCAATACCTTCAAAGCCATTGGGCTGATATTTGTTATCCAAGTCTCAGAAAACTCTTTTAGTTGTCCTATCCTTCTCATCATTTTGACTCTAATTTCCTCAAGTATTGTGATAATGGTCATGTGCCTTGGCCCCAAAATTCAGGAATTAAAACTCTCAGCCATGTTATTGTCAACACTATCACAACAGCTAAGGTATTTAAAGTACACCTTGGACCACCTATCTATGTTGTAATACAACAAATCTCCATTTATTCCATCACCTAACTTCTCCATATGATCCAAATTTTCATGCAACTCCTGCTCATATGTGGACTTAGCTCATCTCCAGAAGTAGCTTCTAATCTCTACGCCTTTCCAGGTCTTGGAAAAATTGGCAAGCACATGTCTTGCACACATTCTTTGTTCTGCATTTGGCAACAGATCCTTAATGGCTATATCTAGACCCTACAATAACATGTAAAACATATTAGGTGACAGTAGAGCAACATAAGTTAAAAAGAATGAAAAAAATTCAGAAATCAATAACTAAGAATACATTACCTTTTGCATATCTGAAAGAG
Organism: Lycium barbarum; assembly: GCF_019175385.1. Lineage (NCBI taxonomy): Eukaryota > Viridiplantae > Streptophyta > Magnoliopsida > Solanales > Solanaceae > Lycium > Lycium barbarum. The sequence continues at coordinate 24,222,192 of NC_083341.1, forward strand.
TTGTCAAACCAGTCCCATCTCCAAGCTCAAGATCATGCCTTAGAATGTTGACAAACCATCTCCAAGTAAAAGTATTCTCAACTTCAATCACTGCCCAAGCTAGTGGTAGCATCTGGTTGTTCCCATCCTTACAAACAGCCACAAGTAATTAGCCTTTACTAACACCTTTTAAAAAACACCCATCCAACCCAATTGCTCTCCTACAACCAGCCTTGAATGCCTTCTTCATGGCATCAAAACATATATAAAAGGACTGAAACATTTTGATTCCACCTTCAAAAGTTTCTTCACTCAGCCTAACCACACATGTGCTACCTGGATTAGTCCTTAAAAGCTCATCCCTATAATCCAAAATTCTTTTGAACTCCTCCACATTGTCACCCATGATTTGTTGCAAAACAATGCTTCTGGCTTTCCTTGCCACAGTCCTACCAATATACACTTCCAATTCCTTTCTTACCAAACTTTGGAGCTCAAAAATTCTAATGTCAGGTTCAAAAATAATTTTGTCCTTGTACCTTTCTGAAATATACAAAGAATTTACCAACTTATTCTTTGTTGTGCCATTGTACTTGTGAACAAGATTATAATTCTTCACAACAAAATCATTTGTTCTAGAATCATAACTGGCAAACAATAACCATGGACAACCAGCAGTACACTTTACCCTCACCCTAGTTGGTTCATTGACATATTTATCCAACTCTACATGTTCTTGAACTGAATACCTAGTAATTGCCTTCCTAAACTGTTTAACACTTTCAAATGCAAGACCAGTCTCCCAAACTATTTATTTACACTTAGGATAAAAAATAACCATATTTCTAATTCTTTTTGGTCTCCTTGACTTTTTGGTAGGCTTTTCAACCACACTTTCATCATCAGCTTCATCATCAATCTCTATTTCAAAGCTAAAGGTTCATCTGAGTCATAAAATGGCTCATCCCCACCCAATTTTCCTTCAAATGTACTCTTACTCCTAGATAAATACTCATCATGCCCCATATTTACACCCTTTGGCCCTAAATCTATCCCCTCAGATCTCTTAGCCTTTTCTTTCTCCTTCTTTGATTTTGCAGCCACCCTATCTTTCCTTAGATTCCAATCCTCCTCATGGACATCATTATCAAATTCTTCTTCTTCACCTTCCTCTACCACTACATTGTCAGACTCCTCAGATTCACTCTCACTTTCAAAATCATCATCATCATCATCATCAGCTGCTGAAGTAGTAGTAGCTGCAACAGCAGCTGAAGTCCCACCCAAGGGTTCATTAAAACCAGCAGCCTCTTCAAACCCTAAGCCTTCACTACCCCCAAATGTTTGACTACTCTCACCTGCCCCAACCCCTTCATGTAAATCTTCGCATGTGGGGTTATTAAAAGAAGTAAAAGATTCCCCACCCACATAGGTAATAGGTGGAAGAGCAGGGGGACCCCAATAGGTTCCTCAACAAGATGAGTGACAAAAATTACAACAATATCTCCGTTTTTTTAATTGAGGTACAATACCAATAATGTCCCTATCACTTTTAACTTCTACTAGAAATCGACATTTAGGTGGTCTAATATATACACAAAACAAGATGAAACATTGTAACCTATTTCTTTAACATAGTAAACAAGCTCAAAATAAGAGAATTTATCAACATCAACATCAAAATAATCTGTCACACTACCTCCAATATACTTAATACGAGAGGTTTTTTCTAAATTACATCTGTGGTTAAACCTCAAAGTCACAAACACATCGTCCATTTTCTTCACAAAACCTAAAATTGAAAACAAGTGAAAAATTACAAGAATCAGTTACCATTTACACCAAAAAAAAAAAATAGAAGTCAAAAATAAAGTTTTTTTTGCAAGTAAAACAGTAAAATCGAAATCTAGAGAAACCCCAACTTCAAAAATACAAGAATCGTGTACCTTTGTGGCTAACTAATCTTCAATATCACTCTAAAACGACAAGATTTACGTATATTTTGGGTTTTTAACTTTACAATGATCGGTTGTGTAGTGTAGAGGTTTGGTTGTGCAGTGGAAAGGGGCAAAATGTCGATTTGGAACGGTGGTCGGGTTTTTGTTTGGGATGGGTTGGGTTTTTTAAGTGGGGGTGGGTAAAAATAAGTTGGGGAATAAATAATGACGTGGACCAATGAGCTCGCGCGTGTCTAACAATACTCAGCCCTCAACTGGTTTGAGCAATTGGAGGTGGAATATAATTGAAACGTAAATTGTTAAGGGAGGTAAATAAATCCAACTTAAATTTAATTGCTTAACTAAATTTTCGTGCCAAGTTCAGGGGTGAAATAATGTCTTTTCTCTTTCATATATCAAAAGTAAATAATAAGATAAGTGGACTAGAAGTGCATAAAAGACAAACTTGGAACAAACGGTGTGTGGAACTGTTGATCTTCAACAACTTTTTCCCCTTTAGAACAAAGTAAAAAGTTTACTGATAAAAGGTTGTTGGAGGGACCTCATACAGACCCCCATTGCCTTTCCAGTCTACCTACCGCCCTCCACCTTAATCAAATTTCTTTAGAGCCTGTTTGGAAAGCCACCTGGTAATTAGAATTGGTGTAATTACTACCCTAATAATTACACAACCCAGTAATTACACAGTATTGTAATTACAACGACCTGTTTGTTTGTCATAATGTAATTACAGTGTAATTACAAGCGTGTTATTTGGTTGCACAAGTGTAATTACACAGTTAGTTTAATTTAAAATTAAAATTTAATTATAAAAAATTTAAAATAATATTTAAAAAACATGTGCCTTTATAAATGATATTAGATTAGTTATTTAATAATACATTGTTTCTTGAAAATATGTTAGTTAATAATCATATATTTGTAATTAATATTGTAAAAAATAATTGATATATAATTTCAAATTAATAATATTTTAATTTTAATTGATTATAAAAATTAAAAGCATACCTCTTTTGTGAGAACATTATGGGATTGGATGTTCGACAAAAAAAGAATATTTATAAATATAATGCCATAACACTATTCAAATGTTTGACAATAATTCTATCAACTGTAAGTGAAAAATAAACAACATGCAATGCGAAATAACAAGTCAATAGTACTAAAGCAAATATTCTTAAAATCGAAAATATAATTTAAATTCAAAATCCGAAAGAATATTTTTAACATAATACTCTTATGTCAAATTCTAACATTACATAAGTAAGTTTCAACGTAACATAAGTAAATACTCCTATAATTCAAAGGAAAGGGAAAATATAAGTCAATAACCTCATTCACAACTAAATTCTACTTTAATAATGTCACTTTTTATATGCCAAGTTTGCTAATGACTCATTCTTTTTAATATTAATAGATGTAGTTTCAAAAATTAGAATATTAACATGGTTATGCTAAATGAATAAAATAATTTTTTTTTAAAAAAATACGAGCAATTATATGGAACCACAAGAAGTAAAGGTTGGGAATGAGAAGAAAGGAAATGAAATATAAATTCTATAAAAACAAAAATATATTTTAAAAAATACAAATGATTAAAAAGTAAAAATAAAAAAGAAATTAAATAATAGAAATAAAAAATTAATTAGAAAAGAAAAGAAATTAAAAAAAATAAAAAATTAAATAATAAAAATAAAAAATAAATTAAAAAAGAAAAGAAACTAAAATAAAATTAACAAGAAATAAACTGAAAAGTAACCCTGTAATTACAGTGTGTAATTACACCCAATCCTCAGTCCCCCTTGAGAATTGGAGAGTGTAATTACACCCTCTCAATTACACCCAATTCCCACCCAAATGTGTAATTACCTGGTCAAACAAACAAGTCAAATTATGTAATTACACCCAATTCCAATTACCTGGGTGGCATTCCAAACATGCCCTTAGTAAATAAAAAAAACAAAACTAGAAAAAGAAGAAGCTAAAGACTCAAACTTTTGCATATCAACTACCAAAGACATAACATACAGAACACACTAAAAAATGGCACAGATTAACAACATGACACAAGGGATACAAACCCTTCATCCCAATTCCAATATTCATAAACCCCAACTCCCCACATTTTCACCTTCTCTTTCTTTTGGATCTAAAAATCTGAAAAATTCATCAAAATCTACATGGGTCTTGAAAAAAGATTCAGTTTTGACAACAAAGTCTTCTTCTTTTAGGATTTCAGCATCATCAATGGCTACAACCTCTGATGTTGTGTTGCAACCCATTAAAGAAATATCAGGCACTGTTAAATTACCTGGCTCTAAATCATTATCCAATCGCATTCTCCTTCTTGCTGCACTATCTGAAGTAAGTAGCCAATTTTTAGTGTGTTTGGTCCAATCGCATTCTCCTTCTTGCTGCACTATCTGAACAAGTAGCCAATTTTTAGTGTGTTTGGTTCACATTTTAGTTATTTATGCAATGATTAATCTCGGAAACAGCCATCCTACCTTGGTAGGAATAAGGTCTGCGTACATTATACCCTCCCCAGACCCCAAGATGTGGGATTTCACTGGGCTGTTGTTGTTGTTATGCAATGATTAATATTGAAGGAATTGTGATGTGGTGATGAATGAAGAGATTGTAATACGTGAAAGAATTTTTGTCTTTACATAGTTTAATCAGTCGCGGATGCAAGATTTTCATTCAGGTTGTTCGGAAAAAAAAAAAAAAGCTAAATATAATTTATTCAGTGTGTTCAAAAGTTAATATATGCATATAAACACAGAAAATTTACCCTATATGTAAATCCACCCCTGAGTTTAATGTTTGCATTGCTAATGCATGTTTTTTTATCACATTTTATTCCGCATAAAGTAATACATAAATTACTCATATAATTTAGGGGTTGTTTGGTTGCTGGTTAGAGTTATGCAGGTATTAGTTATGCAGTGATTAGTTATGCAAGGTTTAGTTTGCAGGGTCTCCATCTTCTATCGTGCCTAAAATTATACGTAAATTGACTCATAACTTATACATGTTTTAGTTATGCGGGATTATAAACTGGTAATTAAACCGTACTTGGTGTGTTGAATTTTATACATAATGACTAAAATGCTACCAAACACGGTACTAATTGTGCTGAAATTAATAAGTACATGGATAATTTCCTTCCTAACCAGCAACCAAACGACCCCTTAATGGGGTATTATTTATTACTATCAACCAAATGTTGCATAAGTCAAGCAACCAATCAAACACTATATTTACTTATGCATGATTATGTAATGGGGTTGATTATTCCTATAACATGTTAGATGTAGTCAGTGTATTCGGCGGCTGCCTGTTTAGTGCTATGCATGGTTCCTTTACAACCAAACGACGCCAAATGTGTTGCATAATGCATGTATCTTTCTTATGGTTGCAATAGGGGCCACCTTGGTTTCGAAGAATCTGTTATCATGCATTTCTGTTTCGTCTTTCTCCAGCATCCCTTTGTGGTTTTTTCATCCTTGTGACCACATAGAAATAGTATTAGGGTGGGATCGGGTGTTCAGTGGTGCATCAGATAGCACAACACAAGAATGACTCTGTATGAGAACAATCTATACAGCCAATATATGGTCGAAATGGTATGCTTTGCCTGCTTACTATGAAAGGGAGGCAAAAAGAAAAGAAAAAGGACTCATGATTCAAGTTTATCATTGTTTATCATTTAACACTTAACTTGATGTGTTTCTTCAACATTGAAGTTTTCTCTTCTTTTCCCCCTTAGGAAAGTTAGTGTGGGTAGGAAAGTGCGTTCTTAGCAACACCTTAGTCGAAGTATAAGGTGCTATTACCTACTAGGATTATCTCTTCTAAAGATGAAGGCGGCTTGGACGACTTATATAGCATAATAGCTCTGAACCATGATCAACTTTGTGAACTTCTTTAAGCTGCGAAAATTTCTCATTTTTCATTCTTTTGCAGTTTTGCATAAGATGGTCGTTACATTGAAATGTATGTAAAGAATCTTTTACTTTATTTTGTTCGCTATATATCTCAACAATATTTTGTGGCCATTAAACGTGACTTGCATTTGAATTTCAGGGAACCACTGTGGTTGACAATTTGCTAAGTAGTGATGATATTCATTACATGCTTGGTGCCTTAAAAACACTTGGACTGAAAGTAGAAGAAGACAGTGCAAACCAACGAGCTGTTGTTGAAGGTTGTGGTGGGCTGTTCCCTGTTGGTAAAGACTCCAACGAAGAAATTCAACTTTTCCTTGGAAATGCAGGAACTGCTATGCGGCCACTAACAGCAGCAGTTGCTGTAGCTGGTGGAAATTCAAGGTCTAATATCTTCCTTTTTCTAATACCACTTTATTCTTTTAGTTTGCAGTTAAAGCAATTGGAATGGAATGGGCCTAAATTGAGCGAAATGATTAGAGATTATTCATTACGCCGACCTAACTAGCTTGGTATTGAAGCTAATTGATTTATTGCAGTTAAAGCTATTCTGATATTCTTCATGAATTTCCTTTTTGGTATTTTTGACTAATAGCCTGTTTGGCCAGTCTTCTAAAATCAGCTTATTCTGAAAAGTACTTTTCAGAAAAGTACTTTTGCTGAGAAGCAATTTGTGTTTGGCTAATCAATTTGAAAAGCACCTGTGAGCAGCAATTAGTGTTTGGCCAAGCTTTTAAAAAGTGTTTCTAAGAGTATTTTTTCAAAAGTGCTTTTCAAAAAGGTATTTTTGGGGAGAAACTACTTTTTCAGCTTCTCAAAAACAGCTTCTGCTTCTACTCAAAAGCACCTTTTCTTCTCCTAAAAGTGTGGTCAAATACCTCAACTTTGGAAAAAAAAGCATTTTTTTTCTTTACACTTTTGGCCTTGGAGAAGCTTGGCCAAACAGGCTATAAATTTTCTTGACATAGATAGCTAAATCGATTTCCTGTAAGGTATTTGTTAGCAGCTTGAGGTTTTGAGACCATGAATGATTAGATGTCTACTAGATCTTGAAAAGTTTGTATGATGCGTACAATGGTACGGACATTTGTCTTACCATTTTCTCAGTGCTTCTTTATTGGCAGGTAATTTTATTGATTAAAACAATACAGCATTACTAACTCTAATAGGTCATTTTTTTGCTACAGGTATGTACTTGATGGAGTTCCTCGAATGAGAGAACGACCGATTGGTGATTTGGTTGATGGTCTGAAGCAGCTTGGTGCAGAGGTTGATTGTTTCCTCGGTACGAAATGTCCTCCTGTTCGAATCGTCAGCAAGGGAGGTCTTCCGGGAGGGAAGGTGAAGATTACAAATTCTAATATGCCATATTTAAAATGTTAATAAATAACATCTTAAAACTGTAATATGAATAAATAACTAGGATGCACAAGCCAAGATTTCTTTGCCTATAAAGTTAAAGTACTCTATAGCTGGAAGAAATTGGCATTGTCTAACCTATTTCGAGAATACATTTGAGTATATATCGTCGCTTAGTAAGCGAAAATATGTTTCTCATAATTTTGAATACTGTAAATTTCCAGTGCATTAGACATACCTTTTTTCGTGTATGGTTTAAAGGAACTATTCTGTTCCTATAGGTTAATGTTTCCAAAGTCTAAATGTTTGTAGACAAAGAGATCATTTCCAAGGAAGACCAATAGCCGGCTTAAAGCAAAGATATCCTACGTTCTAACTTCTATGAATGAATTCAAAAGCCAAACTCTAAATTCCTCAACAGCAGTAAGTTGAATGATAACAAAACTGTATGAAGCTCAAAGAAATGTAGCTAGCTGTATTTTTAAGAAATAAGATTCTGGAACAATATTACCAATCAATATAGGATTCATGGTTCGTGTCAATCAAGAGCTTCTTTGAGGGAAAAAAAAAAACAATTCTCTCACATTTCTAAATTAGCTGTTGTCCTAATCTTTATTTATAGTTGGAATATTTCTCCACTTTCTTTGCAGAGTAACTTATTTCCATCACTCTTCTTAATTATTTCAATTATTCTAATCTATGAAAAAGGTATTACTATAGAAGCACATTTTTATATTTAAAAAGGTTCAAATACTTTGAAAGTCACCTCTATCTCCACTTTATTCAACTTTAATATAAAAATAATGAAACTTCAACCTTTACAATAAATGTCATGGGGTAATAAATGAAAACACCTAAATTGGATGGAGGGAGTGTCAAACACGTCCTAAACCAAAGCGGATTGAAATAATAAAACTTACCTAAAACAAGGAAGAAGCTAAGCAATAAACCTCAATGACTACTATGGGTAGGACCAGCAACATTACTTGATGAATAATAATTTGCTATTACAGTGTTCTGGGACGGTCTCTTTGGCCTCTTTAAGTTTCAGTCCTCTTAAGAAGTCCTAAAAGAAAGGGCAAATTTGACCAATTGTTGAGTAACTTGTTCTGCCAGAGCTACTGGTTTCTCCTATTCAGCTTTTCCTTAGGGACTTGCTCAGCTACTAAAGAGAAGAAGATATATTAATTTTGCTTCGAACATATTGATGAATCCTGATTCTTATGTTGCCCTTGGTTCACTAGTTAGCTTCTTTTCAGAAGAATTTTATTTTGCTTTCTCTTGTGAATGTATCGATGAATCCTGGTTCTTATGTTATCGGTGGTTCCTATTCACTATTCAGCTTTTATTTTATTTTTTCTGAAGCATAGAATACCATTATCATTCAGAAATTCTTGCTTTTCTATCTTTTAGGTGAAGCTGTCTGGATCCATTAGCAGCCAATACTTGACTGCTCTGGTTATGGCTGCTCCACTGGCTTTAGGAGATGTCGAGATTGAAATCATTGACAAACTTATATCTGTACCTTATGTCGAAATGACATTAAAGTTGATGGAACGATTTGGTATTTTGGTGGAGCACAGCAGTAGCTGGGACAGGTTCTTCGTCCGAGGAGGTCAGAAATACAAGTAAGTCTGTTTTCGGTCATTCTAATGGCTTGAGAAGTTGACTACCAAAAACAGCTGAAGTAGCAATCGATGAAATCTTAGGTCTCCTGGAAAAGCTTATGTGGAAGGTGATGCTTCAAGTGCTAGTTACTTCTTGGCCGGTGCGGCTGTCACAGGTGGAACCATAACTGTTGAAGGTTGTGGGACAAACAGTTTACAGGTACTCCATCCGTCCCAATTTATGTGACACTCTTTCCTTTTTAGTCAGTCCCGAAAAGAATGACATCTTTCAACATTTAGTAAAAATATAACTTTAAATTTTTCATTTTACCCTTAGTGAGATGATTTATAGCCATACAAATATCTAATGCTTGTTTTATACCACAAGTTTCAAAAGTCTTACTTTCATTCTTAAACTCTGTGCCCAGTCGAACACCTTCACATAAAATGGGACGGAGGGAGTATTTCTCAAGCTATTTGAGCCTGGGGATGGGGTCTGCATTCTGAACCTCGCTGTTATCTTTCCGCGTTGACTTTGTGTTAGCAACCTAATGTATACTCACATCTTGTCTGTCAACAAGCTCAGAGGTTTGGGCTATTTACATTTTTGGGACTTCTCAAAAGAAAAATAACCTGCAGTTGTATAGGTTTTGTATATTCATTATAATATACATATCATACATATTGTATACACAAAATATACAAATAGTATACATAAATAAATATACATAATCAGTGTATAGGTTTTGTATATTTTGTCTAGCGCCCGTGATTAATTTCAGCGAATGGGACAAAAATGAAAATCCCTTTAGTTTTGTTAGGTATTAATGAGTATTAGGTGAATGATACATCCTTTACAGTAGCACCCAAATTGAGGACTGCATTGAGATGACTTACATATTTAAAGTTAGAACATCTGATTTGTGTCTTTTATGTTTGCCTTTGTGAAGGGGGATGTGAAATTTGCTGAGGTTCTTGAGAAAATGGGAGCAGAAGTTACGTGGACAGAGAATAGCGTCACAGTCAAAGGACCACCAAGGAATTCTTCTGGAAGGAAGCATTTGCGTGCCATTGATGTGAACATGAATAAAATGCCTGATGTTGCCATGACACTTGCTGTAGTTGCACTTTTTGCTGATGGTCCCACTGCTATAAGAGACGGTACAGTTAGCTTACTTTCTGGCAATCAGATGGAATTCAAAGTTTTCTTTCTATTTCTTGCATAATTAACTAGCTGAGTGGGACCAGATGCCCTATGCTGCTATATCCAAAATCTTAAGAGAATTTCCCTTCATAATTACTCACATAATGTACTAGCTGAAAATATCTAACGAGTTTCAGACCATGCGTCTCTGTCCCTCGGGGATTTCTCTGTTATAAAAAGAATGTGCTGGAAATAAAACTTAAGTGACTAGTTTATAGCAAAGAGGTTTTCGAATACCTTCTCAGGACTTATCCAGCTTTGGTAAATTTTTCGTATTTAGTCTATCACATTAGGATGAGCTCGCCCTATTTCTGGGTTTAATATGGAATGCTCTGACATAAGTTCAATATAAATTAGTTGGAAGCCTGTTATGTGCATGACGTGCATCATGGATTTTCTTCCGGATATAATAGCGCTGGCCTCTAGAAATTGGGTGTCTTTTGTGATAGTGAAATTTAAGAAACCTCCACCAAATTCAGAAACTTCTGATGTTTTCTCTCCGAGCCTGTAATTTGCGAGAATGAATGTTCGTACCAAAACTTTGGGGTCATGGGTTCAATTCTCCTTAAGAAATAGGGTTCAATTCTTCTTCTGTCAATGTGGATAAATCAGTATTTTAGATTCATTTTTTGATTAGTGATAGTTTGATGTTGATATTCCCTCATTCTTGAGTACACGGTTGTACTCAAATTGCTTTGCTTAAAAAAGAAAATGACTTTGAAATGAGTATCATATACTGATATGTTTCCATAACTGGTACCTTCACTTCTTGTCATTTTACTAATAATTTGAAGGATCCGTCTAACCTACTCATACCAATGTACTAAAGATCATGTGTATTTGGTTAGATATGATAGAAGAAACTGAAAGTTGATTTATACTTCCACGTGTTCGACAAGCTCTAAAAAAGGTTCTGCATATCTATGTGCTGAGTCCGATGATCTTTATACTGCAGATCAAAAAACAAAATCTATACCATAGTGTTTGGCTAAGTTCATATAGCAATGGCTTAAATTATTAACCTTTAGCAAAATTTTCATTTGAGCAGTGCATAATGTTCACAGTCCGTTTCATTTATCTTTTCCCTGTTCTTCCATCTTTCTTTATTGTGCTCTTTTCTCTTTTATCAGTTGCCAGTTGGAGAGTCAAGGAAACTGAGCGCATGATCGCCATATGCACAGAACTTAGGAAGGTAAACTCCTTGCTGCTTTCAACACATTTTACACCTCCCAAGCCTAGTGTTTAGGGGTGTTAAATGGGTGGGTTGGGCTGAATTTGGGCAGGTCAAAATGAACTGAGTTAATAAATGGACGGGTTATTGACCCGCCCAAAAGTTACATGGGCTGAAATGGACTAAAAAGCGGGGCATAACCCAACTCATCCAATTCTTACTAAGTTTTAATTTCCTTATTTGTTCTTTCATAATTGTTTGGAACCTAATAAAAAAAAAATCTTTATTATGGCTACATAAACATATCAAATAAAAAAATTCTATTTATAACTATTTTGACAAGATTTCTCATGGGTCAATTTGAGCTACATATCAGCCCAATTTTTGTTGGGCTGAGCTAATAAATGTGCGGATTAATAACCAGCCCAAACTTAAACGGGTTGGGGTGGGGGGTCGAGTTTACATGGGTCGATTTTGCCACCCCTGTGACCACACCTCCCAGGCCTAATGTTGAAGAAATTGTCCTTGTATTTTCTTCCATTTTCGTTCTCTGTTTTTTCCCCCCCTTACTCTTGCCATTTTTGCATGAAAATTGTAGTTGGGAGCAACAGTTGAAGAAGGACCTGACTACTGCATAATCAGTCCACCGGAGAAATTAAATGTGACCGATATTGATACATACGACGATCACAGAATGGCCATGGCTTTTTCTCTTGCTGCTTGTGCAGATGTTCCGGTCACCATCAACGACCCTGGCTGCACGCGGAAGACCTTCCCGAACTACTTTGATGTCCTTCAGCAGTACTCCAAGCATTGAAACCGCTTCCTTATGTTGCAGAGTGTAAGTAAGAACATGTGAAATTATTTAGATCATGTACAAGACAGGTTATAACTGGTATCTGATGGGCGTATTTGCCATGTGATGATGTTCTGTGTATTTGTTCAAGTTGAGCTCCTTTTTGTCTTTGAAGGAATGTATACTGTAATAGAGTTAAGAATTCCTAGTATGGGCTAGCGCGAAGAGTACTAGTACTATTTTCTTATTTTATTGATTGAATTTTGTGAATGATCTGGTTGAGTTACTTACTGGTTTATTTTATTGATTTGCTTGTGGGTCATGGCCTCAATTGATGTGTCTAAATGAATTTTGTTACACTTTTTGGAGGGGCTGTCTATGTATTCAACCTTTTTTCCTTTTTCTAATATGTATTTCTTGTTTCTCTTTTTTAAAAAAGGATCAATTCCTCTTATTCTTTTACAACTGCCTTCTTCCTTCCAGTTGCGCCATTATTTGTCTTCATCTTGGTCTCATTAGTCTCTTTTTTTAAAAAAAAAATCTACTTATAACTTGAACTCTTGCAATTTTGGGAACCACAAGCAATCAATTAATTCATCTCTATGACACGCAATAATTTTCTTTTTCAAATATCACAAATTATAGTAAATGAAGCTTATGATGTAAACATGTTAGTCTTCGCCACCAAAAAAACAAAAACAGTCATAAACAATTAGTTTTTCTTTTAAAACAATCTCAAGCAACAATCATAAGATTCCCCAAGTAGCACATGCAATTTGTTTGACAGATGAAACCAATAATCACCTTGGCTTCTTTCATTTTACTCCAAAAAAGGGTATGGGAATAGGGAGTCACAAATTTTGAAGCATAAATTGTTGTTTAGGGGAAAACTTGGAATCTCTTCATTGGATAAAAAAAAACTATTAGAATTCTTTCTTGTTTTAGTCCAAAAGAGGGTACGTACCTTCAGTTGCACTAGTGAATTGAATAACGTTTTCTTTAGTGTCACCAACAAAGTGCATGTTTCCTTGGTTAATACTTAATAGTACAAAGTTTTAATAGGCTAGGAACCGACTAATCTAGGAGTCCCTGAGAAAGTGCAATGTCAATTACTTGAGCATAGGCTTAAGGATTTTTATGTTAGTTAAACACGTTGGCGTATACTATCAGAAAGAGTAAATGGAAACTGAACAATGGAAAAGGATGTAAAGAACCCCTAATTTAGTAGCTAATGCTAAATGGGGTCAGTACAGATAAATCAAAATGAAGAGTAGTACTTAAGAAAATAATATTGAGAAAAGAATCTCACTCATTTTGATATATAATGGGAAATTAACAGCGCCTGCTCCATGTGAAGAAGTTGCCAAAATATGTGCAGTATGCTAAAAAATAATTAGAACAAACTGTTCTCTCTCCGGTCCTTTTTTTAATTTTCGTAAAGGTTTTCACACTTTTGTTAAGAAAATTATTTAACAGCATACTATAAGGGTTATTTGACTAAATTACTCTTTATCAAAATTGTGTAAGTTATTTATTGGAGCAACGGTAGATTTCTAAGAAGGAATTTTTACTCATTATAGTTTCTTTTAAGACCTAATTATTAATATTAACTACCCTTTTATTTAATTATATTTAGTAGCTAATTAACTTTTATAAATTACTATTGATAGCTATATAAAAAATACATACTCAAATACATATATGTTTCTTGTTTCCCAATTACTACCCATTTCAGATTTTTCGTTTCTCAAAACCCTAAAAAAAACTCTCTCCCCTTCTCTCAACCACCACCACCACGGCCGCGCCGCCCCTCTCTCTCTCTCTTCTCCCTCTCCCTCTGTGCTCACCTCTCTCTCTCTCTCTCTCTCTCTTTTCACTCTATCCGCCATCTGCATCGTTACTTTCAAGGAAGAAGATGGTCAGATTGTTACTCAAACACCTGTCGATTGAGTGGCCTGAGATGGCACACGATGCAGACGACGACGATGAAGACTCGGTGAGGAAGAAGAAGATGCAGACAACGATGGCACAGATCTGGCCGTGTGTATTTTTGGTGGTGGAGGCGATAGCACTGATTTTGAGATGGCGGCAGAGAAGATGACGTGGAGGTGGAGAGATTAGGGTTTTAGTGGTGGTGGAGAGATTAGGGTTTTTAGAGGTGGTGGTGTCTCAGATTAGGGTTTTTGGTGGTGGTGGTGTCTCAGATTAGGGTTTTGGTGGTGGTGGAGAGATTAGGGTTTTTGGTGGTGTCTCAGATCTGGCCGTGTGTATTTTTTGGATTTTTGTGTGTATTTGTTAAAAGTCAAATACAAATACATTCAAAAAATCTACATCTCACAAATACATTGTTTTTGAATGTATTTCTCTTTTGTATTTTTTTAGTGTATTTTTTATTGTATTTTTGTTAATAGCCAAACACACTGTTTTTAATGTATTTGTCATGTATTTGAAATTTTTTGTCTTGTATCTGAATGTATTTGTTGAAATCCATTCAAATATACGAAAATTTGAATGTATTTGGCTTCATATGTAGTTGGAATGTACACAATGTATTTGAAATACATCAAAAAAAAGCCACTGAAATACATCAAAAAAAAAAAATCACTAAAATACATAAAAAAAAATCACTGAAATACATAAAAAAAAAAAAGACACGGAAATACATTATAGAAAAAAAAATCACTGGAATACATCAAAGCAAAAAAAAAAAAAAAATCACTAAAATACATAAAAAAAATCACTGAAATACATAAAAAAAAAAGACACGGAAATACATTATAGAAAAAAAAATCACTGGAATACATCAAAGCAAAAAAAAAAAAAATCACTAAAATACATCAAAAATAATAATATTAATATCTAATTTAATAGCTCCACCGTTAAAGGCTAAAATCAAGGATCCTTTTTTTTTACCATGTTCTCGTGTATTTGTTGACACGCGAAAACATACACTATTTTGCCAAAATGTAGCTACAAATGGTAATATTTAAAAGGGTAGTTACAAATGGTAGGAAGCTATAATATCTTTCTTTTGTCCCTCCCAGGCGATCGGAAAAGAAAAAAATGGTTAATATATTCAAGATAATTACGTATTTACAAAATACCGTCTCAATTCAATAAGGTAATCATTTGAGTAATTTTACCTTTTAAGAAAAAGTTAGGGCCTTCTGGTTTAGACAATCATTTTTTCCAAATTTATTTGGCTAAAGCGACAAATAAAAGGAATTAAAGGGAGCATCAAGAATGTCAAACTATTTTTCGTTTGCCTTCCCTCATTTCTCATTTCTTTCCCTATTCTTTTAAGGTCCTAGATAGGCAAAGTTTTGAGACTTTACGTTAAGGGCAGCTAATTGAAAAGAAAGTTGAGTTTGATTCTACCAAGTTTTGACGCCAACATTTGCACACAAATTAACAGATAGCTAACTAACAAACAGTGGAACATAAGCAATCAGAGGCGGAGCCAAGATACTTCTGTTTACTGGGTTCTGAATAGATTATTTGTACATATTTAAGTGAATTCGTTCACACAAATATAGAGTATGAGCTAAAGTTACTGGATTCTGCCGAACTCGTGATCACCATTGTGACACTGCCCCTGAGCAGAATGAAGCTAAGTTGATAAAAGGCAGGGGTGAAAGAGCATGATTTTATTATATTTTATGATTGTATATATGCATAAATATAAAATTTAAGCTGAAAGTAATGAGTTTAGCTGAATTTACATAATCCGTCCTAAATGTGTTGGAGGGTTTTCATTCTTAAAAAGTAGGATCTTTTGCCTTGCTTACAAGTTTGTTTGTTCTATTACCTAAAACTAAAGTGTGACTCGCACATGACTCTGTCTCCTTTTTAGAGCTTTAGTATTAACTCAACACCTCACACTTCAATTTTCTAGCCCAAACCGAGAACAAAGGCATGGTTGAGATGTGCATAAGTAACTTCTACCTCCTTTTTGGGGCTTTATCTTGTTTCTCCCATTTAAAGTTGCATCAGTAACTTCTGTTTATGGTTATCAATTAAAAAAGCTAAATGCTCCCTATCAAGAAGAAGAAAAATAACAATAAACGTTATTTTAGGCCTTAATTTTTTGGAGCCTAATACAATGACTTCAATAACATTATCATAGGGGCGGCTACCTTGAATCTTTTTAAGAATAAGATTTAAAAGAATGACTTTGGAGGTGGGTAGTTTAGAACTTTTGACCCCGCTTTTTCATGCGCAAATTTAAATTATTTCATATAATTCAGAGGCAAATATGTCCCTTTTTCCTTAAAAGCTTATAACTATGGTTTGAGGTACAAAGTTAGAAGTAAAACCTTTCTTAGTACAAAGTAAGAAGTAAAGCCTTTCTTACATAATCTCATAATTGGAAAGAGCAAATCCTTAGTGATAACGTATTCGGAACACCAGTTCTGGAGTATTTTACCACCAAGACACTTATATTTCTCAAATTCTTCGTGCAATATTACAATACGGAATGATTTTGAGTTAGATGAAGGCAAAGAAGATCATGATTTACACTAGTTTTATTTGTTTGGACTTTTTCAAGACATATTCTTGTCTATAAATGGAATTATGAGAAAAAAACAGCATTCTTGAGCTATATATGCATCAAGTTCATACTATATTATGCTAATGTTCTTGCATTTGAGACGAGATGTTTACATATCTACCATTTCACCTTATCTACTCATCTCCATTTTTAATAGTAATTAAGCTACTTTCCATTCCCTTATTTTTTAATTCAATAACGATAAGTACAGAAAAACAAAGCAAAATGGAAGCGAGTTTGCCATAAATATGTTATAATGAGATGTGAGTAAGTTTGGTATTTATACTACTCTACTAAAAATATGTGTTTTTATGAAAAACGTCAAAAACACCCCTAACATATAGAAAATGATTTAAATTTGCTCTCCTTCAATCTATTGGACCCCGATTGTCCTTATGGTTAAAAATATCCTTCCTTTTAACAGAATTATGAGATGACATATGTGGACTTTAATTAAATTGGTGATATTGATTTATTGGTCCACGTGGCTATTAGAGACCCAACCAATAAATAACCTGACCCCTCCAAATTTATTTGTTCAGCACGGATTTTGAACCAAAAATCGCAACGAAGAAAATATTGTTGTCTTTTGAATCCATTCAATCACAAAACATGAAGCATCGAACGAAGTAGATATACGAACAAATTTGAAGCTTGTGGATTTTTTTGAAGTTTGTTGATTTTATGACGCAGAAAAACCATTATTAAAAACGATTTATGTCAATACTTGTTGTTTTAATTTTATTTGAGCCAGAAAACTTTGGATCACTATAATTGAAGGATCATTAGAGCTTGAGGAGAATTTTAAACTCGGAAATTTATTGTGGGATTTGTTGGTTGCGGAACTCAATGTTTTCTAGCCTTGTGAAGTTGACACCACCAATAGTTGTTTTGGGTTAACCGGTTGGGTCGGGTTATTTATGATTGAAGCCACGTGAATAATAGATCAGTACAACCTATTTAATTAAAGTCTTACAAGTGTCATCTTATAATTTCGTCAAAAGGATGGATATTTTTAACCCAATAATTAACGTTAATTGGGGTCCAATAGGTGGAAGGATTACTTTTAACCTGAAATTTAATGTTAAAGGCAATTAGGGTTCAATAGGTGGAAGAATAGCAAATTTAAACCATTTTCACTATGTTAGGACATATTTTCAATTTTAGATTGTGTTATCACTTAACTCTAGTTAATTATTTATATTATTACCTCAAGTTTTATTACTAACCTCAACAACTAATGTAGTCTGATATCAAAGACGAATTCAAGATTTAAATTTGATGATTTTACTGTTAAATTCATTATACTTCTAAAATTAAATTAGAAGTTAATGTAATTCAAGGGGTCGTTTGGTAGGTAGTCAAAATTATTTCGGGATTATAATTCTGGGACTAATTTATCCCATCTATCGGGATTATTTTATACCATCTAAAAGATGGTATAAAATAATCCCAGTATAAGTGGGATAAGAGGGGATATCCCATCTCTTGGGATGGGATGCATTTTATACTTTGTTTGGTACAAGGTATAAATTTATTCCAGGATAAGTTTATACCTTCTACCAAACATGGTACAAAAAATTAGTGCCGGGATATCCCAGCTTATACCATGCACCAAACGACCCCTGAGAGTTTAGTAGTTCACATATGTATCTCCATTTTGTGTCCAAAATACGAATTCAATTTAAATTCTCAACCAAATACACTCTATCCTCCATTGTTAGGTCACTTGAGTGTGAGTAAGTTGGATCATCACGCTATCACTATCATTGTTATCAAAGAATTGAAATTAGCGAGGAACGTGGATGTTCAAAATCATCAAATCCCTATAAATCTTTTCCACCAACCAATGAGGTGTAAATTAGAAGCCCCTCATAATTAGCCCCAAAATCTCGTCCACTCCCATCTCCAACAAACCATCCACATTTCACTCATACTTCAAGAACACTTAAACCTTAATCCCTTTTCCCAAAATCAACAAACTCCCCTCATATTTGAACATTTTTTTATGTACTCCCTCCGTTCACTTTTACTTGTCTACTATTTCAAAAATAGATTTTAACTTTTACTTGTCCACTTTCGCATATCAAGAAAAAAAAAATATTTTTTCTGTTTTACACTTAACATTAATTGCTCATTCCAAATCATTTTTCAAATTCACTAAGGAGTCATACATCAATTAATATGAGTATTATAGTAAAATACACACTTCATTTATTATTCTTAAGGGGTGTGCAAAGTCTATGGTGAACAAATAAAAAAAAAAAAACACCTCAAATTTATACCTTTTTCCAAAATCAACAAACTCCCCTCGTATTTACCCCTTCCGTTCATTTTTACTTGTCCTGTATTGACTTGGCATACTCTTAACAAGTCATAAATAAAATGACAAATTACTATATCGGCCCTACTAAGTTAATTGAAATAAATCAAATATACTTTAAAAGTTGTGCAATCACTAACAATTTCTTAAAGTTTCCAACTCAATAACTAATAACAAGGATAAAATATGTATGAAATAGTAAATTATCTCTTAATTTTTCAAATTGGACTAATAAAAGTGGACATATATTTTAAGTATCCATGACAAACAAAAATGGACGGAGAAACTCAAGGACTCAAAATTAATCTCTCTTCCCAAAATCAAGAAACTCCCCTCATATTTAAAGTAAAACAATTTTTATGTACCTCAAATTTATTCCCTTTTCCAAAAATCAAGAAACTCCCATTTAAAGTAAACAATTTATCTACATAAGGGCCTCAATTTTAAGGATTTTTTTCTCCACCAATCAATGCAATAATCTCCTCCTCCCATCTCCCAACTCTTTCTCCTCCAAGAACCTCAGCAATGGTAAAAAATTTAGCTTTCATTTACAAAAACATCTCTAATCAAAAGCTTAGAGTTAATCCATTTCATTAATTTTTACTTTTCCTTTTGACTTTGTTCTTTATCCCCCTTATTAGTCCACTCCAAATCTTCATTATTCCCTTTTTAAATTCTTCAAACCTCATTCCTCTCCCTCCTCTCCCCAATTAGTCAACACACCACCCTTTTCTTAAATCAATCATCAATCTTTCTTCTTTACAAATCAAAAAAAAAAAAAAAAAAAACCCACAAAAGTAAACTTGAACAATAACCATCCAAGAAACCATAAGATTCTTATTCATATAAATAAAGTGCTATAATTTCCATACCCCTTTTCTTTTTCCTATCCCCAGTTACATTATCAAGAATCAATCCTTCATTGGGGGACCGAAAAAAAAATATCTCAAACCCTAATCTTGAATTTTTATCAAGCAACATCACAGGAAAAGATTTGTTGATTTTCTTGATCTTGGCATTGTTCAAATTTTCAAGATTTGCTTAGAATAATGTCTCAAATGAAGCACATTATTGATAATACACCATCAACTCCAGGAAAATTCAAGATTGATAAATCCCCTTATAATAGGCTTATTAGGCTACAATTTTCTTTAGCCAAGCTAATTTTTTGGTCACTTGTTTTTGTTGGGTTAATCTTTGTATTCTTTTACAGATCACCATCTAGTTCCAATGATGTTTCTCAAGATCTATCACGTAGATCTCTTAGTTCCAGCTCATATGGTGGTCCAGCATGGGAAAAAAAGATCAAGAACTCGGCAAAAATCAGGTCACATAATGGTATTTGTGTTTTGGTTACTGGGGCTGCTGGTTTTGTAGGAACACATGTATCAGCTGCCTTGAAACGCCGTGGAGACGGCGTTTTAGGTTTGGATAATTTCAATGATTATTATGATCCCTCGCTCAAAAGAGCGAGGCAAGAGCTGTTAGAGCGCTCTGGTGTCCACATTGTTGAGAGCGACATCAATGATGTCGTTCTCTTAAAGAAACTTTTTGAAATTGTTCAATTTACTCATGTTATGCATTTGGCTGCACAAGCCGGTGTTAGATATGCTATGGAAAATCCTAGCTCGTACGTGCATAGTAATATTGCTGGTCTTGTTAATGTGCTTGAAGTTTGCAAAAGTGTGAATCCTCAACCCGCTATTGTGTGGGCGAGTTCGAGTTCTGTATATGGTTTGAATACTAAGGTACCTTTTTCGGAGAGGGATAGGACTGACCAGCCTGCTAGTTTATATGCTGCTACTAAAAAGGCTGGTGAGGAAATTGCTCATACTTATAATCATATATACGGGCTTTCGATAACGGGGTTGAGATTTTTCACGGTTTATGGACCGTGGGGTCGGCCAGACATGGCTTACTTCTTTTTCACAAGGGATATATTGAAGGGGAAATCAATTCCAATATTCGAGGCAGCTAATCATGGCACGGTTGCGAGGGATTTTACTTATATAGATGATATAGTTAAGGGTTGTTTGGGGGCATTGGACACTGCTAAGAAGAGCACTGGAAGTGGTGGGAAGAAAAAAGGTCCGGCTCAATTGAGGGTGTTTAATTTGGGTAACACTTCCCCTGTCCCGGTATCTAGTCTTGTTAGTATTTTGGAGAAGTTGTTAAAGGTAAAGGCTAAGAGATTGGTTATGAAGTTGCCAAGGAATGGAGATGTGCAGTTTACTCATGCAAATATAAGCTCGGCTCAGAAGGAGCTCGGATATAAGCCTACCACAGATCTACAGACAGGATTGAAGAAATTTGTTCGATGGTACTTAAGCTACTATGGTAATGGAAAGAAAAGCGTGCAGTGATATATTTTGATTCAATCGAGTTGGTAGGACTATTAATTCTTTTCACTTTGATTCTTATGATTATTTTAATGTATCTCTGTTTGTTGCCCCTTTGTTTTTTTTTTTTTTTTTTTGATCTTTATCGTAATGATACCATATAAGGGGCACATCCGATCCCACAACGAAGAATTTGTGGTGGATGGACGGTGTTTGCTGGGCAAGTTGATATGTATCAGATGCAAGCGGAAACCATCTTTTTTATTTCTTTTTCCACTTTTTAAGTGTAATTGTTGTAGTTTTATAATTGTAGAATTCATGACAGATAGAGCTGCTGCTGATTGATGGACAGTGATCATGTATCATCTCTGTCAAATTCTAATAAAAGTAGCACGAGATAGTTCCATATATGGGTTCACTCTGTATACAATCTTTTTAAATTGAATATTTCTTTATCAAGATGATGTTGTGTTCTAAGTAGATAATTTTGATTAATCCTGTTATGTGTTTTTAATTTATGTTGCTTCAACTTTCTGATATTTCTTTTCTGTGATCATTCCTCGTACATAGTTGCTGAAGTTAGATCCTTCTAATTCAAAATCTAAGATTATGTATCTCATGTTGTACTATTAAAAGTTGAGGAGTCTTGGAGACAGTTTTTACTTCTTTTACTTGTAACAATCCTCAACATGAGATGTAAAATCTTAGACACATGTAATAACCCATTAAAATACTTTTGTATCTTCTTTACTCAAAAAAAAAAAAAATTGTATCTTTTGATAAAATCAGTCTTTCTAGAGTTTAGCCTTCACTATTTTGCTAACATTACTGTCATACTGAAACATGTTGCTGGCTCATACAAAACTCTGGTACGTTTCTCTTCCAGAAAGGTCAAAATGTTTGGAACCTGTGTTTTTCTCCTCTTCCCTTCTGAATAGTGATGTCAGGATAAGGGGGAAAGTAGCATATGTATCCAACACATAGCCTTAGTTTAATCACGAAGACGTGGCCTTTGTATTTGCAATATCCGATGATTACATCATTTGAAGTAGTTGCAAGAAGTAAAGATATTATGGGATGGCTCAAGATGATAGTAAGGCCTTGAATGAGCAGCCAGGTGTGGATTAAATGAAAATCGTGACTTCTAAATCATGGTTTCTCTTGTGTAATTACTGCTTTTTCCAATGGTTGTTTCAAATATGATTTGTTGGACACGTTAAACTCGAACTGTATGTAGATATTATAATCTTGCCTCTGAAACAAGTGCATTTAGATTTGAAAAATGCGAAATATTCAAATAAAGGCAATCTTCTAGGTGAAAAGCTGGATTTTAGTGCATTTTTAAAATAGCTTGTCACGATTGATTCTAGAAACACTTGCATATTCTTACACAAAATTAAGCACAAAATTATTGAAACTCTATTATATGGGGGTCTACGTTGCTGGTTTTGCTCAGATTTCATCTTCTTTGTAGTGATCTTTATGACATTTGGGAAATGCTCATAGAATTTTGTGGCCATCTAAACTTTTGAGTTTGAATAATGGTAAATCCACTTTTGAGTTTGAGTAAGATGTTAATACATGGATGGTTACTATGTAACCAAAGAACGATGATTATTTTGGACAATGTTGCCAGCTGATAGCCGATATGACAGAATTCTTGCACTTTTGAGTTTGATTAAGTTATTAATACATGGTGATGGTTGCTATCTAGCCAAAGAAAGATGATTTATCTTGGACAAAGTGCTGCCAATAGCTAGCTGATAGCAGATATGACAAAATCCTTGCACTTTTAAGTTTGAGTGAATTTAAATGGATGGTTGCTATTTAGCCAAAGATTTTGGACAAAGTGCTGCCAATTGCTAGCTGATAGCAGCTGTGACAAAATGATTGCAGTGTTGTCAAGTTAGTGCAATTAGCCATGTGTTGGGGTCAAATAGTTCCAATTTGTCATCTTAGTCAGCCCTTCATGGAGTTGCTTAGTAGCTACATTGCCTTACTGTCTATATACCTTGTTATGTCAGTTGTGTTTTCTTACATTGAAAGTATTGTTTTCTGCAATTCCGTATCACTGTTTAACCAGCACTGCAACATTTACCATCAAGCTGTATTGTGTTGCTTCGGAATGTCTTACTGTATTTTAAGTTTTCTTTATCTTAGAAGAGTTGAACTTCTATATATTATCAGAATAAAATTCTTTTTTAAGTTATTAGGTCACCTAAAAGATAACTACATGTAATCATCGTCCATAAAAAGTAGGATTGATAACATGGATAATAAGGTTAGTTAGCTGCTACAACATGTCATGTATCATTCGATACATACAACTTCTGTTTTTCTGTCAGATCACAGACTTGACCTTCTATCGAGCTACGAACACGAGGATGGGCGATAGGGGGGAGAGGGTTGGTTGGGCCTGCACTTTCCGTCATTCTCCAGCCGCTCAATATCGCTATTGTGCGAGTTGTAAGGAATCTTGGTGTTGAGTCAAGTTGGGGCGTCATTTCATTCTCGTAACGGGAATGAGTACACCGCAAGACTAAAGTTGATCACTTGCCTTGCAGCGGCTACATCCGTCTTTTAAGTCATTTCTGAGACGACTCTTCTTGTTCTATAATAATTCAAGTTGCAGCGACACTTTGCGGACTTCTTACTGGGCAGTGCTGTAATAGCCATTTGTGCGTGTTTGGATGCACGTGTTTTGTTCTTGTTCCTACGCAGTTAAGAGGAAAATTGTCCCAAGTATGTCTTTCTTGGATAAATACACCGAGGTGTGAAAAGTTTTACACAATTGCAGTTACCGTTAACAAGGTTATGGCATGTGCAACCTCTTATGGTGCACGTAAATAAGATTAAACTATGTGTGTACTATTCTGGCAAACTAAAATGGTTGCATCTGCTTATGATTCACGGGCTCTAATAATAAAATACTAATAATTATTATACCAAAATAGATCAGCACCGACCTATTGTTGGATTATTTTATACATTAGCCGACACCTTACGGCTTACACAGGAATAAAGTTCAAAGCACGTGGATCAGATGCATATTCCAAAACTAAATCCAATTTGTCTTACGAAACTTTTCTCACTTCAACTGAATAGACTGGAGTGGGACCCCTATGGAACCAAATGACCAAGTATGTGATTTTATTTGTGCAGAATTCTCAATAATACCACCAACAACAATATACCTAGTATATTCTCGTAAAGTGGAGTCTGGAGAGGGTAGAGTGTACGCAGAATTTACCTCTACCTTGGGAGGTGGGAGGTTGTTTCTGGTAAACCCTCGGCTCAAGAAAAGATATTTCAAAAAAAAGTTAGATAAGAATTAACAGAAGTGAAGAAATCATCGCAAAATACAATAAGAGCATAACATAGCATAATGTCAAAAAGAAACAGTTACGACAGCAAACTAAAACGATAATCGAAGTACAAGAGACAAATAATGACGGAAATTGAGAGGCAATAAGCTACCAGGAAAGTGTTACTCTTACTAGTATGGAACGACATAACTTTTATTTGTATTTTAGTTTCTGAATAACACCAATAAAAGTAAAATACAAATAAAAGTTATGGCGTTCAAATCTTAATAAGAGGTCTTAAGCATATTCAACATAAAACTAGCATTTGCGTGTGTCACACGTGCATCTCGTGCGTCGCACGTGCATCTCATATGAATTGGTAAAAATATTTTTAAATCACATATATGTTGTTGTGAAACATGTGAATGAGGTGTACATCTAACGTAAAAGAAAACTAGTGCAAGCTCAAAACACTCTAATGCTTGCCAAGTACATTAGGAGCTCCCTATCGTTGACATCTCTTTTCGATAGGATTTACTGATTGGTTCAGTTGCACATACATACTAGGGTACATCCCTATAGTCATCCAAGTAATCACATTCACCCAAAAATAATTGATGCTGAAGAGTTGGCAATTAGTGAGGTCTCAGGATTACGTCAAAATATAATAAATTTGACACGTAATAGCCGGTTGTGCAACTCTCATATGTGTAAGGCAAATTTAAGCACACTGATTCATCTCACTAGAGCACTCAGTCGAAGCACACATTGAGTTTGAATGAGAGATGAGAGATGCAGTTGATGAGCTGACAGCGTCACAGAAGTTTAGCTCAATCTGTAAAAACATACTGGTGTTAGGAAATTCTGAAAGAATACTTTTGCTATATAATACTTATACACGAAACTGGAAGTAACAACAGTTCGAAGGAAAAGAAGTTCTACCCCGAATCCACTTGTTTCAAGACAATCGTTGAAGGAACTACATGTAACTCACGAGATTTTACTTTCAGTATCAATCTGCACATTGTATTCTCTTGGTGGAGGTCCCAATTTTACTTTTGTATAATAAATGCTAAAATTACAACAAAGCCTAGAAAATTAGAGAAAGACGATGGTCAATGATATTGACTATGTAGAAAGAGTTAGATATTTACGGTATATACCAAATACTATAACAACAATCATTACAATCATCAACTCCGATAATCGCACCAAAAAATGCCAAATTTAATCATATGGAGTATTAAATATAACCATAATACCAAGTTCATCAATTTTAATTAAAAAATCAACTTCAGAACAAGACACAATAAGAGCTACAACAAACAAATTGGCATCAAACCAATTCCATCAGTAGTAACATTCGAGCACCACCTATAACAGAAAGAACATTTTTACACATTTCAATCTAAGGAATATCGAAGTCATTTCATAAAGAGACCTTAGCAACTAATAAATGCAAAATATAGGTATGCACCTATCATAGATGCCAATTGTCCTCAAACTAAAAACGAATACAAAATTTCTTCCCAATTCATCGACCAACTCAGGAATAAAATTCAGTGTGCACCAAATAAATAAAAACTGTCTAT
The DNA here is from genome assembly GCF_019175385.1 of Lycium barbarum. NCBI lineage: Eukaryota > Viridiplantae > Streptophyta > Magnoliopsida > Solanales > Solanaceae > Lycium > Lycium barbarum. The sequence continues at coordinate 24,248,327 of NC_083341.1, forward strand.
AGAGGTGTCACAAGCCATTAATTCATAAAAAAATCAAAGGTGTCACAGGCCATAACCTCATAAAAAATCAAATGTTCCCAAAATTCACCAAAATTACTATCCAAATAATTGAAACAAAGTTAAACAGAAAAAATGAAAACAATAATAATAAAACAAAATGAGCTAGTTAATCTTTTCAATTCATCGTAGTAACAAAGATACCCGAGGAGAAAGAGGTTCGAGGAACCGACAATTGGAAAATTAACGACTCCGCCGGCGAAACTCTGCAAAATTTGAGTGTTCCTAGCTCGGTCTCTAATTATGAGCTCCTCCCATTCAACTGTGTGATTCATTGGAAACACCCTTTGCAAACACAGACCAAAAAAGCCAGACAAATATAAAATGAGGTTTTCTCCATCATTTTTTATCATTTTACTATTGATAGGGATAACTCAATGGAATTGGTGGCCCTAAGTCAAATTTTAATAAGAGGTCTCAAGTATATTCAATAAAACTAGCTTCTGTGTACGTCATGTCATATGTGTATCTCGTGCGCCGCGCGTGCATCCCGTGTCAATTAGTACAAATATTTTAAAATCACATGTATATTGTTATTAAACTTGTGTCTGAGGTGTACATCTAAAGCAAAAGAAAATTACTCCAAGCTCAAAATGTGAAGGAAGATCCTATTTCACCAGAATTGATAGTTAAACTCTTGGACTTTGTTTAAACTTGGAACTGTTGTTTCTTGGAATAGTTTGCTGAGCAAATGAGACTACTACTATGAACTATTTTCTAGCTTAATTCTATTTTTTTTTTTAAAGATCTATACACCTAACTCTACTTTTAGTAACTATTGAAAAATGAGCCCCAAAATTTAGGGGCCTAAAGCACTAGCCTTAGTGGCTTGTGCATTGGGCCGACCTTGGTAAGAAATTTAAGGATTTTTGGCCTTTGGGGCACTACCACGAGCAAGAATGATTTAACTATTTCTAGAAGATGAGTATATTATAGACTAGGGGTGTTCATATGAGATCGAAAAATCGAACCGAACCAGTAAACCGAGTCAAATCGACTTAATAAACTGAAAACCAGCTTGGTTTGACTTGATTTGGTTTTAAATTTTAAAAAACTGATAACATTTGGTTTGGTTTGGTGTTAAACCAAAAAAATCCGAACCAAACCGATAGATACATATATATATATATAATTTGGCTTATTCCAAGTCCAATACAAAATCAAAAAATTAGAAAGAAAAGTGTAGCCCATTTAAGTTTAAGGTAAAATAAAAAGAAATTTGCTAAAGGTAAAATAGAATTTTCGCCTTATTCAATTTTACGGTTCCTTCATTTACATGCCATCTGAATTACTACTGATAAGCTAGCATTTTATCCGTAACAAATTAAAGGGAAGAAAACGGCAATTGGAATTTAAAAAGATTTGGTAGATGACTTTATCTTTCTGTTTATCATTTTCCGTCTTCTGTGCTTTCTACTCAATGCTTCATAAACACGATGAGTCTAGATAACAAAAATTCCTGAGGGGCTGCGTAATACCAAAAGGCTATATGTAGGGAGGTAACTAGAATCATGAAACGTAGATGTTACGTTTATGTAATTCCTATACCCAAGCCATAGGCCTATACCTAAATAAAGTTAATGAATTAATTAAGAAGATTCTTAGATTTGAATGGATCATGGTCAAAGCCGTACTTAGTTACCATTTGATTCAAAGGTTCTTTGTATTAATACATTCTTAAAATTCGAAAAAAATCGCAAAAACCGAACCAAATCGATAAAACCGACAAAATCAAAACCGATAGAATTTATACTATGATGGTTTGGTTTGGTTTGAATATTAGAAAAAACTGACTTAATTGGTTTGGTTTGGTCTTAACAAAAAATCGAGTCAAACCGGACCATGAACACCCCTATATATAGACTATATCTCTAGACCTGATATGGAAAGGGAGTAAAGTAATTTATCATCAACCTAGTGGCTTGTGCATTGGGCCGACCTTGGTAAGAAATTTAAGAATTTCTGGCCTCTGTGGCACTACCATGAGCAAGAATGATTCAACTATTTCTACGATAGAAGATGAGGATATTATAGACTATATCTCTAGACCCGATATGGAAAGGAAGTAAAGTCATTTATCATCAACCAAGGCAAGAATCGTTAATAGAACTATATAGAGTAGTAGAAAGATCAGAATCTAGTGAATCATTAGTGAACGTTTGGCTGTAAATATTTTTTACTTTTTTCCGGAGTTGAATTTCGTAAATTATATTTGGCCATAAAATTTCGGAATTTGAAAAATATCAAAAAGTTGTTTTCAGTTTTTTCACTCCAAATCACTTACAAAATTTTAAAAAAACTTCAATTTGTATTCATGGCTGAACACAACTCTAATTTCCAAATATCATTTGTTACTATGAAAATAAAAACTACTTTTTTAAATACGCACAATTTTCATGACCAAAACAGACTCCTAAGAGTATTGTATTAACCTCCAATTAAATTATATAGAACAGCAGAAAGACCGCAATCCAGTGAATCTGTATAAATTAAATAACATGTCGCCTCATGTGTAAAAGTGCAACTAATTCACAGCATTCAATTACAAATGTCCTTCACTTATTAACCAACTATTTCTCCATAATTAGTTCCATAAAGATTAAAAAAAAAGGTTTTATTCCATTCAGGTTAAATTTTCTAAAAGCAAGTGCCCACTATTGGCAGACGAAGACAACGGAGGTTAAATTCTCCCGAAAAATAATGAGTGCATGTATGGAGATTTCTGTGGCAGTCAACTTAGCCACTTACCATAGGAGCCAACCTTACCCTCTTCAGTTGAATACAGACGGGTAATAAGAGAGCTCTATTCAATATCTGTAAAGTTGACCGACGTCGCGACTGCAAAAGAGGTTATCTAAGTAGGCGTTTGACCATCAATTTTGAAATCATGGTTTTAAATCAGCGTTTGGACATGCGTTTTCAGACATGGTTTGAAATCATGATTTTAACTTTTTTAAATATAACATTTAACCCATAAGTTTATATTTTGTAAAAACAAAGACCCATAAGTTGATAGATATTTTTAACAATTACCCCCATCAATCATTTACCAATCTTATTAAATTCCACCAAAAAAAATTTATGTCTACCAACCTTTTAATTTATATATGTCTACCAATTTTATTTATTGAACTAAAATTTGATCAATTTATGTTGTATTTTTAGAAAGGTCTTCTAGTATTAATTTTGAGTCGGTTGTTATGAATTAGCGTATTAATTTTGTTATGAACTATGACTTACTCATTTGGTAAGATTGTATAAGCATTGAGAATGTTTTGATAATTTTCACAACTTGTGAGGTTTTTATGTCTATAAGAGAAAATACTCCTTAAAATATCCAAATTGCATGTTCAAACACGGTTTCAAACCATGCCTAAAGGTTGAATCCATCAAATTTAAGTCTTGAATTTAGATTATTTATCAAACACACAAAAAAAATAAAAAAAAATAATAATAATAGGGCTCATGCCAAGAGATCAACTGATGACCTCTAATAGGGAGGGTAAAGGGCCTCAAGTTACACTCGAAAGATAATCGTGGAACTGTCTTTAGTCTTTACGTACCAAAGATTATTTTGTTGAGACAAATTTTGAACCTAACTCGAGTTCTTTGAATAATGAATTTAGCAGCAAAGATCCCTACTATACTTGTTAGTATGTGAAAGAGACATCAAAACTCACCATACCTTCAACGTCGTCTCTCTCAAATTACAGTATGTCAATTGCCATGCAATATTGCCCACAGGTAAACATTTGCTGGTTCATTTGTATTATTAACCCAACTCATTAAAGTTTAAACGGAATAAACTAGTTACCATATTGTTAGTGCATCAAAACTGACACCCTTAATTAGGACACAGTATTTAACCAGTGGGATAGTGAAATGCTAATGTATTGTGGTTGATCATCTAACAGCACTCCAGCAGCCAAGTGCCAAATTCTGATTATATCTTGTGAGTGAAAAATCCACTCAACTCTATCGCGGCAGATGTAACTTCTTTTTGGTATTCCACCCAGTGTTTGATATCATTTTAGGGCCAGAATAATCCAGATTCACACCGAGAAGTTACACTTTGGGGAATAAAATGCCCTACCAAAAGCGACTTCATTTCCCAAAGCTCAAACCCAAAATCTCTGTTTAAGGAGGTAAGATAAATACCCACAACAACTTTTGGTGGTATTAGATACTAGCTCTTGAGGTCAATATCAAGATTATATAATGATCGTTTGAGCAAGATTACAAAACAAGTTTGATTCTAAAAGTATCACCTTAACCTGACTGCAAAATAAGTCTGTTCCATTCTACCTCTAACATTCACTAGATATATGAGTATTACCATCCAGTGAAACTTAACCGAACTCCAAAAAAGTGGGTGATTTAGCTCCTAGGACACGACTAGAAATTTCACTGTCACTACCCAGTCATACCTATTCATATGTAAAACTACTCCAAAATAAGTTGGTTAAGGCTAGCAACTTCTAAGACCAGTAGAAAGCAAATATGAACGTTACAAGCCAGTGAAATTAACCTCACTCCAAATAAATTGATTCTTTTAGCTACTTCCTAAGACAACTTAGCTATATTCTGAAACCAAGAAATAACTTCTCCGTAGTAACTGAAATATCCAGATCTTCCATGATCCAGATTTTCAGTTCTTTTGGCATAAACTTATCCATTACTGAAATCACTGATGTTCAAATACCTAACAATTTGAAGGCTCTGGTAAGATCAACTATCACAACATTAAAAAAAGAAAAGGGAATCCAGTACCAACTTAAAACAGAACTAAATCATCACCAAGATGTTGACAACAAAAAAAAATAAAAAATTCCTCACTTAACATCCTGGCAGTTCCGAACTTAATATTCAACTTTGGAGGCAGAAGTGGACCACAAAAAAAAAAGCATTCTAATGCCAGTCTTCTCTATGCCACAAGAGTACTGGCAGTGGTTGATTCACTGCAAAGCACAAACCAACAAAAAAAAAAAAGCATTAGTAACACATTTTCTCAAAAAAAAAAAAAAAAAAAAAAAAAAAGAGGAAAGGGTACCATTGAAACAATACATAAAACCTGGCATTGAAACTAACTTCACATAAACCAATTCGAGCAAACAGAGAGATGAAAGTAAACTGGCTAAGTGTTTGCCTTAAGGGCCAGGAGACAACAGCAATTTCCTATTGCTATACAGATTGAGACTGTCTCAAGAACTTTGTGCAAATAATGCCATCAAAATGCAGCAGACAATTCATTAAACGCAAAGATTGCTCAAGTAATACAATAAGAAGTGTAGAGGCAGATACAAAAAACCAATTATAACAAGGCTTGTCTTACTAATTAACATTAAGACCCTACGATTCTTTCTTTCAGTTAACTAAACTTAAACTATAAACCACATAAACCTTAAAAAGTCAGAAGCAGCACACTGAAAACCTCTTTTTCAGAAATCTAGGAATCTCTGATAGCTAGTGATGTACGGTTCGAAACTCGGTAGATTATGGGCCTGACCCTCTATATTTTCCATACCCTTCTCAATATATTTGAATGTAGCATAGAGTACAGAAGAGGAAAACTCTGCAGGCTTATTCATCAGACACGAAACTAAAAATATAACGGATACACCATCCGGCGGGAATCAAACCCACAGGAATAATATCAAGACGATTTAAGATGTAAAGCTAAACTGCAAGGGATACAGCAGCTCGTGAAACCAAGAGTTCACCAGTGAAGCGACAGCATTCAATTTTTTCCATGGAACAACAGTCTCCAGTTAGAAAGTAATCCGAAACTAAATTTCAGAGACAACCATGCATAACACACTGGTGAAGCCATAGAAAAGGTCTCTAATTAGAATTAACCCAGCCACCACATTCCCAAAGACAGTTGTCACACATTCTTAGGTAATAAATTATTTCCTACTAGAATTTCCCCATTGACATGCATTGAACACCTTGTAATTCGAAAAGAAGATTCGACTGGTTTTCTATGGTGTCTCATAAGCACCATACTAAAGTAATAAATAAGAGACTGGACTTACTACTTCCAGACTGGTGGAAGCTTCTTTGTTTTCTTATAGTAACGAGCAAGTCGGTGAATCCTGCTCTCAACAAGAATCAACCTAAACTTGGAATCCTTGTCTTTCCTGTTTCTCTCAAGATGCTTCCGGATTGCAACAGCCTTCTTGATAAGGTGATAGAGATCCTCGGGAATCTCAGGAGCAAGTCCTAGCATGAAATTAATCAAAGGTTAATCAACCAAACAACCACTTCCATTAGATAAGTGTTACCAGGTATCAACTTAATCACACAACTCGCAAAATGAGTACCATGAGCCTTCAAAATTCTGAGAATCTTGCTACCAGTTACGCTCTTCACCTGAGCAATCCCATGTGAGTCACGAAGTATAACACCAATCTGAGAAGGTGTCAAACCCTTTTTGGCAAACTTGCATATATTATCCTCAACCTGAAACTCAAGAAAGTGAATTTATTAATCTTTATTATTGGTAAAAATAAAGAGCATTTATTATTAGTTCAGAAAAATTAAAGAAATAACTGAAACTCGATGTCAACAAAATGATCAGTCAGTTGTGCAACTAATAGTTATCATATTATTTCCGGGTATTAGCTTGATACTTTAAGATTGGATGAACTCCAACAAGATCTATCACAAGGATAGAATCAAAATGTTCAAACAGGATTTGAGAAAAATTTCATGTAATTTATCAATGAACACACTTTTCTGCTCTTACATACACATGCAGTGGAGCAGCAACACCAACCTATATATCCATTATTTATCGGGAATAATGCTCCAAGAGGGAAATTTTGCATGGTTAGACACTTTTTAATAACCGACCAATCCCAGAGGACCAGTGATGCAGGGTTTGAAACTCAATGGATGATAATCATGCCCCTCTACTCTTCTCCACTTAAATACCAAGTTCTTGTCTGCCATAGGGTTTGAACTTATGAAGTAGGCCTAATCCACACATCACTTGTTACGCCCTTACCACTAGATCAAAGCCCTATGGATTGAATAGTTAGGCACTCAAGGCTATAGAATCTACATATTATGCAAGAAACCTTGTATACCTTCCTTTTCCTTGACATTGTAATATCGAATTTAGTGATGGAATAAGAGTACAGGTGGAACTCTTCCAGTAGTTGTCAGTAAACCAGAATGGTAAACAAAGTCGAAATGGATAAGTACATTACAGAACTGGAGATAAACTCCACCTACACCCTTGAAACATCTTTGAACACCAAGCTTTTAGCTAGTCAAAAGAGTGAGAAAACAGAAAATAGCTGTGGCATTTCAAATGGCAAACCCTAATGGCTGGACATGGAACACAAGTTTTATTGCATTTGTGAACAATGTGTGTGTGTGTGTGTGTGTACATTTATTCCACAAGACTTACAGAATGAAAGAAAAACAGGCTATACTAGGCACACGACTTGGAATAGTACAGAATTAATCTGGTATATTTCTGAAGCTAAAGAGGAACAATAAGAATGAGAAAGGTTAAAACGAAGAGAAATTGCCTATGTTGAAATAAGAAATTGCCTATGTTGAAATGTAGGCAAACATTTCACAATCACTACCTATCCATAGGATTAAACAATGCATAATAAGGATCTATAAACCTCGACACTCCGTTTCCATTTCATCCTAACTAATACAATTATACATATACAAATGTAACCCTCTTGGCAATCACACAGAAATTGAGCAAAATAAGTGTGTTTTTGGTATGACAGAAAATGTTACCTATTTTCCGTTGTTTGGTTGCACTAAATATCTTGGAAGATGGAAAATATTTTCCTCAAAATAGGAGAAAATGGGTTTCTTAAAATTTTGAGGAAAACATTTTCCGGATCAATAACAACACACCAATGCATCCCAACACCCCCCCCCCCTACCTGCCTATCCCACCAACCTACCCTCACCCCTACGCCACCTCCCCCTACCCCCACCATCAGAAGTTGCACTCTGAATTCAATAACTTCAGTGTTTTGCTTTGAATATATATGTAAATACTCTTAAAATGACATTTTCCAACTTGCCTACCAAACACAAGAAAATGTACAAGGAGAATCACTTATTTTCCGAGAAAAAAAAAACATTTTCCGTCATACCAAACACACCCTAAGTTTAAATATATTTTGAAGGAGTTAAGAAGCTAGTAACTGCTTACATGGACAAGATCAAAGGTGAAGTGAGGAGACATAATGCTCAGCACTTACAGAAATAGCCTATGTCACAAATACTACTGATCCATAGAATTAAACAATGCATAATAATAAGGATTTCTAAACCTCAACAGTGTATTTGCATTAATAATACAATCATACAAATACAAATGTTAATCGCACAAAAATTGAGCAAAATGTTTAAACAGATTTAATTAAGGGGTAAATAATAGTTATATCAAGTGCTTACATCAGGAGCAGATGTCTTCAACCAACTAGGTGGAGTCCTCTTATATGGAAGTGCTGAAGCTGAAATACCCTTACTGTGTACACAAAATCAGTCAGTATAATGTGTCATACATATATATATATGGGGAATAGAATAAGGATGAAGAAAGAGTGAACGGACCCTCGGCTGTGCATACGACCCATGGTGGCGGCGCTCCGAGGTGCAGCTACAGCAAACTAAAACCTAAAACATGTTTATTTGCGGGTAATTTGGGCTTTATAGACTCTCTTTTTAACTTTCTTCTTTCTCGGTCATTTGCACTGTTATTTACTTTTTACCCCCTCAAATTCAATGATTTCAGCTTCGAATTCTCGCTTAGTCAAAAATTAAAAAACAAAATTATAATGTAAGAGTTTGAATTTCTCAAGCAGAATTTTGTAGGTTTGCCTTCAGGCAATTTTTTTTTTTTTTTTTACTTAGTTGAAATTTTACAAATCTCGCCCAAATAGGCCTAACTTTGTTACAAATTGTTGCCTTGTTATTTTTTAATATTTGACTGAGTGGGAGTTCAAATTTAGAATCCAAACGAAGTACAAAAATTAAAGATTTCAAATTTGAGGGATAAAAATTAAAGACCGGTGCCTTTAAATTAAACCCGTCAACCGGTTCGGGTTAACCGGTTCAAACCGGTAAATACGGAACCGGACGGTTCAACCAGTTCCAGTTAACCGTATATTAACTACCGGTTCCGGTTTCTATTTTTTTAGAACCGGAACCGGTTAAATCGATAAAACCGAAACCGGACCGGTTAAACCGGTAAAACTGGTCGAATTAAAAAAAAAAAATTGTAGCCGTTGGGCTTCTAATTTGGACCGTTGGGCAACGGTCCCAAACCCATTCCCCCCCCCCCCCCCCCAACCCCCAAACTTTTTTTAACACTTTAATCCATCCCCCATCCCCATATAAAGAGTCCGGAACTAAAATAACCCAAAAAAAAAAGGTATGAACCAAAATACCCCAGGAAAAAAAACGGGTACAAAAGTACCTTTAACACATGATTTTCATACGTTAAAGGTGTCCCTTTTTTTGTCAAATTTTTTGATGACCTTTAACGCATGATTTTCATGCGTTAAAGGTTTATCCCTTTTTTTTTTTTTAATTTCTTTCTTTCTTTTCTTTCTTTCTTTCTTTCTTTCTTCCTTTCTTTCACACTTTTTTACATACTTTAGACATAGGTTAATCATGCTTCAAGACTCCAAAACTTGAATATTTTATATAGAACCCTATTTATTTTTGTGCGATTAATAAGGTAGGCTCAACACATCAAGGATACACAAAACTTCGAATTGTCGTTTTAGTGGTTGAAAAGTGCTCGAAATCCTTTTTGTTTGAAGAATTATTGTCATTAGCCTTAAGTTATTTATGTTTTAGGGTTACACATTATTTTTATATTAATGCGTAACTTTATTTTTAGTGATTATAACTTTATTTTTATAATCAATTAACAAAATATCAATTCATGATCAATTATTTAAGTGTAATTTATTTTTTTTGCGCTATACCCTTCAACACCCAACTAATTGGTGTTCGCAACTTAAATAACTTCAAAAGTGGGTTTGGGTACCAAAATAATCCATTAACGAATAACGAATAACGAACAATAAGTTAAATCCTGAATAACGAATAATAAACTAAATCCCGAATAACGAACGATAAACTAAATCCTGAATAACAAACGATAAGCTAAATCCTTAGTTTTAGATTGAACATCATTAACAGAATTTCCGAAAAGGATTAGTTAGTTAACATAATTTTTTGATGAAGGATTAGTTAGTTAATATAAAATTTTGTTCGTTATTACTTTAACTAGATAAGTTAAGTAAATTATAATCAACAATACAATATCATGGATTATTCAAAATAACTAATTAAATCCTCCATAACTTATCCTAGTTAAGTAAGTTCTAATTAGAGATTTTTTTTTAGTTAATTTCAAGAATAATGAATAATTTAGTATTTACAAATACGACACCTCCATGGATCTCCGTTAATTATTTGTTAATTATGGCATTGTTAATATTTGTTAATTATGTCATTGTTAATATATTTATTTCTGAAATTGTTTTTCCCATGTTATTTACTTGTTTATCCCATGTCAATCGTTAAATAAATTAGTTCATTTTTTTACTAATAATATCTTCTGAACGCTCCCGTTGAGGTTTGATCCCTGGTGGATGAGATTAAAAACAGTCAAAAGCCAAAGGCTTTACCACCATGCCAAGTTGGTTAAAGTAACAAATGTAGACACTTTTTATTATTTTGTATGTTCACTAATGCTATCTAACTTGTTTTCTTAAATTGAATTTGGAACCTTGAAATTGACATTGAAAACATCATTATCACGGGATTATGGAATTGAAATATATTTTTCGCCATTAGATTTAAAAAAGAAATAAATGAAAATTGCACACTAATTGGGGAAAAATTTAAATTGAATGGGATAACTGACGTTTTTCAAAAATTTGGGGCGGCCGAACAGCCTTGCGGTAGTTCAGACGTATAGATCTGGAAAAACTACCCAAAATAAAAAAAAATCGCATCAAATGGACATCCGAGCACAAATTTATGACCATTTAAAATTTCACCAACTTACAAATAAATACTGCGCAAAAGGTTTTTTAATGGGTTATTTTGGTACCCAAATCCACTTTTTGGGTTATTTAAGTTGCAGACTCCAATTAGTTGGGGGTTGAAGGGTATAACGCAAAAAAAAAAAAAAAATACACATAAATAATTGATCATGAATTGATATTTTGTTAATTTATTATAAAAATAAAGTTATAATCACTAAAAATAAAGTTACGCATTAATATAAAAATAATGTGTAACCATAAAACATAAATAACTTAAAGCTAATGACAACAAGTCTTCAAACAAAAATGGATTTCGAGCACTTTTCAACCACTAAAACGACAATCCGAAGTTTTGTGTATCCTTGATGTGTTGAGCCTACCTTATTAATCGCACAAAAATAAATAGGGTTCTATATAAAATATTCAAGTTTTGGAGTCTCGAAGTATGATTAATCTATGTCTAAAGTATGTAAAAAAGTGTGAAAGAAAGAAAGAAAGAAAGAAAGAAAGAAATTAAAAAAAAAAAAAGGGATAAACCTTTAACGCATGAAAATCATGCGTTAAAGGTCATCAAAAAATTTGACAAAAAAAGGGACACCTTTAACGCATGAAAATCATGCGTTAAAGGACTTAACGGCTCCGTCTGCGTTAAAGGTACTTTTGTACCCGTTTTTTTTTCCTGGGGTATTTTGGTTCATACCCTTTTTTTTTTGGGTTATTTTGATTCCGGACTCCCATATAAACCCCTCTCCATTTCCATTTTAATCCACACCAATTCACTCTTCTCTTTCTCTCAAATCTCAATCTCTCAATTATAGTTACTTTGCAACAATTAGCCACTTTAAATTTCTCTCAAATAAATATTATAAAGTCTTATTAAATTTCAATTATTAATTTTGCAATTATAATATTGTTGGTGGAGTTGGTGATTTTGCAACAATCTGAAGTAGCTTTGGTGGATTTGCAATTCTAGCCGCCTTCACTTTGTTGGAAATTAGTCCGGCAATTTGGTACCTCCGTTCCAACTCTATCTTTATTTTTCGCAATTTAATTCTAGCAATTTAATTTGTTGCAATTTATTTTCTTGTGATTTATTTGAGTGTGATTTAAATTAATTCTATTTAATAATGGCGAAGAGATTTAGACGTGGTGCCGGTAGTAGTGGTATTGTTAGGGGTGGGCTTAATGAGGAAACATTTGTGGAAGAAACACCTAATTTAGGTATTGATGTTGGTGGAAATAATCCACTTTTATATAACTTTTTAGTTTTTAATTTAAGTAGATGTATATTAAAAGTATATTCTTAGTATATTTTAGGTATATTCCTAACTTAATATAAGTAAAAATATGAACACAAGTAAATAGAAGAAAGCTCAATGAGCCATATATTTTATTCATTCTTGGATAACATTTATTTGCAAATTGTAATTTTTTTTAACTTGCAAATAATACATGAGTTGCAAAGAAATAGTAGAATAATAAAATCACCAATTCTCAATCATTTGGTTAATTTCCCCCATATCATATTCGACCATGGAGATATCTTCAAAGTCTTCTATTTGGTCCGATCCACTTGCTATCAAATCTTCAATCTCTTCCTCTTCGCCTTCCTCCGCTTCTAAGTTTTGGTTGCGTCCCTCCGATCTAATCCAATCGCGAATGCACACTAGTACTTGCAAGCTAAAGCCGGATAATAAGTGTCTATGGTCTCCAATTTGTTGTCTTCCTTGGCTAAATGCACTCTCCGAAGCCACGGTTGATACTTGAACCGTAAGGATATCTCGATTCATTTTTTAGAGTATCGGATGACTTGCCTTGTATTTCTTCCACCATGCTAAGACGTCCAACTCATCTAGTTCCTTGATATCCACATTTGGCTGCATCAAATAAAAGTGATATTCATCAAAGTTTTCATTACAAGAAGGAATTGGATGTGAATGTAAAACTTTTAAACCCAACAAGCCCTTTTTGCTACTTTGAGAAGTAGTAGGGCGTGGAACAACGGGTGTAGCATGTTCTTCTAAATTAGAATAATAAGTAAAAACTTTTCTAAACTCATCATTAATAACGAGTTCGGCTTCAGCTAGAGATGGTTGAACTCCCTCTTCAATTTCTAAAAATGTATAAATTTGACCAACCAATGCTTTGGTAAAAGACACTTTTAAACAAGGGTTTAAAAGATAATCCAATATAAATAAAGTTGGGATGGGAAAAAAATACTTCTTAAATTTGTTGTCATATAAAAAATAGCCGCTTGATAACTGGGTTTATATTTATACTCTTGTAAAACTCTAGCTATTTCCGCTAAGTAGGCTAAAATTCCGGTTACCCTGAGATAGAATTGTTTAGAAAAAGCAAGAGTTGCATTATAAAAAAATTCTAAGAGTTCAACACAATCCTTAACTTCTTCCCAATGCATAAAATTTAACCAATCATTACTATTAATATTATATTTGTTGTGAACTTGTTGTATGAGAATCCTATACTCATATGCTTGGTGTAGCATAATGTAAGTGTAGTTCTACCTAGTCTCAATTTCTACTTGAATTTTTCTAGGTCTAAGGCTATTTTTTCACACAACAATTCTTAAAATCTCTAAGTCTTCCCCTATTAGCATTACAAAAAAGAAACGCAACTGGCTCTCTAAATTTTTGAATAGAATCGTCAAAACGCACAAGACCAACTTTAACAATTAAGTTTAAAATGTGACAACTACATCTCACATGAAAAATATTTTTTAGCGAAGGGTTTAATTCTCTTTTTAAAAGACCAATCGCCTTTGTATTATTAGAAGCATTATCTAAAGCAACAGAGTGTGTTTCTATAAATGTTAAAAAATCTCATAATAGTAGTAGACATTGAATCCGCTAAAAATTTTCCATTGTGACGACCTTTTCCTTCATCATATAAAAAAGATATAATTCTTTGTTGCATAACCCAATTGTCATCAACCCAATGACATGTAATAGCAAAAAAATCTAACTTGTTAAGACTAAGACCCAAATCAGCGATAAGAGAAACATTACAATTTAAAGAATTAAATACATGGCGCAAATAAAATCTATATTTTTTATACAAATCTATAACATCCGCTCTACAAGTACTTCTAGGAATACCCTCAAATAACGGATTATAACAACGTTGAATGTAAGTAACAAACCCCAAACCCGAAGGAAAGGAAAATGGTAAACAATCATAAGCTACCAGTTTAGCTATTTCTACACGCTCTTTTTTCTTGTCATACTTAAAAATTTTACCGGTTCGTGGGTCTATCGTCATTTGAATACCCCCCACATTTGAACCCGTTTGCTCTCCCCCAACATTCATATGTTTCTTTCTCATATGAGCATTTAGTGTACCCGTTCCACCATCCTTACTAGTTTCTTGCTTAAAAGTAAATACTTGTCCACATAGGGTATATTTAGCTGTTTGGCTTTCCCTATCCTTAGTCATAAATTTTCAAATTTTAGCGGTTGACTTACGAGTTCTAGGCGGTTTGTCTTGTTAATGTGATTGTGCAGGACATGTATCTCCTATGGGATTTTCGGGGGTTGTGTTTCATCATCATCATCATCATCAATTTCATTAAAAGTGTCGGTATACTGTTGTTGCATTACCTCATGACCTAAAAGTGAATTATTTCCACCAACATCAATACCTAAATTAGGTGTTTCTTCCACAAATGTTTCTTCATTAAGCCCACGCCTAACAATACCACTACTACCGGCACCACGTCTAAATCTCTTCGCCATTATTAAATAGAATTAATTTAAATCACACTCAAATAAATCACAAGAAAATAAATTGCGTAAATTAAATTGCGAAAAATAAAGATAGAGTTGGAACGAAGGTACCAAATTGCCGGACTAATTTCCAACAAAGTGAAGGCGGCTAGAATTGCAAATCCACCAAAGCTACTTCGGATTGTTGCAAAATCACCAACTCCACCAATAATATTATAATTACAAATTTAATAATTGAAACTATAATAAGACTTTATAATATTTATTTGAGAGAAATTTAAAGTGGCTAATTGTTGCAAAGTAACTATAATTGAGAGATTGAGATTTGAGAGAAAGAGAAGAGTGAATTGGTGTGGATTAAAATGAAAATGGAGAGGGGTTTATATAGGGGTGGGGGATGGGTTAAAGTGTTAAAAAAAATGTTTGGGAGGTTGGGGGGGGGGGGGGGGCAAAAAATGGGTTTGGGACCGTTTGGCAACGACCATTTTTGCAAATGGACCATTGCCCAACGACTCTATTTTTTTTTTTTTTTTAAATTCCACCGTTTAACCGGTCCGGTTCCAGTTTTACCAGTTTAACCGGTTCCGGTTCCAAAAAAATTGAAACCAGACCGGTATATAATAAACGGTTAACCGGAATCAGTTAACCGGTTCCGGTTCCAATTTTACCGGTCTGGTTACCGGTTGACGGGTTTAGTTTCCTGTTAAATTTAAGTTATAACTCACCATTCCTTATCTTCTTCCTCGTTAGACGAAATAGTAATTACAGCATTGAGGTTACCTGGGTTTGGGTTCAATAGTCCAATTTCTAATAATACTTTAATTGTTTAACTGAATGGCAGATCTTGAGTATTTAGATCTTATGGAATGAATGGTACGTCCCAATGGACTTGAGTAACCTCAAAAAATTGTCATAACCTTACCTTCATTACAGCAATTTCTCAGGTCCTTTGCCAATGGAATTCTCTGTTTGGAGAAACCACACCAGTCTAAAATATGCATCCTAGATTGGCTGCTGCTTTGGACCAGAGAAGAAAACGATTAATTTTTTTTTTCTGCTTTCTATTCTTTCCTTCTCTTTTTTCTCCCTGGTTTTTCCATTCAACTTTTTTATAGCATTGTCATTGTGTAACTCCACAAGAAAAGTAAGCCTTATAGACTGAAATGCCGAAAGTTATTTACCTTGTCTTTGAACCAATCGAGACTTAGGCATCAACCATGGAAAACACAAGACAGATACTTAAAGCCATCTTCCAGGGAAAGCAGCAAAGAGATACTTAAAAGTCACAGCCCACAGGTAGATAAAGCACAAGATAGGTAAACTAGACATCCAAATTATGAATTCGTATATATAGATTAATCACAAGGAGTGTATGTGATCTTCCAAACCTCTTACCCAACATGATATCTAGATTCTCAAAACTTAGTATCAACTTAAGTATGAGTAGTTCTTACCGAGCAACGTTTAAAGATCTGCCATTTCCAACTCATTTAAAGTCATCAAATCATCTTGCAAGGAAAGCACAACGTAGATGATTTAGATACCAAAATTGTAAAGGTGAATTTTAACAATAACAAACAGGAGTGATTGAAAAACCTTAAAAACAATTTCAAAACTAAAATCAATGTCAGATAGGAAATCAGAAATAGCAGTTTCCTAAAATTAACATATAGGAAATCAGAAATAGCAAAGGTCAGGACAGGATATATCAGGTTCTATCATTAATTCCACTAAATAATATACACACACCTTTAAAGCAGTTGATGGAATGCCGAATGGAGACCTTGAAGTAGTTGTTGAGTTTCCTCTATGTATATAACTGATTCAGCAACAGAACCAAGAGCTTTGCTCATTTTCCTTGGACTCACAAGCACTTAACTTTCTCTCAGTCATGACAAAACATAGAGAACAATCGCAATACTACAATTTTCATACACACTCATGAATCACATTGCAGTTACAAATCCGAATGTTCTACCTAGAACCTGTAATTTCTCAACCAATGTCCTAAATAACTTTATACCTGCACAAACAGAGTACAAGAACAAAAAGAAGAAAGCCATGAAATGCCTAAGCATTCAACTTCACTTCAGATAAGCACTCTGGAGTAGTATTTCTGAAATAACACACCAATCATAATTCATATTAAAGTCTCACAGTAATGTGAGTGTTGTTGTTAACAAATACGTACTAAACTATTGACTCCCAAAAAACAGGAAAAGGGGTGCTTCGGAATCGTCTTCTTCGACAAACTCTAGTTCACTCGTTCAAAAATATCTTGATATCTCTAAACTCTAGTGTATAATAACTAGGTGGCTATTTCCTATAATCTAGACACTTTAATACCTGCAAAACGTCAGGAGAAGAACTATCATCCAAATTGCCAGTCAGCAGAGACTATTTGTAGCAGCACATGTTAAAAACCAAAAAAAAAAAAAAAAAAGGCACCTGCTAGTTAATATGGGTCAAAAAGTCTGAAGCATCTAAATTCAATAACCCATTATTGAATAACTTTTGAGCGCAAATATATGAATAAAATTGACTTTGTCATTTTATCAAACACCTAAAAAGCACAGAATACATTGGTATAGTTGGGTCTATTCACTTGTGACTAAAAAGCATAATCAGTTAAACTAATACTCTAACAACACATAAAAGTACAAAAATTCAAAGGAAAGAAGGACTTAATCAATGTTCAATCATCTACTAGAAAAGAATTGAACAGCTTGTTGAAGAATGTTTATATGATAATTACAAGTTTTTTCCAACATGAGTAAATAAGCAAAACAAGTGGTCAAAATCAGTAAAATGTTGTTTGTAATATCTGCTCTATGTCATCCGAGTCGAGTAGTATGTCATCCAAGTTAAGCACATCTTCTTCAGTCACAAAATTGAGCATGGCGGTGTAAGAAGCCTCTGCTGCTAATAATGGATCAACCATATTCATGTCGTGCTGGTGTAACATCATCCCGTGTAATTCTTCAAAGTCATTGTTGCCCCATTCATGCGACTCAACAACACCTAATGAATAGTCCCCTGCATCATATACTTGTAATGGCTTATCGGTACTACTTGATTCTTGAAAATTCAAGAAAGCCGTGGGGGAGTGTTGCAAATTCCTTCTTGAATTACTAATTACTTGATGAATTTCCGCAGGTAAATTATTCAAGAATGCGACTGTGGAAGTAGTCTCGGAAGGAGAAGAAATAGTAACGGGCCTCTTCTTGATGGCACAGAGCACATAATCTCTGCAATCCTCATTGAATTTCTCAAGAATAGCACTAGAGAGTTCGTACTCATTCATAAGCCAATGCCCATTTTTCCGATTATAATTCTTATTCACGTAAGACATGCTCTTCTTGCATCCAATAGTTACCGATGAGTATTTAACTGGTTTGCCCTTGTCTTGTTGTTTCCAACTGCCCTTGTTTCCAACATTGCGATTATACTTGGACTTGTTTTTCTTCTTGAGCTTTGTGATGAAGAAGCGATTGTGAGTGCAATCGTTGTTGTCCCCTTCATCATTATCGCAGGGTACTCCATGACTGTAAATATCCCACGGTTCTTGTTTGCCATACACATCAACGTTAGTGGTGATAAATCCAGAATCATTCATCACTTCTCCAGCAATGAATCTCAACAAGAACATAAGCGCTTGTGCATCTGTCGGACGAAAACGGAAACCATCTTTAAGATTCTCCATGCCTCTATTTTTTTTTTTCTCAATAACAATGAAAAGAATGCCCAAGAAGGGCTAGAACTTATAAAAAGGTTTTTTGAGGAGAAAAGGACATAGATTATACGTGTTAGGAAATTACTGGTACTCACTTTCTTCCTCTCAGTAACACTAGTGAAAAGGAGGTCCAAGGAGAGAGGGTTGAGAATTTATAGACAAATTTTCAGCTTCTCTCAGTCAGTTTTAGGAAATTAAGCCGTTGGTTTACTTCTTCCGCCCAAAGCAACATTGCAAATTTGGAAACTTTTTCTATAACTAAGCATATATTGGAACGTTTGATATGGAATTTTTTTACTTCAACATGAATTAATTAAACACAAAAGTATTATTCTATTTTCTTGTGTGTTAATTCAAAATATTAACTTCATCCAGCTTATTAGTCAGTGTTAGGAAATTAACTCGGTAACAAGTACGACTTCGTTGTTTAATTTAGTTAATGGGAAATTAACTTATATAGTCGTCCACCCAAAAAATATATGGCTGATACATAATATACGTATCGTCAATGTATAATATATGTATAGCGACTATCAATATTTCTGACCAAGCAGTCTAATGTGTAACTTCCCCAAATTTAATTTCTTCCGCCCAATAAAGCTTATGGAAACTTCTTTTTTATAGCAACTCATGAAAATTTTCTTACTCCCTCTGTCCCAATTTATACGAGGGTTTACTATTTGAGGAGTTAAATAACTCTTTCTTTGACTACGATTTTCTTCAATTATTTTCATATATTGTGAATTACTAAGTATGCAGACTTATACAGTCAAACCTCACTAATGGCAGCATTTGTCTGAAAATTTCATGGCTGCTATAGTGAAGTGGTGTTATGTATGTATAGTCACGACCCAACCGAAGGGCCATGATGAACGCCCGGAGCTAACCTACCGAGCACCACAACACGTACATACATCTCATATTCATACCTGAGTGGGCCATCATGCTAACTCATAAATATCATAACCGTATGGGACACAAGCCCAAAAGATAATATACTTACGTCATCAAGCAAATATCAAGTACATATGCCGGCAAGGCTATCCATAATAATGATACAGCAGAATATAAACCGAGATGACCATAGGACATGTAACTATGTATGTCTGTCTAGGAGCCTCTACTGGAGTGCATAACATAATAAGGACGGGACAGGACCCTACTGGAGTGCATAACATAATAAGGACGGGACAGGACCCTACCGTACCCATCTGTACACAAAAGGATCATACCAACTGGACTGCAACTTCAGAACAAGTGGAGTGCTCCTATACAACAGCTGAGAGGTCAACCTATGAGTCTGAACCATCTCCTTGTCTACCTGCGGGCATGAGTGTAGTGTCCATAAGTAAAAGGACGTCAGTACGAATAATGTACTGAGTATGTAAGGTATGAATAACAATATAATGAAAATATGAAGATAACATAACATAAGATAAGAGAGATCAACTTGTACCTCTGAATGCCACTTAAAGCGGATGTTATGCATGCTTGCCTTTTTAAAGAAAAACATATATATATATATATACCGTACCTGGCCATAGAGGCTCGGTGTTATCATCATATCATCATCATCCCGCGTTCGGGGTAACATCATAACATGCTCACTGCAATGGTATGCACAATAGGTGCCTACCCAACCGACTATAGCGTGCTCGGTATGAGAAAATACATACATATATATAAAGCATACATGAGAGCCCAAAGAAAAGCTATGACTCTATCGGAGTGACGTAAGGTTGGTAGACCTCCGATTATCATTATGGAGCTATCATCATGAACATATCTCACCTCGAAGAAACAATAATCATAAGATGAAATTGACATCAATGAATAAGATTAACAATCATAAGATAAAGATTCATAATCATGAGACAAATTCATTAATGATATCATAAGAGAACAACAATAAGATAAGCTTCTAGCTTTTTTACGAGGAATCATTATGGACATCATTTGTGAAAGTTCATAACAATAGGATCATGCCTTAAGAAAGAAAAAGACAGCGTTAACGTACCTTGTCGTCTTAACTACTTAACGCTTATCCTCCCAAACTTGCAAATCTACCTTCAAGATAATTCATACAACAATCAGGCCATAAGAACACTTACACACTCAAACTTAGCTAGTTAATAAGTTATCGGAATTTGGAAAACATTTCCTCTATATTATCTACTCTGAACCAATTCCAAAACAGCTCCCAAACATCAATAATAACATAATCAAGATACTACATGACAAACATATACAAATTCGTCTGAAACTTTCTTCAAAAATCAATCCATAAGCTAACAACATCAATGTATCAAACTACAACCTTTATGTCACGATCCAAATCGATGAGTTGTGACGAGTGTCTGACCTCTAGTAACCAAACACCCCTATACTTATATCTGAACTGTACTGAGCATCAAGGGCCCATAAGTGATTTAAACTGATCTCATACTGCCTCATGAAGGAATGACATCATGAAATCTATACATTTACATACATACAAGCTGAAATAACAGTGTAGGCCAACTAGGCCACTACATATACTGTACATAAAAGAATAGGAGCCGAGAAGGCTACATCATCTGACATATCTGACATACACATACACCTGTCTACAGACTTCTAGTGGAATAAAAAACTGTAAAAAGGACGGGATAGGGCCCCTTCATACCTATATGGATATACATCTCCAAAAGAATGGCATACCCAAAATAGACTGCAGCTCCGGATCGAATGGAGCGCACTAACTACTGCTGAGTAAAGGTCCTAATGAGCGGGACCACTTGTTTGTCTACCTGTACTTGCGGGCATGAACGCAATCCGCCAGGAAATAGGGGAGTCAGTACGGATAATATACTAAGTATGTAAGGCATAAGAGTAGCATAAGTATAAGCATAAGTATCATGAACGGAATCTGGAACTCAAATCTAAACTGACTGTCTGCGTAAATTTGTATGAACAAGTATCTGTATAACTGACAATGCTTCTGTGGGCGCATAATCTGCATGCAATTAATGATACTTATAATCATGTATATAGATATAGGTCATAATGCACGGAAACCTTCAGCCTGATCTATATCCCATATTTAGCGTCGAGAAACGTACGACACGCTCCATATATCATATAATAATGTTGAGGAACGTATGACCCGTTCCATATATCATCATCAAGGTGCACCAGCTGGTCAGGTGGTAATGCGTATATAACACCTATCCATTTTCCCATACCCCATGTACATATGATATACACGTATATAACGCCTTCTGGTCATGGATCAATATGCATATGTATATAAATGCAATGCATAACTGATGTATACATAGAACTCTCGGAGTGACATAGGGTCATATTAACTCCGATGGACAACTTTTGAGCTAACATCATCAACATAAGTAATCTCAAGACCCATGAACAGAAGGAACAATCATACGAGGTATAAAGACATCAAAGACTGAAATACTCCTAGCGCTTCTAAGAGTAGAGTAATATGGAAACTCATTTAATCGCTTGTTGGCTCATAACATAGGATCATGCCAAAATGAAGAAGGAATAGACTTAACATACCTTAACGTCTCCTTAATATCTTAACGCTTTCCTTCCATGCTCACAAGATTTACATTTAAAATGATCATACTAAATTAAGTCTTAAAGACACTCTTAAGTTCAGACTAGAATAATTCATGAGCTAGCGAATATTGGGAAGCATTTCCCTTGCTTTATAAACTTCCATTATATCATAAAACAACTCCCAATCAACAAAGACATTATCATCAATTTCATAATTAAGAGACTTCATTACACACCCAAAACTCCTTTTCATAACCAACACACAATAACAATTCCAATACAACTCTATATAAACACGTGACCACACTTCCTCATCATCATTACTACTATTCATAGCAAGATTATACCCAAAGTACTCAAACAATTACAACTCAATTCAATTTATTACTCATAACATCATCAACTCCACATTTGAACTTCCTCTTTTGCTTTCTTTCCTTCAATCAAGTTATTCAATAACTAGACACTCTTAATAACATGGAAACAAGTATAGAAACTCATCTTAATCATACAAGAGTAAGCTTTGAATCAAATAATTCACTTGAATGGAACCCCAACTCCAACACCAAAGAAAATCTTGAGTTTTACAAACCCTAGTGAGCCTTCCAACACTTGGATCCTTTGATTCTTGCTATTTGATCTATGATCTCTCTTGGGTTGTGTGGATATACTTGAGGAAGGTTCTAGAGCTTTTAGGACTTTGGAAAATGTTTGAAATGAAATAAATGAACAAGGGTCATCTATTTATACAAAAAAAAAGCTGGCCCGACCAATTATACGGCCATTTATACGGTCCGTATAAATGGACCGTATAATCCCACCATGGAATTACCCTTCTCTGGAATGGTTATACGGACCATTATACGGGCCCACCTCAGGTAAATCATTAATCACTCAGCATACCTCAGGTAAGATGGCAGACATACATAAGGCTCCCAAAAACCTAAAATCTTTTAAATCTTTCCAGATAACCAACACCTCAAATAAACTCAAATATTCATTTTTATTCAAAGTTATAAAATCTCATAGAGGATCTAAATGTACAAGTTGGGTAAAAACAGATATCACAAGGGCATTATTACTATACTTAAACCATTTTCAATGTCATAGAGTTGACTGCAAAAACTTACAACACATTTTTTAGCTTTTAAGACAATATAGGCCCCCTTTTTTCAAGCACTCAAAATCTTAGACATGTAGTTTTTGACTTAATTTTAATCCTGATATGGTGAAGAGATAGTATAAGCATATTTTAAGGCAAATGGACACACAAATTTGACATAGACGAAGAGGACAGTCTTCTAATGAGGTTCTAAGGTTCAGAAGTTCCATTAGCCCATTAACTAGACATGTACAACATCTGAACACACGAGAAAACTATATTTTAAAGCTTGCACTATACTCTATACTTGTATTAGTATCGTTGTTTATCTTGATCATGACTTGACTTGACAAAAACCTCAAAAGCCAAGAGATGATCATCACAAATGCACAACACAAGACTCAAAACACTTTGAACTTAACAAACATGTCAACTACTTGTATAAAAGGACATTACAAAATTTGAAAGGGCACAGAAATGACACAAGGAACCAAACAACCTCTAGTTTTACTTATTTCAAGCCTATTTTGGAAAAATTATCACCTAACATCCTTAACACACCTTTAATCGGTTGTTACCCTTTAAGCTCATTTTCATCCTAAAGTTCTGAAAATCCTTAAACTTATTTGAAAACCTCAATGTTTACTTAGTTTTAGTTATAACAAGTTTATTTCTTTATATCTTACTTCATTTTAGGAGAACACAGGCATATTACCTTCAATAAAACAATCACTAATATCAATTCAGCCACAAGACCATCATAATTTCAGTAGATAAGCACAAATATGAACTAAGCAAAGTAATAACAAGTGAAGAATAGATACATTTATTACAAGAATTTCATTGAAACGGTATTAAAACAATATGAAAGTAGATTGAATAGGTTATTACCTCTTTTTAGGGAAACCAAAAGATCAAATTGGACAGATTGAATCAACCTCTTACACCAACACTTATAATCCTTCAAACAAACTTTTCTTCTTGAATATTTTGTATATTATATGTATATAAGAGTAGTGTAAGTAGAGTATAACATTTGTAAGGTTCTTATAGTAGTATATTAGTAGTGTTTTATAGTATATAGGTAGTATGTAATGGTATATAGTGGTATATGATAGTATATAAGACTTATAGGAATCTTAAATACTTAGGATTTTTTAGCCCTTGAATGGCAGAAATGCCGTCCATTTATAGGGAAGAATAGGGTTCTACGGACAAATTTGAAAAAAAAAACACATTCCCAACTGAATTTCCCCCCCTAAAATTCACACATGCAATCTTAAAATTCAAAAACAAGTCAAGGCAAATCCAATTTATAATCGAATTGTACTACCCGTACTATCCTTATCCAATTTCAGCCAATTTTTCAAAATATCAGAATAATTCCCAACATATAGTACTATTTTTACACACAAAAATACCTAAATTCTAGGAACAGTACAGTGAGTCACACAAACAACCAAAAAATAGTACCAATAACGTTCACATAGTACAAACAAAGGATAAAATCCCTCAAAATTTCCTAAAAAATTTGGATTGGGATTTCCCCCTTTATAATTATCATTTGTGTGTCATAGTGTCAAGATAATAGCAGGCTTGAGGCCTCTGTCAATGGCTCCCATGACAAGGAGAAGAATAAGAGTAACTCCCAATATTAGGGTTTAAAATTGAACATTAAAACTTAACTAAAACTGAAATTAAAACCTTCCATTGATAGTAGGAGGATGAGGGGACCAAAACCCCTCAAGAATTTTGCGAGAATTGCCCTGGATAGAGATCGCGATAAAACCCAAAACAAAAATCCCCATTAATGAGCTTCAGTGAGAGAAAGGGCCAAGATTATGAAAAGTGGGACTGAAGTTGTCCTATGACAACTTTGGTCCCTTTTGTATATATAGTCCTCCCCCAATACTTTTATGAAAAACTTAAAAAGGCCCTTGTAGTTTAGAACATATTTAATAAGGCCCTCTCTATATAATTAAAAAACTAAATACACGATTATACAAAACCACGTATTCGCCTAAAAAAACCCTTACATAAACCCGCTTTTCAATATAACAGACTTTAGAATATGTCGAGCTTTAATACGAGCCTAATATTGACGTAGTTCCGGATAATATTTAAGTATGCAAAAAAATGGGGTCAAAATGAACCGTAACTCATATGTTGTTTTAATTAATAATTTTTTCGAGTTAGACGGAATGAGATGTGTATTATTTATTTTTTGACTTACATTTATGAAAATAAAATAGCTCATAATTTCTTATAATTGTCAATTTTCACAGAATAGTAATTAAACGTCAATTTTGTAATTTTCTCTGGATTTTTATATTTTTAATTTTTAAGGGCATCCTCACCCCGTCTTTGACTAGGGAAATATGAAAATTAAAAATATACGTTTTATGAGGTGAAAATTCGGTGTCAACTGGATATGGTATGCCAAAATGGAGCCCTTATATTAATCATTTGGCATATGCGGATGACAAAATTATTTTCACATCTTCATAGCCTAATTCACTGATACTTGTCATGGACACTTTAGCAAAATATGAAAAGATCAGTGGTGAAACAATCAAAAAAGGAGAAGAGTGCTATGTATTTACACCACTCTGTATCCTAGAGAGTGGTCAATACTGTTGTTGAGAATACTAATATCCCTATAAAGGAGTTCTCTTTCACCAATTTAGGGGCACCAATCTTTTATGGAATAAGGAGAATTTCTCTTTTTAAGGAAATCATTGATAAGATTCAGAACAGACTGGGCCTATGGACTGGTAAACTTTTGTCAATTGGTGGAATAACTACTCTTACCAATCATGTCCTACAAAGTATGCCTATCAATTTACTCTCAGCTTGTGAAACACCTTTCGAATTGTTTGCTCAGATCCACAGGTTGTTGGCTAAATTTTTCTGGAGTAATTCTGTAACGAACTGTTTGATCGTTTAGCACCTGTGAACTCGTTTTTGCTAAAATACCCTTTTCGTAGTTTAAAGGGTATTCTTGACTTAGGGGAATTGGTGTCACGATGATTTAATTGTCGTGTACTTTTTGAAATGTCCTTTTTATTTATTATATGTGAATAGTTTATTTATAGGAATATGATTTTCACACATATAAGGTCTAAGTTGGTAAATAAAGTATTTGACGGAAGGACTATATTTTCTACAAGTGGTTAAGTGAATAAGTGAATTGTAGAAATTATTTGGCTAAGTTATGGGGCTTAACCCACTTCTTATGACCCTTATATATTAGAAGCCTAGGGCTTAAAAATAAATCATTTAATGTGGACACGAAAAATAAAGAGAAATATAGACAACAGCGAAAAAACCCACCTACGGACTCTTTTTCGTGCACTAACAGCTGTAGAGGCATCAGGTATTTCTCGTTTCATATAGTTTCTTAATGTAGTATAATGATTCTTGTATATATATATATATATATATATATATTT
This sequence comes from Lycium barbarum, assembly GCF_019175385.1. Classification (NCBI taxonomy): domain Eukaryota; kingdom Viridiplantae; phylum Streptophyta; class Magnoliopsida; order Solanales; family Solanaceae; genus Lycium; species Lycium barbarum. The sequence continues at coordinate 24,275,029 of NC_083341.1, forward strand.
CATGATTGTCTAAGAATGAGGAAATGATGAAATATTCATTATATATAATGAGTTTGGAGATGTAATAATATTAAATCTCAATAGGATCGTCTTTACGGTTTCTTATGACTTTAAAATTATTTGAAGTGAGGGACATAATGATGACTTATGATTGAGGAATACTAATGAACTAATAAAATAGTAATATTTTAATGCTTTTAATCAAAATCTAATTAGCCACAGAGAACTGATGAGATCATATTAAATGATGAATTATCTATAGCCAGAACGTGTGCCTTAGAATTAATTTTCACAACCTTTTCACCTCTATCAAATACAACAACTGAAGAATTTAAAGAGTTTTCATTGATAAAGTAATGAAAACTAAATGATTATTGGGTGCATGAATCAAGCCTTCTCCCTTTAATCTTAAGAAGAATTTGAAAACTGCGTCCGAATGTAGCTTCTAGCTTTGGATTTATTTTTATGTCTATCATGTTCAAATTTCAATATTTATATATCGGGTCTATGAATTTCATTATAGGTGTATTAGATAATAGAACACCTTCAAATTCATGGTATGGTAATTGAAGATTTTGAGTCATAGTCTTAAGAAATGAGGATTAATAATTTGAGAGTCCGTTTATGGATGAAATTGACTAATGTTTTTGGATATATGACCCTTAGGTTATGGGTGATATGATTTTCTAATAAAATTCCAGTTTTGCCCTTATGGGCCCTTGATCACGTTTTTAAGGTCGTTTTGGGTTTCGAATATAAGTATAGCAATATAGGTGTCTTTAGATTCGTATTCTAACGTATATCACATATTTGATAGACTTTGATCGTTCGGTGGCTCTTCGCAAAGGGAAGGCATTGGTTTGATCATTCGTGGCACCCGCTCGGCCTTCGAGGTAGGTTACGGTCTACTTTAGTTAGACTCTGATTAGAGAATCGTATGTAGTTGTAGAATTGATGGGGATAGCATGTTAGGGCTTTGGGCATGGAGTGGAGGTGAATTCCAATTAAGTTAGTTATGTCAGCTGTTATGTGGGCTTGTCTCCATATGTGTTATTATATGTGATTATCACCTGTGTATATCTTCGTCACATACTAGCTCACTCATCACGTGGAAAGGAATTTTATTGATAATTGCATAGTGGACAGTAATATGACTTTTACTCATTGATTGTATATTGGTGATATTGTTGAGACTGATATCATGCATGACATTCTTTCTATACTATTCTTGTGATGATGGTGGGGTGGGTGATTGAGAGACTCCAAGGTCTTTTCTGGAGATTGAAAGTAACAGAGAGACTCTGAGGCCTTTGCAGGAGATTGAGAGTGATTAATATCCTCCGAGGTTTCTGCCAGAGAGCATGAGTGGTACATGGACTTCAAGGCACAGCCCTTAGAATGTGTGTACGAGAGTGGAGTGGGAGAGGTGATTGTTGTATTGCATTACATTCATCCACTCATATATTTGACTGATCATTTGGTAAACTATATCTGTCTTGGTTGATTTTATGATTCCTTTACACTTTACTTGTATATGATACGTGACCATGTCTGTTTGCTCTGTGTGCTACTTGTTAGTTTCCACTTCTTCATGCGTTATCTAATCCTTGTCGGCCTATGATGCTTACCGGTACTAGTGTTGTACTGATACTACTCTTGCTGCACTTTTTGTTGAGTGCAGAGTACCATTCAGGCTCTTGTTCTACGCCCCGTGGCTGATACGCGAGGGTGACATCTTTCGGTCATTCAGGGTGAGCTACTTGGTCATTCGTGGCCCCTGAAGGACCTCTTATTTAATTCTTTTTTTATTCGACAGACAGTATGTAGCCTTCGGGTATTTCCAGACTTTTATTCCAGACTATGTTTAGCTCTCTTGTACCCTTTGACCAGATTTTGGGGTTGTCGTGACATTTTTAGGTATGATAAGTATTTAAGACTTGATAACTTCTTCTTATTTAATTTTTCGCTTATTTAACTTGTTATTAGTAATGTGGTTCGCCTACTCGGAGGGATAGTGTATGTGCCACCACGACTCGTGAATTGGGTCGTGAAAAATTAGTATCAGTTCTTCTAGGTTAATTGGTCTAATGTGTACAATAGTAATGTCTAGTAGAGTCTCACAGATCGGTACATAGACGTCTATACCCATCCTCTAGAGGCTATAGGACATTTAGGAAACATTTCACTTCTTTCTCTCTTTTTGTGCTAATTCAATCCGATTGGTATCTGGTTCATTCTTTTCGTACGAGATTGTTCGAATTGGTATCTTAATCTCATTTCTATGTTCTCTCACAGATGGTGAAGACACAATCGACCGTTATTGAAGGCCAGGAGCTTGCGCCTGCACCTACACCCGCACCGACATCCATACCCGTTGCCTGAGCAGCCGTCCGTAGGTGAGGCAGGGGACGTGACAGAGGACGTGGCAGGGACAAAGGTCATGCAACTATTCCAGGTAGGGATCAAGCACCTGCACCTGCTCAGGACCCTGACAGAGAGTTAACTCTGGAGCTTGAGGACATTTCGGAGGAGGAGATTAGGGCTGATGAGGCACCGCCTGGGGTCGCTGCTATTCCTGATTTTCGGGAGGCTATGTTTCGAGTGTTGGGGTATTTTGATAGTTTTGCCCTGGCGGGCATGATTCCAATTACTCTATATAGCTCACAGACTAGAATGGGTGGTCAGACTTCCAAGGCTAGGGTTGCTCCAGGATTTCGCACATCGAGAGTATTGCTGGCAGTAGCAGTGGCTCCCTATGGATGGGCCAGCGTTGACCAGTTAGGAGCGAAATTTATTCGAGGGTTCACCAAAATGTCCCCTCCTTGGTTCTATGGTACTCCCAGGAGTATGCATATGAGTTTATTGTTAGCTACCATAAGATGCTTCATAGGTTGGGTATATTGGAGTTTCACGGGGTCGATTATGTTTCTTTCCAGTTAGTTGGGGATGCTAACAAGTGGTGGAGATCGTACATGGAGTGTCGAACTGCTGGGTCACCACCTTTGACCTGGACCCAGTTCTACCAGGTGTTCCTGGAAAAGTATGTCCCTCGTACTCTGAGAGACAACATGAAGGATAAGTTTTCGACGTTGGAGCAGCGGGGTAGGTCGGTTGTGGAGTATGAGACCAGATTCCTCACTTTGTCTCGTTACGCGACGACATTACTTCCCACAGAGGCTAAGAGAGTGAAGAGATTTGTGAAGGATTTAGACCTTTTGCTTCGGCTGGCGACCTTACAGTTGGAGGCTTCTGGAGCCTCATTTCAGTCAGTAGTAGAGCATGCCAGGAGGGTCAATTCAGAGATGGGTCGGGCACATAGTGGGGGCGGCGACAAGAAAGCTCGCATATTTGACAATTTTAGAGGTCCTATTAGAGGTAGGGGATACCATGACAGGGTTCGTCATCATCCACAAGCCTTCTTATCCAGTCATCACTACAGGCTTTAGCAGGTGGTTCTTCAGGTTATAGCGGGCACAGTTCTGAGCAGACTTTCCGAGGTTCTTACTCTTGACCTTCAGATCGCTGAGGGTATATGGTTCTTCTATGACAGTTCAGCAGCCTATGGCCAGAGGGGCATGCTTTGAGTGTGGTGAGACTGGACATTACTCGGGAGAGTGTCCTAGATCTAGGCAGGGTTACAGAGTTCAAATATCTAGGCCTCTAGCACCACCAGCTAGAGGAGGATATACTGGTAGAGGGGGTTCACAGTTTAGCAAGGGTGGCCATCAGCCTAGAAGAGGTGGTCATCAGTCTAGTAGGGGCAGCGCTCAGTCAGTGAGAGGAGGATCTCAAGCCGTTCATCGTGGTTGTGGAGGCACACAATCCTAGGCTGGACGTGCCCATTTTTATACTTTTTCAGGTAGACCAGAGGCCGAGGCTTCTGATGCGGTTATCATAGGTATTATTTCAATTTGTCACCGATCAACTTCTGTCTTATTTGATCCGGGTTTTCCTTCTCTTAAGTGTCCACTTACTTCTCTATGGGTCCGGATATGCTTGATGTACCTATTCGTGTCTCTATTCCTGTCGGAGATTCTGTGATAGTAGATTGGGTCTATAGGTCTAGTGTGGTCACGTTTATGGGGTGCGAAACTTGGGTAGACTTGTTTATTTTGGATATGGTCGACTTTGATATTATTTTAGGCATGGATTGGTTATCTCCCCATCATGCTATTGAAGACAGTCACGTTGTCTATGCAAAGTATTCCGCGGTTAGAGTGGAAGGGTACTCGTAGTCCAGCACCTAAGAAGGTCATATCATTTTTTCAGGCAAAGAAATTAGTGGATAAGGGATTTTTAGCATATTTGGCTCATATTCCGGATACTAGTGTGGATACTCCTTCCCTAGAGTCGGTGCCAGATGTTTGTGAGTTCTCAGAGGTTTTCCCCACAGATTTGCCTGGTATGCCACCTGTGTTACACCTTGGAAAATTTCGTGCCACCAAGGTCGTAGCCAGCTTTGTATGGGGTGGAGGAAGAGCAAATTATGTGAGGATTAAGGATAAAGTTTATAGTATAAGAGTGTAATAATGGCATACATATGACATTTGGGAGACCATATGGGTTGAATTGGTTCATATGTCACTTACCGAAAAACCCTCGTTGCTACAAGATTAGTAGGGCCCACACACCGGAGTTTTATAATGGACATATGAAGATGTATATGAGTAGTACATGGAATGTTGAGCAAGTCCTCAGAAGGACCCATAAGTCAAATATAGGCATAAGCCATCCAATAGGGCGATTTAAGGAAACATTTTCGGATGATCTGGTTTGGAGGGGCCAAAATGCTATTATAAAGTTGGAATTTGGGAAAACACCACATGAGGAAATTTTAGATAATTTAAAGAGATTTCCAACCATAGGTCGTGGGCCCTCACAGCATCTCGGGATCAAAAGTTATGGCCATTATACGACAGACTGTCTGAGCAGAAAATTTCTACGGACCATTTGACGGTCCGTAGGAAATTTTGACGACCGTAAATCATTTTGACGGTCCGTCAAATTGACACAGACCAGCATAAAATGGTCACAGAAACCCATATTTTGCTGAGCTGTTTTGCGGACCATTTTGACGGTCCGTCAAACATTTTGACGGCCAGTAAAAAACTAGCGTAGAATGGCCCGACGGATCAAATCTTAAGCCATTAAAAAGAGGACCCAAGTTCATAAATTCATTTCATTTCCATCTTCATTCACAAGAAAACATAGGAAATCAAAGATCAATATCAAGAACTCAAGTGAATCAACTGTATGGAATTCATCGAAGTTCATCCAAGCTAAGGAATTTCAAAGGAAGTGAGTTAGGGTTTTTGGTGCAAGAAGAGTATTGCTACGCAAGGCTTGTTCCTACAATATCTAAGGTAAGTTTTATGATATTCTCATGATGATTAAGATATTGAGAAGTTGAAAAACATGGATTATAGAAGGAAATAGAAAATGGGTTACAAATATGGGAATAGTGATGTTTTTGAGTGTAGCTTAATATGAATCATGATTCTCCGTATGTTACGAGTATAGTTATGTTATAAATGATATCAAGAACATAGGAGAAACATTATATGGGGATGAAGGTAAGGTTGTCGTATGATTATGACTATGGATGACCATGAGAGTGAATTGTAGGAATTGAATAATGACGATGATATTATAAATGCTATTATTGATGTTTAGGAGTTGAAATATGACATGGGGAGAGTAGTATAAATAAAGAAAATGCTGCCCAAATTTTCCTAGAAACAGTAAGCACGTTTAAGTAATCGATTGACTAATGTTAATGCGGCTTCTCTTGAAGGTAGAAACGTGAGCATCAAAGGAGAATAAGCAAGCGATAGAATAGTTAAACGTAAAAGGTATGTGAGGCTAGTCCTTTTTTTCTATGGCATGAATCCGATGGTATGATTCTCCTTTCTCTACATGAATTCTCTATATATATCCCGGAAAGTCAAAAGTCTATGATCATGAATAGCTATATGAGATAAGAGATATGTTATTAGTACAATGATGATAAGCTTGAGTCTAAAGACTCTAGAGTTCATGTCATGATGCTCCTATAACGCTAATGATGTCGTATGTTTTATACACTCACCTCATACATTGTTTCCTCTGAGGTGAGGCAGAATACCATTAAGTTAAGTATGTCATGTATTGTATATACTCACCTTATGTATTGTCCCTTCAAGGTGAGGTAGAACACTATTAAGTTACAGATGTCTGTTATGGCATACACTCACCCTATACACTACTTCCTTCATGGTGAGGCAGAATACTTATAGATGTCCATAATGAAGTCGGGGGATCACGACCCTACGACACTCCGATAAAGTATAGTTGTCCCTCAGTTCTTATGCATGTATTATGATGAGCATATTATGATGATGATATTACACCATACCTATATGGACGGGCAGACATACACACCACTATAGTGGGCAGCTTATACCCCGGACGCGGGAGGCCTGGACACAGGCTATGATTATTACATCGCTCCTACATAGACGAGCAGCTTATACATTATCACACCGTACCTATATGGACGGGCAGTTTATACTTATACATTTATGCATATATGACATGATGATGAGAATGAGTAAGACAACATGATTTTTTTTTTATGATTCACAATTAGTTACAGATTGTCCCTCATTTGATGCCTCCCCATTTAATTGATGCTTCATTATTGTTTATGCCTTACATACTCAGTACAATATTCGTACTGACGTCCGTTTCTTTGGACGCTGTGTTCATGCCCACAAGTAGACAGGAAGGAGAGCTTGACCCAGATTCGTAGTAGTTGTCAGCTAATTTGAGAGTGCTCCATTGTTCCGGAGGTGCTTGTGATTATATTTATGTGTATATATTCACGTATATGCGTTTTGGGCATGACGGGGTCTTGTCCCGTCCTTATGTTTAACACTCTAGTAGATGCTCGTAGATATGCAGTATGGGTTAGATGGTCTCACGAGATGCTATTTAGTATAAATGTTATTTTGATGGCTAAGAGGCATATGTATATATAGATATATATAAGTATTTATGTTTTATATGGAATATGTTTTTCCTACGATTTGAGTATAAAAGTGATAAAAGAGCATTAAATGAGTATGATGAGACATAGAACTATTAGTGCTCGATAGTTATCCCCGGGCACCCTTCGCGGCCCCTAGTCGGGTCGTGACAACCTGATTGAGACATTTACTTTTGCATTGACTTGGAGCCAGGCACTCGACCTATTTCTATTCCACCCTATCGGATGGCTCCGGCAGAGTTGATAGAGTTAAAGGAGCAGTTGTAAAACTTGTTGTGTAAAGGATTTATTAGAACTAGTGTTTCTCCTTAGGGTGCTCCTGTTCTATTCGTGAAGAAGAAAAATCATACTATGCGGATGTGTATTGATTACCGGTAATTGAACAAGGTTACAATAAGAAATAAGTATCCAATACTCCGCATTGATGACTTATTTGACCAGCTTCAGGGTGCATCGATCTTTTCTAAGATTGATTTAAGGTCTGGTCATCATCAGTTGAAGATTCGAGTGGAGGATATCCTGAAGACCGCTTTCAAGACCCGTTATGGTCATTATGAATTCTTGGTGATGTTTTTCGAGCTTACTAATACCCCTGCAACGTTCGTGGATTTGATGAATGGGATCTTCAAGCCTTACTTGGATTCGTTTGTGATCGTTATTATTGATGACATCCTGATGTACTCTCGAAGTACAGAAGATCATGAGAAGCATATCAGAATTGTGCTTGGCCTGTTTAAGGAGAGGAAATCATATGCCAAGTTGTCCAAGTGTGATTTCTAGCTCAGTTCCGTAGCATTTTTGTGACATGTTATTTCCATGGAAGGGATTATGGTTGATCCCAAGAAGATCGAAATGGTTAGAGATTGGGCCAGGCCTACTTCGGTGACTGAGATTCAAAGCTTCATAGGCCTTGCGAGTTATTATCATCGATTTGTGAAGGGGTTTTCATCTACTGCTTCCCATTTGACTAGATTGACTCAGAAGAATGTGCCTTTGCAGTGGTCTGATGATTGTGAGGAGAGCTTTCAAAATCTCAAGGCTTTATTGACTTTAGCCCCGATTTTGTCTTTATCAATGAAGGGAAAGGACTTTGCTGTTTATTGTGATGCTTCACGAATTGGCTTGGGTTGTGTGTTGATGCAAGAAGGCAAGGTGATTGTGTATGCTTTGAGGCAGTTGAAAGTCCATGAGAAGAACTACCCCACTCATGATGTAGAGTTAGCGGCGACGGTCTTTACTTTGATGAGTTGGAGGCATTACTTGTATGGAGTATATTGTGAGGTCTTCACAGATCATCGTAGTAATAAATATGTGTTTAATTAGCGGGATCTAAATTCGAGGTAGTGTAGATGGATGGAGTTACTTAAGGATTATGATATCACCGTTCTCTATCATCCGGGAAAGGCTAATATGGTAGCTGATGCGTTGAGCCGAAAGGCAGTAAGTATGGGTAGCTTGCCGCGTTTGATTGTAGGAGAGCGTCCTTTAGCCATGAAGGTGCAGTGTTTGGCTAATATTATGGTGAGACTTGATATTTCAGAACCTGATAAGGTTCTAGCTTATGTGGAGGCGAGGTCATCTCTTTTGGAGCAGATTAGGGCCCAGCAGTTTGAGGAAGTGAAATTGTGCAAAATTCGGGATAAGGTGCTTAGTGGAGAAGCCAAGGAAGCTATTCTTGATGATGAGGTTTTTTTGAGGATTAAAAAGCATATTTTGCGTTCCTAGAGTTGGTGATTTGATTCCGTTAGTCTTGATAGCGGCTCATAGTTCCAGGTATTCCATTTATCCGGGTGCAACAAAGATGTATCAAGATTTGAGACAACACTATTGGTGGGGTAGGATGAAGAGGGACATTGTGGAGTTTGTTGCCCAGTGTTCAAATTTCCAGCAGATTAAGTATGAACACAAGAGACCAAGTGGTGTGCTTTAGAAGATTCCCATTCCCAAGTGAAAGTGAGAGAGGATTTGCTATAGATTTCGTGGTTGGTCTTCCGAAGACTTTGGGCAAGTTTGATTCGGTTTGGGATATTGTGGATAGGTTGAGTAAATCCGCGCACTTCATTCCGGTTTAGATTACTTATAATGCAGAGAAGTTGGCCAAGATTTACATCCGAGAGCAGGTCCTATTGAAGGTTTCACCCATGAAGGGTGTGATGCGATTTGGGAAGAAAGGCAAGTTGAGCCTGATGTTTATTGGCCCTTTTGAGATTCTTCATCGTATTTGTGAGATGGCTTATGAGTTAGATTTGCCAACAGGCTTGGCAGGTGTTCATTAGGTATTCCATGTTTCCATGTTGAAGAAGTACCATTCAAATGGGTCTTATATCATTCAATGGGATTCAATATTATTTGATCAGAATCTGTCCTTCGCGGAAGAGCAGGTAGAAATCTTTGATAGGCAAGTGAGAAATTTAGGTCCCAAGATATTGCTTCAGTCAAGGCGCAATGGAAGCACCGTCCGGTTGAGGAGGACACTTGGGAGACCGAGGCGGATAAGTGGAGTAGATATCCTCAGTTGTTCGACAATTCAGGTACCTCCTTTTATCCACATTTTCCATTGTCGCTCTAGGACGAGTGATTGTTTGATTAGTATCTGATGTAACGACCCTTTTGATTTTTTAGCACCTATGAACTCGTTTTCGCTAAAATATCCTTTTCGTAATTTAAAGGGCATTCTTGACTTGCGGGAATTGGTGACACGGTAATTTAATTGGCGGGTAATTTTTGAAATATCTTTTTTATTTAATATGTGTGAATAGTTCATTTATAGGAATATGAGTTTCACACATATAAGGTTTAAGTTGGTAAATAAAGTAATTGACGGAAGGACTATATTTTCTACAGGTGGTTAAGTGAATAAGTAAATTGTAGAAATTATTGGGATAACTTATGGGGCTTAACCCACTTCTTATGGCCCTTATATATTAGAATCCTAGGGTTTAAAAATAATTCATTTACTGTGGACATGAAAAATAAAGAGAAAGATAGACAACAACAAAAGAAAACCACCTACGGACTTTTCTTCGGGCACTAGCAGCTGTAGAAGCATTAGGTATTTCTCGTTTCAAATAGTTTCTTGATGTAGTATAATGATTTTTGTGTATATATATATATATATATATATATATATATATATATATATATATATATATATATATATATATATATATATATATATATATATTTCATGATTGTCTAAGAATGAGGATATAATGAAATATTCATTATATATAATGAGTTTGGAGATGTAATAATATTAAATCTCAATAGGATCGTCTTTACGGTTTCTTATGACTTTAAAATTATTTGAAGTGGGGGACATAATGATGACTTATGATTGAGGAATACTGATGAACTAATAAAATAGTAATATTTTAATGCCTTTTAATCAAAATCTAATTAGCCACAGAGAACTGATGAGATCATATTAAATGATGAATTATCTATAGCCAGAACGTGTGCCTTAGAATTAATTTTCACAACCTTTTCACCTCTGTCAAATACAACAACTGAAGAATTTGAAGAGTTGTCATTACTAAAGTAATGAAAACTAAATGACTATTCTTAAATGGTGCATGAATCAAGCCTTCTCCCTTTAATCTTAAGAAGAATTTGAAGACTATGTCCGAATATGGCTTTTAGCTTTGAATTTACTTTTATGTCTATTATGTTCCAATTTCAATCTTTATATGTTCCAATAATATGTCTATCATGTTCCATATTATTCTTGTGATGATGGTGAGGTGAGTGATTGAGCGACTTCGAGGTCTTTTCTGGAGATTGAGAGTGACAGAGTGACATCGAGGTCTTTTCTGGAGAGTGAGAGTGACAGAGAGACTCTGAGGTCTTTTCCTAAGTTGAGAGTGATTGATAGCCTCATAGGTTTCTGCCGGAGAGCATGAGTGATACATGGACTTCACGGGTCCCCCATGGATCATGGCTTCGAGGCACCACCCTTAGCATGTGTGTACGAGAGTGGAGTGAGAGAGGTGATTGTTGCATTGCATTACATTCATCCACTCATATATTTGACTGATCATTTGGTGAACTATATCTGTCTTGGTTGATTTTATGATTCCTTTACACTTTACTTGTATATGATACGTGACCATGCCTATTTGCTCTGTGTGCTACTTGTTAATTTTCACTTCTTCATGCGTTATCTAATCCTTGTCGGCCTATGATACTTACCGGTACTAGTGTTGTACTGATGCTACTCTTGCTGCACGTTTTGTTGAGTGCAGAGTACGATCCAGGCTCCAGTTCTACGCCCCGTGGCTGATACGCGAGACTTATATCTTTCGGTCATGCAAGGTGAGCTACTTGGTCATCTGTGGCCCCTGAAGGACCTCTTATTTAATTCTATTTTTTTGTTCGATAGACAATATGTAGCCTTCGGGACAAGAATGGGGGATTTGCTTCATAGGATTCCACCAACCTTTCACTGTGATCATACAGTTGTACTGGTTCAGGAGGAAGGGAGATGGAAGGAAGAGAAATTAAGAGAGATTTTACCTGAAAAGTTTGCTAATCCTATCATGCAACATGTGAAGCCACCCACTGGAGGGGAGGAACTTTCTAGGGCCTTTTGGAAACTACATCTTAGGGGCTCTTTCACTGTAACTTCTTCATATCAGGTGATGAGATACAGGAAAGAACCTGACTTAATTTATGAATACATGTGGGTGAAAAGGCTACCTCTCAAGACCAGTTTCTTTGTGTGGAGACTATGGCAAGCTAAGTTACCTCTAGATGACACCACAAAGAAATGGGGTTTTCAATTTGCATCTATATTGTGGAGCAAATATGGAGAATATTAGGTGAAAGAATTGTTCTGATGAATCATATTTTCAAAGAAGGAAATAACCATGCCGATTACCATGCAAAACTAGCATTGGAAAAGGGAGGCTACACTGCTAGCAGTTTCTTGGAGATGGAAATATGGGGAAGACAGGTGATTAACAGTGACAAAAGTAATTTTCCATACCTAAGGGTGAGAAACTATAAAAGATGATGCAATGGGTGGTTTTTGAAGGAAATTAGGAGCAATGGACAGGAGAATGGAAAAGGGGATTCATTAGGGATCAAAATTCTCAAATTCTTAGGAAGAAGAGAATGGTGATCCCTTTTTACACTAACATAGCTGTTACGGTTCGCTTTTACGCGGGTTAAGGCATAAATGTTACGATGAGGTTGTTGGTGCTTTAATTGAATTTAGTATTTTTTTTCGAGTCGCCACCTAATTTATTATGGAAAACTGGGTTTAAATATTTTTCAGAAATAAGTAAAAATCTTTTGGACCATAGTTTGAGGTAAGAGTTCTGATGATCCCTTAAGGAAAGTTTTACGCACCCTAGTATTAAAGATCCATACAATACGATTGACCTACGAGCTTCAATGTGTGATTAATGTATTTAATTGCCAAACATATAGTGTTTTGATTTTTCATCAAAAAGTCATTCTTTTTCATATCATAATTATGATTTTTCATCAAAAAGTCATTCTTTTTCATATCATAATTATGATTTTTCATCAAAAGGTCATTCTTTTTCATATATCTCCATTTTTTATACTTATATAAATGGAAAAAAAATACAAGTTGTTTTATTCAAACTCGTTTTTAAATCCTTGAAGCCCATAAAATCAAGCCGCATTCTATGTTCCCAGATTTGTCAAAACCCAACCTACTAAGTAGTCCAATTTTAGCCCAGATTTCGGTGTTGGGCTTCCAGGCCCAAAATCCTTTACCTGAAAAAATTATTCCAAGTTTATGTCTCAATGGTCCAATTTTCTGCCAAAGTCCAAAAGTATTCAGATTAGTGCTTCCTTTTAGCCATGACCCAACTGTCTTAAAAACGTTTTTAGCCTCTTTTATCACATAAAATATTAACTGCTTCATACTTGAAATGGAAAGGCATCTTTAATCAAATTTTTTGAAGGAAGTAATCAACTTATTTTGGACTTAAAACCATTTTTTTCTTCAGGTAAATCCCATTTACTACTGTTGCTTTTAAAATCGTGACAGTTTTTTAAAAAACCATCTCTTGAAACCTTTTAATTTAAGGAAAAGAATTATTAGCTGTATTTGGAAAAACGATTTGACTTAGCGACTTACCTAAATTACTAAATATTTTCCTAAGTTCTAACATGCGTAATGGGTTCTAATAATCACGTACATTAGTACAACATATATATACATAAATAGAGTAGGTATACACTCTTTCCCCCCCTGATATACCACTGATTTGCACAGCTATAGAGATGCTAAAACAACATCACAAGGAAAGCTTTCACTTCCTCAATCATAATGCCACGCAAGAACCAAGGGATTTCATGAATCCCAGGCATGGTAGATATTAGGGAAAGCTTAAGATTAATCCCTAAGTGCTAATTTTCCTCCCTATTTTGTGCTAAACTTAGGGATATACATGAGAAAGACTGTTTGCATACATAGTTATACGAGGCCAGAACTAGTTCACAATCATAGTTAACAAAACTGATAAAGTCCTAAGATCAAGTTCACAACCAACAACTCAACTGAGGCCTAAAAAAAGTGAGGAAAAAGGGTCGGGAAAGAGATGAAGACACAGACTTCAATAAGCAGACTGAACAATAATAGGAAGCAAAATTTCTCATGTGAAGATCATCAACCAAAGAAAACCAAGTCTGGATTTATGTTCACAAGTTAGGCAATGTTTAGAAGCAGATTATAGAATTTCAAAAACAGAACATTTGATTTTATATGACTTAGCAATACCTCTTCTACATTCCTCTTTAAAAGGCTTCTCCTCTTTTAGTTAGTATTCCTAGTGCAGCCAAAATTGCTTTAACACAGAAATTCATTCTCCTCTTTTTCTTTATTTACAGGAAAACAGTCATCAAGGTGTGTTGTCATACTCTATTTCCAAGTCAGACCAGTGACTCTACTAGTCAGTGATGATTCAACACTTAAATCATGATATCAAACCATTAAGGAGAGACATGACCAAATAAGGCAATACATGCCATTTGTTTACTTCAATAAAACCTCAAACAAGACAAACTTTAATGACATAGCATATGACACAATGGACTCACATAGTTTAAACCTTAGGCCATAAGTGACAAAACCATATTCTAGGAACTCAAGTAAAATGACCAGTGTAAGACCTTCAACTCATCATATCTTTTTAAAGAAATTATAACTAAGACACTAATCCATTCAAAAGATGAGGTGGCAGAAATGCCCCTTTCCAGTTCATTTTAAAGGTTCCAATTTTAAAGAGTGATATGGAAAATATACCACCCACAAGACTGTCATAGTCCAGGTGTTACATTCACCAGATTATAAAGGCCAAAAGCAAGCATGCCTACAGTTTTGAAAATAGGTAATGCATGATACAGTTTTAGACTAGTCCTCCCTATGGGCAGATTTAAAAACAAAACTTGTTTTAAGCAATCTCATCATAGCAACTTACACCTTGTACCATCTTTACAAAGGAAGACAAATCTAGCCATGGCAAGAAATAGTTAAAGCAGTTGACACAAAAGAAAATAGCACCAATTTGAAGTCACATAGTAGTAGATTGGGTCAAACAAGATCAAAAAATGCATTTCTTGCACTTAACAGGGTAGGATCAAGTATATTACAAGGAATTTATCTATCCAAGGAATAACTCTGCACTCTATGTTCATTCATATACACCTTTACTCTTTTCTTTTTCTTTAAGCTAAACATGATCCAAAAGCATTATAGGTAGATTAAATAAGGTAAGACATCATATAGCACATAACCTTTCCTTTAGAGATGAGACAGCAAAACAGGCAGAGTATCTTAGAAATTACTTACCACTCAAAACAAATAACATACTACATAGGGATATATCCCATCACAGTTTATCAGTCAAATAACATATGCATACAAATCAGCCAGGCTCCCCAAAGGGATTCAAACATGAACTCTTATAAGACTAAGAGCCCGTTTGGATTGGCTTATAAGTTGCTTATAAGCTGTTTTCAGCTTTTTTGAGTGTTTGGCTGGTCAACTTAAAGTCATTTTGTGCTTAAAATAAGCTCAAAAAAATAATTGGGCCCATTTGACTTAGCTTATCTAAAGCATCTTATAAGCTAAAAACAGCTTATAAGCCAAAAAAAAAAAGTTAGACTATCCCAACTTATTTTTTTAGCTTATAAGCTACAAACAACTTATAGGCATAAGCCCATCCAAACAGGCTCTAATTAACTAGACTAAGCATCTTTCCAAAAATAACATCATTGTTACCAAGCTTCTCATATAAATCTTATTACACAGACCCTAGCATCAATAAACCACTGATCCCTGTTAATCTATGTGAATATCTTCATTATCAAATGAGCTTCCACTCATCGTATTTGGATCAACAAACTTGTTTCCTTTTTATTTAAATCTCAGCAGGCAAAGTCTTCATCACTAAAACTATACTTAACAGAGTCCCTCTTCATCACATAGCTTCTAGATCAGCCAACCAAAACTAAATGAAACTAAAACTAAATGAAACTAAGCTATTCTTATCTAGCTAATAATCACATAAACATTAGGCACATGACTAGAACAAGAAAACAAGAGAACTAACTTGAACTAAACACAATAAGCAGAAACAACATTAAATGATATTTAAACTAGAAATTTTATACTCATAAGCAAATAAATGGAAAAGAGGTTACCTTTTGTGAGTGGAGACACTAATCAAGATTCAAACTTGAAGATTTACTCCTCAAAACCCCAAATTCAAGCCACAGAACTCAACAAACACAAGAAAAAGAGAAGAGTTTTCCCGTTTTTCTTTAAAATTTTACTGGACTCAGAAACTTCTTTAAAATACTTCAATCAAATTTTGAAAGAAATCTTCAAGTATTTCGAGTCCGAATGAGTATATTTTCAAAAAATATATTCAAAGCCTCTTTTACAACAAAGAAAATAGGGCCCTTTAAATAGAGAAACCTAGAACTTCAAAACCCCTTCCCGTTCGGTATGGGATAACTCCCGTTTGTAGGGTTTCCTCCTCACATCTACTTTGGAGGGTTAGGATTAGACACAAAAACAAACGAAGGGTCAGATATTACCTTCAAAAGGTCGATCTTTTAGGTTCCAAATGAACCAATAGCAACCCGAGGTTCAAAATTCATAAACGACCAAAATCAATTAAAGATTTATAGAGTATAAACGTTCAACGTTCACAAAATAGAGAAAAACACGCTTACAAGGACGAGATAACACCTTGTTTGGATAGAGATAGGTGAAAATCGGAGGAGGCAATTTATGCCTTACCCAAAATTGACCCAACCAGACCTGTAAAAGCCTTACCCATTCTACAGCTTTGCCAAAAATTGCGGAATAACGACATGAGAGATAAGGTGGCCCCGCGGAGACATAGGGGTTTCACTTGGTGAAACCCTCAAAACCTCCTAAGGCTTTATTTTTTTGTTTTTCTGAAGAAACGGAGAGGGGCTTTGCCCCCTTATGCGTTTAACAATTTGGGTTGGGTCTGGCCCAGTTAGGCTGGACTCGGTCCATTTAAACGAGAGAGGGGCAGCCCGACTGGTATGCCTATATATGTAATCAATTGCATTTTTTGTCCTTTACACTCTCTCTCTCTCTCTCTCTCTCTCACACACACACACACACACACACACACACACACACACACACACATATATATATATATATATATATATATATATATATATATAAAATAATTCCAATATGTGTATAAAGGACAAAAAATGCGAGTTAAAGAGTAGTAAAAAGATTGATTACTAAATAATTTAATTAAAGCTAAATAACCAATTAATAAAAACGAAATGCAATTGATTTTCACAAAATATGAATGCCCAAGTATGGCCTTAATTTAATTAAACAATGAATTTTCCATTTCAATCATGGCCCTATTTGGCTAAGTAATTGACTATTTAAATCGTAGCCATAATTAAGCACATAATAAGCAAACTATAAATATTAAACACAATTAATGGTAGTTAATTTGAAAATTGTCCACCTAAATAATTGCGCAGAATTAAAATTTGGGGGTAGAAGCGATTATTTATTTGATAAATCAATTTTCCTTAAATTAAAATGGGATAAATATTTACTGAATAATTTCTGATAATTTGGACAATTAACTATTTTTTTATTGAAATTAGTAAAATGCATCATTAATTGTTATAAAAAATAAATAATTTCCAAATGGTGTATTATAGAAATTATTTTACCAAA